>NW_027397085.1:25198937-25288763 GCF_003265705.2 Callorhinus ursinus
TTCTTTCTTTCTTTCTTTCTTTCTTTCTTTCTTTCTTTCTTTCTTTCTTTCTTTCTTTCTTTCCTTCTTTCAGCTTGATAGTACATAAAGTTGCAAAGAAAGAACTAAATATCTCTCAAAACTGAATCATATACAAGTCACTAGAAGTAGTTTTACTAAGTTTATAGATAGTGGTAGAGATTAGAACTCATGCATTTAGTAAATCTCAAAATTCTGATCCAATATTGTGCTGTGAAAAACAATTTAGATGATTATTCTTTAATCATGTGTGGGGTTTTTTTCCCCTTTTCCCCCGCCAGCATAGGAACTTCTCTGTGTGCCAAACTGTGGCTTTTAAATTTTTAATTATTAAACAGGGTAAGTTGAAACCACAAATACAACTTAAATCAAACTGTATGCGTTCATTTATTCTTTTTCTATAAAATTCATAGGACTCTTCAGTTTTGAAAGTCAGAAATGGGTTTTTTTTCTTCAAAAGAAATAAAAGCTTGATTTTTTAAAAAAATCCAAACTGAGGGGCGCCTGGGTGGCTCAGTTGGTTGAGCAACTGCCTTCAGCTCAGGTCATGATCCTGGAGTCCCGGGATCGAGTCCCGCATCAGGCTCCCTGCTCAGCAGGGAGTCTGCTTCTCCCTCTGACCCTCTTCCCTCTTGTGCTCTCTATCTCTCATTCTCTCTCTCTCAAATAAATAAATAAAATCTTTAAAAAAAATATTAAAAATCCAAACTGAGGAAACAATTGTGTATTTTAGTGCATTTCTCCTTGAGCAGTCTTGACTATAGACCGTGTTGCCCATTCCTTATTAAAGGCAATCACTTCAGGATTTCTGAGTGGCAGGAGTCATCATGAACTTTGGAAAATTAAGAGGAGAAAGCTTTTGTTGAGGATGGTTGAAGAAAATTCTAAAGCAGTACTGGGCAGAATAAACAAAAATCTAGAGGCCCATTCTAGGTACACAGAACATATTTGTTAATGAATGAATGAACTTGGCATATTGAGGGACACAGAAAACACACTAACAGGAAGACAGTTCCTGCAAGAAACTGGTGAGAGTTAATGGTACAGTCCAGATTTAGGTGGCCCTTTTTAAAGTTTGGGCTTTATTTTTCTAAGATTTAACAGAAGTTTGGAAATGAGGCTTGGGCCTGATGATGGGGATAAAGTGAGGTTTTAGGGCAGTGGTTTCCGACCTCTATTTAAAATACAAAGTTTAGGGGTGCCTGGGTGGCTCAGTTGTTAATCATCTGCCTTCAGCTCAGGTCATGATCCCAGGGTCCTGGGATTGAGCCCTGCATCCGGCTCCCTGCTCCGCGGGAAGCCTGCTTCTCCCTCTCACACGCCCCCTGCTTGTGTTCCCTTTCTCGTGGTGTGTCTCTCTGTCAAATAAATAAATAAAATCTTTAAAAAAAAAAAAAAATACAAAGTTGATGTTAAGCTTCCCATCTCCAATTTCAGTTTTACTGGTTTCATCACAACTTTACTGATCTCACTGATTGCTTCCTATACCGATTAACGTTTGTAAATATGAATTTATAAGATAGCGTTTTCTCGGGGCACCTGGGTGGCTCAGTTGGTTAAGCGACTGCCTTTGGCTCGGGTCATGATCCTGGAGTCCCGGGATCGAGTCCCGCATCGGGCTCCCTGCTTCGCAGGGAGTCTGCTTCTCCCTCTGACCCAACCCCCTCTCATGCTCGCGCGCTCTCTCTCTCTCTCTCTCTCTCATTCTCTCAAATAAATTAATTAATTAAAAAAAATAAGATAGCGTTTTCTCAGTATAACACTGTTACCTGTTTTATGGATAGGGGGTTTCTGCATAAGCTTTAATCCTTTAAAAGAAAGGATTTTGCTGCTAAGGGCTTGAAAACACCTAAAAGGAATGCATTAGAGCTGACTAAAACTTGAGGCAAAGAGAACTATTGGGAGACTCTTGTGTTCAGAATTCTTTGCCAACGTTTATACAATATAATTCCTTCCATAAATATTTAACGGTATCAGATATTAGATGGTTGTAATGGCTGAAGTGTTCAGAGGACGGTATCCTATTCATGACGCATGATCAGGATGACATTAAGGCTCTTCCTCCTCGGAATTAAAAGATTTACTTGTATGGAATACTTGCTGTTAATGTCGGCATCCCCAAACCTTTGTTTCTTTCTTGTATCCTCTTGGGCCCTTTTCACTGCTGAGCTAACCTGGGTCTTGCTGATATGATAAAGAAAAACATCTTTGGTGGGGAGTTCTCTACATAGTCAGTGTTAAATAATGATGGGTTTGGAAAATGGCTGCAAAAGTTTTGAAAGGATGTATAAAGAAGAAAGAACAAAACAACAGTTATGTACCTGTTTTGTTTATTGAAGTGGGGAATGGAAGAGATGATGGCAAAAGAGGACATGCAGAGGGGAGATGCCTACCTTCGTTTCCTTATACCCCCAAGGTAGCCAAATCCCAACATACTTTACGGAAAATAAATGTTCTGTTCATTAGCATGCAATAACCTAAAGATCGAGACATCTTTTAACTGAGATGTTTTCCAAGAAGAACTGTTCATTTGGCTTGAAAACATGTTTATTCAAGAAAATATCTGCTTGTGGTGCCTGGGTGGCTCAGTGGGTTAAGCATCCCACTCTGATTTCAGCTCAGGTCATGATCTCAGGGTCGTGAGATCAAGCCTGGTGTTGGGCTCCACGCTGGGCATGGAGTCTGCTTAAGATTCTCTCTCCCTCTCCCTCTGTGCCTACCCCCACCCGCTTGCATGCTGTCCCGTGCACTCTCTCTCTTTAAAAAAGAAAGAAAAGAAAAGAAAATATCTGCTTAAGTTTTTTCTTGTTTGCCTCAGGCTTTTCAGTTAACCATTAACCAAAATTTCAGAGCTAGTTGTAGTGCTAGAAGCCTAACAACTATATAAGGGACGGTCAGGAATGGGGGAAAGACGAAAGGATTCTTTAAGAATAGAAGTACCAAATTAAAATAAGACCGTGAAATTATAAAGATGTGTATTTTTCAGTGAGGGCAACTAATGTATTACCATAGAATTTTCTTTTTTTATTGAGTGCTAGAAATGCCATTTTGAAGTTATTACTCAGAAAACTTAAAAAAAAAACTGGGGGAGGTGAAAAAAAGGGGGGAAAAGAAAGCATGGCATTCCCTTATATGTAGTTCATGATAATCTGCCTACATTGCCCTTCCTCAGTTGAGCGACAAGCCGAGGATTACAGATTGCTTTTAAAAATTTTTTCTTTCTTTTTTTTTTTGGAGGTATAGTTGACATACAATATCCTGTTAGTTTCAGATGTATATCATACTGATTCAGTATTTTTAAGCATTATAAAATGATCCCTATAGTAAGTCTAGTTACTCTTTGTCACCATGTAAAATTATAACGTTATTGACTATACCCCTTTGCTGTGTCTTTTATCCCTGTCTGTGATTTATTCATTCCATAACTGTAAACCTGTATTTCCCCTTCATGGATTCTGCCCATCTCCTATCCCATCCCTTTTGGCAGCCATCAGTTGTGTGTATTTATGCATCTTTTTCTGCTTTCTGTTTTGTATTTTAGATTCCCCATATTAGTAAAATCATATAATATTTGTCTTTCTCCGTCTGATTTATGTCATTGGCCTAATAGCCTCTAGGTCCATCACCATTGTCACAAATGGCAAGATTTCATTTGCTTTTATGACTGAATAATATTCCATTATGTATATGTATATATACCACATTGCCTTCATCCATTCATCTGTCAATGGACAATTTGTTTCACTGTCTTAACTATTGTAAATAATGTTGCACTGAACATAGGGGTGCATGTATCTCTTTGAACTGATGTTTTTGATTCCTTCAGATAAATACCAGAGGTGGAATTACTAGATCATATACTAGTTCTGTGTTCAATTTCTTTTTTAAGATTTACTTACTTATTTTAGAGAGAGAGTTTCATACTGGCATAAGTGGGGGGAGGGGCAGAGCAAGACAGTCTTCAAGCGACTCCCCACTGAGTGCAGAGCCCAGCGCGGGACTCCATCTCCACGACCCATGAGATCATGACCTGGACTGAAACCAAGAGTCAGTCACTTAACCGACTGAGCCACCCACGTGCCTCTATGTTCAATTTTTGTGTGGAATCTTTATACTGCTTTCCATAGTGGCTCCATCAATTTACATTCCCAACACCAGTGTGCAATGGTTCCATTTTCTGTACATCCTTGTTATTTTTTGTGATTTTGATGATAGCCAATTTGACGGGTGTGAGGTGATGTTTCACTGCAGTTTTATTTGCGTTTCCCTGGTGATTAGTGATGTTGTGCATCTTTTCATGTGTTTGTTGGCTATCTACAGATCTTCTTTACAAAAATGTCTTTTCAAGTCTTCTGCCCATTTTTAAATCAGGTCTTTTTATAGTAAGTATGTATATTCTTTATATATTTTAGATACTAACCCCTTGTTAGATGTATGATTTGCAAATTCTCCCATTCAGTAGATTGCCTTTTTGTTTTGTTAATAGTTTCCTTCACTGTGCAGAAGCTTTTGAGTTTGATGTAATACTGTTTGTTTATTTTAAATGCTTTTGTAACTCTCGTCTGAAGAGACTGACCCAAAAAATACTGCTAAGACCAATGTCAAAGAGCTTACTGCCAATGTTTTCTTCTAGGGTTTTTAAAGGTTTCAGGTCTTACGTTCAGGGGTAAATCATTTTGAATTCATTTTTGTATATTTTTTTTTAATTTTTTAAATTTTATGTTATGTTAGTCACCACACAATACATCATTTTTGATGTAGTGTTCCATGATCCATTGTTTTCGTATAACACCCAGTGCTCCATGCAGTACATGCCCTCCTTAATACCCATCACCGGGCTGACCAATCCCCCCCACCCCCCGCCAAAACCATGTTTGTTTCTCAGAGTCCATAGCCTCTCATGGTTCGTCTCTCCCTCCAATTTCCCCCCCTTCATTTTTCCCTTCCTTCTCCTAATGTCCTCCATGCTGTTCCTTATGTTCCACAAATAAGTGAAACCATATGATAATTGACTTTCTCTGCTTGACTTATTTCACTTAGCAGAATCTCCTCTAGTCCCATCCATGTTGATGCAGAAGTTGGGTATTCATCCTTCCTGATGGCTGAGTAATACTCCATTGTATATATGGACCACATCTTCTTTATCCATTCATCTGTTGAAGGGCATCTCGGCTCTCTCCACAGTTTGGCTATTGTGGACATTGCTGCTATGAACATTGGGGTGCATGTGGCCCTTCTTTTCACTACATCTGTGTCTTTGGGGTAAATACCCAGGAGTGCAGTTGCTGGGTCATAGGGTAGCTCTATTTTTAATTTTCTGAGGCACCTCCACACTGTTTTCCAAAGTGGCTGTACCAACTTGTATTCCCACCAACAGTGTAAGAGGGTTCCCCTTTCTCCACAACCTCTCCCAACATTTGTTGTTTCTTTCCCTGTCCATTTTTGCCATTCTAACTGGTGTGAGGTGGCATCTCAGTGTGGTTTTGATTTGAATTTCCCTGATGGCTAATGATCATGAACATTTTTTCATGTGTCTGTTATAAGATAGTGGGCCAGTTTCACTTTTTTCATGTATGTGTCTAGTTTTCCCAACACCATTTATTGACAAAACTGTCTTTTCTCCGCTGCATATTCTTGTTTCCTTTGTCATAAGTTAATTGACCATATTTGTTTGAGTTTATTTCGGGGCTCTCTGTTTGGTTTCATAGATTTATGTGTCTGTTTCTGTGCCAGTACCATACTGCTTTGATCACTACAGCTTTGTAGTGTAGTTTGAAATCAGGAGCATTATACCTGCACACTGTTTTTGTTTTTTGTTTTTTTTTTAAAGATTTATTTATTTAGAGAGAAAGAGAGTGTGTGGAGGTGGGAGGGACAGAGGCAGAGGGAGAGAGAGTAGCTCAAGCTGACTCCCCAGTGAGCACAGATCCTGCAGCAGGGCTCGAGCTCATGACCCTGAGATCATGACCTGAGCCAAAATCAAGAGTCAGACACTTAACTGAGCCATCCAGGTGCCCCTCCACCTTGTTCTTCTTAAAATTGCTTGCACTTTTCGGGGTCTTTTGTGGTTCCATACAAATTTTATGATTCTTTGTTGGGAGTTATGTGCAAAATGCCATTGGTGTTTTGGTGGTGATTGCATTGAATCTGTAGATTGCTTTGGGTAGTATGGACATTTTAACAATATTAATTCTTCCAATCCATGAGTACAGTATATTGTTTTATTTATTTGTGTCATCTTCAATTATTTTTTATCACTCAGAGTTTTCAGTGTACGGGTCTTTTACCTTCTTGGTTAAATTTATTCCTAGGTATTTTATTCTTTTTAATGTAATTATAAATGGCGTTTTCTTAATCTCTTTTTCTGAAAGCTTCTTATTAGTGCTTAGAAACACAACCAATTCCCATTTGTTAATTTTGTATCCTGGGACTTTACTGAATTCATTTATTAGTTATGATGATTCTTTGGTGGAGTCTTTAGAGTTGTCTATATATAGTATCATGTCATCTGCAAATATTGACCATTTTACTTCTTCCTTTACAATTTGGATGCCTTATTTCTTTTTCTTGCCTAACTGCTATAACTAGGACTTCCATTAGTATATTGAATAAAAGTGGGGAGGGTGGGCATCCTTGTCTCATTCCTGATCTTAGAAGGAAAACTTTCAGCTTTTCATTGTTGAGTGAGATGTTAGCTGATTGTCAAATATGATCTTTATTACATTGAGGTATGTTCCTTCTATATCCATTTTGTTGAGTTTTTATCATAAATGGATGTTGAATTTTGTCAAATGCATTTTGTCCATCTATTGAGACGATCGTATGATTTTTATCCTTAGTTTTATTAACGTGATGGGTCACACTGATTGATGTGCATGTGTTGAACATGTATCCCCTAGTGTAAATCCCACTGTATTATGGTATTTGATCCTTTTACTGTATTGTTGAATTTGGTTTGTAATTTAAATATTTTAAGTGAAGAATTTTCATTTAACAAGAAGAGTGAGCATCTTTTGATTTGCTTCAGGTTCACATTCCTTATGCTTTTCAGTTTTGCATAGAAGAGTTTTGTTTAACAAAATGGTGTTTTTTGTTTTTGTATTTTTCACTGGTTAAAATCAAAAGGAAAAGTGGACGTTAGAAATTTGAGAAATGAAACTATTCCTATAATAATTATTAAAGAGGAATAGTTATAATTTATGACAATTATTATCAACCTATTAAATTTGAATTTCCTTTGTCAGTACTGTGCATAATCTTACTCTCAAGCTATTTGTCATGGTGTTGACAAATCAACTGCTTTCCCATAGCGAATGCTCTCAGAATACATGGCATGTATCAAATAAAACTTTCAACTTATTTAATGAGTAGTTGATTATTTTTTCCCTTTGGATTCAGAAGTGACTGAGGAAGTGAGGAAGTACTGCTGTTTCAGCATTATTTTGAAATCCTGTTTACAAACTATATAATTTCCAAGGCCATGAGTGTGGCACCTCTCCAGCCATTAATTATTATAACAAAGATAGAATTTTATTTTTCTTATTTACTTACTGATGAAGTCTATTTTAAACCTCACACCCGAGTAAGATCTTAGAAATAACATGCCCTTTGATCTGTAACTACTCCCAGTACTTTCTGTGTATATTCTTTTTTGTTTGGGCTCCTGAAAAAGAAAGTTAAACTAAGTAGGCGCACCTGGGTGGTTCAGTCGGTTAAGTGTCTGCCTTCGGCTCAAGTCATGATCCCAGGATCCTGGGATCGAGTCCCGCATCCGGCTCCCTGCTCAGTGGGGAGCCTGCTTCTCCCTCTGCCTGCCGCTTCCCCTGCTCTGCGTGCACTCATGCTCTCTCTCTCTCTGGTAAATAAATAAATTAAACCTAAAAAAAAAAGTTAAACTCAGTATGATGATAACTAACGCTGAACTTGTACGCCCTCCCCAAAACTTAGAACATAGTATATAATTTATTATTTGATAGAATTTGTACATGATCTTTTTTTGAAGAAATAGGAATTACGAGAAATAGACAAAAGTAAAAGACAGAAGAAATAGTATTATAGGACCACACATTGCAGCAACTTAAAGCAAATTACTGGACATAATGGACTTAGAGGGGCGGGAGGAACAACCCAAATGTGTGGCTTAAAGAGTAGTTACGGTTCCTTAGGGCCTTTTGAGCTGAGGTCTGCTCAAAATTCATGTTAGGGAAGGAAGCTAGATTCTGTTTTAAAAAGTAAAAAATAGGGCTGATTTCATTCCGGGGACTTGTCACCAGGTGGTTTGCAAGCAGTCCCCCTCCTCCCAGCTGCAGAGCCATGCCACAGCTGTGGGAGTGTGCAAGCTAGCCTACAGCTCGTGTCTGCCCGCATCATACTTGAGGATTTCTTTATTAACTGTTTAGTAATGCCATGTATTTTTAGAAGGTTAGATTGTTTGCTTGAAAACATCTGTTTACATTCCATATTCCAATAAAATCGGTATTGGTATGGGTAAAAAATATTTAAAAAGTGCTTCTTGACTTGATTCTAGGATCAAGTTGATGTTGATGAGAAAGCCTGAGATATTCCCTTTTTATGTCTTTTACTCACTTGAACACTCCTTGGACACACCAAGTAGAGATCGGTTCTGAGCTTTCCAAAGAGCAACTGACCCCAGTGATGGCATGTCACTTAGAAAGTCGTTGAGGGAACAGCTATAGGAGATAAGTTTGGTCCATGAGAAGAAGGTTTCTTTCTTACCTTGTCTTCCCTGAGCTGGCCTGTGTGGGTGGGAAGAGGCTCCCCGATTTCTGGGGGCAGTCCAGGAATCACTCACTTGAATCATTCTTACCTATTTCTCTCATGATAATCAGAGTTCACTTTTTCTGTTTTCTCTTCCTCTGGACATTCCGCGTCTTTTACTGTTCTCAGTTTTTATGCTAATTATTGCTCATTTAAAGGTTTCAGTCTAAGTAGGTTAAAATCCATTTTAAGGTAGACATTGTGGCCTTTAAAAGTTAAATTAAGACGGCGCTTAAAATGATCAGAAGACACTACCCATTCACTGATGAACTGTGATTTTTCACATTGGCTGTTGAGAGACAATTATGTGAGTTTAAAATGCTGAGGTTGTGGAAACTGGAGCGGGCTATTGCGGAGTAGCATGAAAAGTAATCCCTCTAAGAATTTAATAAAGCTTATGAACTTCTCTTTCTCTGTTGCTGTATCTTGAGAAGACACGGGGCCTGTGGCTGGAGGCCCTGTTTCTCCGCGGCATGACTGGTGGCCGACAAGTAAACACGGTACTGTAAATGGGCAGGATGCCAGCTGGCTGCAGGTGACCTGAGGCTTGTGATTCGCAGTCCGGGTTAGGAAAATGCCTTTTAACTCGTTCATTTCCGTTTCTTTTAAACATGGAGAAAAGGCACAACTGTAGTTGTTTCTTAGGTTCCTGCACAAGATCTTTTAGGGCTTACACAATCTCGTAGCAGCCCCCCAGAAGTTACTAGTACTGTTTCATTGGCTCTGCTCTCCCTCTCCTGTAATAATGACAGTTTTTAAAAGACAGTTTTAATATCAAAAGGAATTTTTCAAACCGGTTTGCCCTCACCTTGTCTGATTTATCTGGGATTATATTTGGGAATTCCTCTGACGTGCTTTCAAAGTATTTACTGTCCAATACTATTTGGGGGGAAAATATTATATGATATGAAAACTGAATTATTTTGTTTTTTATTTTTCTATTTACACAGGATAAACAACAACAAAAAAATCTTAGAAAATATCTTGTCTCTAAAAGTGTATTATGCCCAAAGCATTTGTTTGGAGCTGGTGAATCACTAAACCACCCAAGCTGGCTGAGTGTCCTGACAAGTAGAGGCTTCCAAAATCTGTACAATTTTTTATTGAAAAACTGGCCAAGACCTAATGGTCTTCTTGGGTATTCTATTCTATTGTATTCACAACACAAATGCCTGTGCTTAGTTTTTTATTAAGATTAGAGCAGTTATGTGGAATCCGATTACTAATTGGAAGGTTTTTAAAAGATTTTTGAAGATTTTATTTACTTGTAAAACAAGAAGAAGTTTGTACAAATTAAAATTCATTTTAAAAATTAAAACACTAGGGGTGCCTTGGTGGCTCAGTTGGTTAAGTGTCCCACTCTTTATTTCAGCTCAGGTCATGATCTCAGGGTCGTGAGGTCAAGCCCCAGTTGGGCTTCATGCTGGGCTGGGCATAGATCCTGCTTAAGATTCTCTCCCTCTCCTTCTGCTCCTCCCCCCTGTGCACGTACATGCTTGCGCATGTTCTCTCTCTAAAAAACAAAACACTAAAAGGCTAGAAAATATTTTTGTTTCTTAACAATTAAACTTTTTATACTATCACTTGAGGATACAGTAATATAGTAGTGTCTGTCTTTGACCTTTAAATGCTTTTCAATATCTGAAAGTCTTTCAGGGCAGGGTTTACCTGCATGATGCAAAATCTGATTTTTATTAAGACAAAGCAGTAAGTTTCCTTCAGGTGAAAAAGACACTTATTGAGTTGACATATATTTCCCTTTATAAGATCACTTAAATCCCTGTCTGTCCTTTCAGTGAATTTAAAACTAATAGCAAGCCAAAAACAGAAGGACGTTTGATTTTCGATAGCCCTCGCTTCTTTCATTGTTAAAATATGAAAATAATTTTTTGTGTGTACAGTATATTTTAGTCACCCTTTCAGTTTTGGTCCCTGAATCGTGTTTTTAAGCTTTCTTGGGCCCTGAAAGTAGTTGAATTCCAGGCCCCCTCCAAAAAAAAAAAAAAATGCATGAAACACCATACTTGCAGTATTTTAATGTTATAATTGAGGAACTCCTTGGACGTAGTTCAAGTTCGTATGTCCTGTGGTTCTGTCTACATTGCAGACAGAATAAAACCTAGAAAGTTTAGGTTTGAACATCTGTTTTTACCAGTGTTTAAGGAACTCAAATAATGTGAAACTCCTTGAAAACTAGGAAAACAAGTCAACACTGGGATTAGCATTTGCCATTTCAGACAATGATGCTTTACTTAATTTAAATTATAGCAACGGGCCAAAAATTAGGACAGTTGATGTAAACAATACTAAGAAATTGGTTTTTATCTCTAAAAAGTATCCATGACAGTTTACCAAAAAAAAATTTAAGCCAACACATTCATCTTTGAATTAAACTAAACAATTAGCAATGACAGAGGCTCCAAACGGAAACACCGCAAGTATGTAACATGTATTATATGTTCTGTCCCCTTGAATTGCTACAAAGATTATGATGAGTAAAAAATGGATCCTGTAAGCTAATTAACAAATCAGAATTCTCATCTGGGAAATTCTCAGGCTTCTCCCAGACTTACTAAATCAGAATTTGGAGGCTTGGAATTGGTTATCTGTATCTTGATAAAGACCTACATCTGAGAACTATTGGTAACATTGTAGCTGTGGACATTATAGGAGTACTGTGTCATATTTAGATATTAATAATATTTTGTGGTTGAAAAATAGACACAGCACATAAAAAAGGTAAGTACATATTATAGGGGCGCCTGGGTGGCTCAGTCAGTTAGGCATCCGACTCTTAGTTTCAGCTGGGTCATGATCTCGGGAGTCATGGGATCGAGCCCCATATCAGGCTCCACGCTCAGCAGGGAGTCTACTAGACATTCTGTCTCTCCCTCTCCCACCACCCCTCCCCCACCTAGTGCATGTGTGCATGCACTCTCTTTCTCTCTAAAAATGAATAAATGTTTAAAAAATATGTATTATAGAAGATGTTGAGATTTCAGCAATCCAAATGAAAATGTTTTTTTTTTTTCTAATTGAGAAAATGCTTTTTTTGGGGGGTAATTAAAGTATGGTTGATGCAATGTTACATTAATTTCGGGTATGCAGCATAGTTGTATTATGCTCACCACAAGTGTAGCAACCAGCTGTCACTACATAATGCTGTTACAGTACCGTTGACCACATTCCCTGTGCTGTACCTTTCATCCCCATGACTTACTCATTTCATAATTGGACACCTCTACCTCCTACAGCCCTTCACCCATTTTGCCCATCCCCCACCCCATCCTCTCTGGGAACCATGTGTTCATTCTCTGTAGTCAAGAGTCTATTTCTGCTTTTTGTTTATTGCTGTTGTTTTTTAGATGCCACACATAAGTGAAATCATAAGATATTTGTCCTTCTCTGTCTGACATATTTCACTTAGCATAATATTCTCTAGATCTGGCCATTTTGTTGCAAATGGCAAGACCTCATTCTTTCTCATGGCTGAGTAATAATATTCCAGGGAGCATGTGTGTGCACATGCATGGGCATACACATCTTCTTTATTCTTCTGTCGATGGGCACATGGGTTGCTTCCATATTTGGCTATTGTAAATAATGCTGTAGTAAACCTAGAGATGCATCTGTCTTATCAAACTAGTGTTTTTACTTTCTTTGGGTAAATATCCAGTAGTGGAATTATTGGACCGTATGGTAATTCTGTTTTTAATTTTTTGAGGAAAGTGGTTGGTCCAATTTACATTTCCACCAACCGTACACAAGTGTCCCCTTTCTCTACATCCTCACCAATACTTGTTTATTTTCTTTTTGATACTAGACATTCTGACTGGTGTAAGCTACCACCTCATTGTGGTTTGGGTATGTATTTCCCTGATGATTAGTGATGTGGAGCACTTTTCATGTTTCTTTTGGCAATCTGTACATCTTCTTTGGAAGAATGTCTATTCAGGTCCTCTGCCCATTTTTTTAAAAAGTTTTTTAGTTTTAATTTTTTTTTTTTTTTTTTAAGTAGGCTCCACACCCAACATGGGGCTTGAACTCATGATCCTGAGATCAGGAGTTACATGCTCTACCGACTGAGCCAGCTGTTTGGTTTTAGTTTGTGTACATGTGTGTATGTTAAGTTGTATAAGTTATTTATATATTTTGGATATAAACCCCTTATATGGGCTGTATCATTTCCGAGTATCTTCTCCCATTCAATAGGTTGCCTTTTCCTTTTGTTGATGGTTTCCTTCTCTGTGCAAAAGCATTTTATTTTGGCATAGTCCCAATAGTTTACTTTTGCTTTTGTTTCCCTTGCCTGTGGAGATATATATAGAAAAATGTTGCTAAGGCCTATGTCAAAGAGACTATTGCCTGTGTTTTCTTCTAGGAGTTTTATGGTTTCAAGTCTTACATTTAGGTCTTTAACCCATTTTGAGTTTATTTTTATATATGGTATGAGAAAGCAGTCCAGCTTCATTCTTTTGCATGTAGCTGTACAGTTTTCCCAGCACCATTTATTGAAGAGACTGTTTTTTTTTTTTCCATTGTACATTCTTGCCCCACTTGTCATAGATTAATTAACCATGTAAGTATGGGTTTATTTCTAGGCTCTCTATTCTGTTCTGTTGAGCCCACTGATTTTTAAAGTACACAGAGTTAAGTCCTAATGATTTTAAAAGCTCCTGAAGCTAAGCCCCACTGGTTTTCAAAGCCAGATGTTATAGGGACTCTTCTTCCAGTATAGGTCCCTAGTAACTGGGGAGCCCGCTGTGGGGTCTGAACCTCTTGCTTCTCCAATGCTTGTGGTAGTCCTCCCAGCTGTGGGTAGTCTTGCCAGGGCTGTGGCTCCCAGCCATATTCCCAGCCCTCCAGCCTTTTTCCCCACATTGCCTCTTCTCTTCAGTCAACTGAGGAAGGTCTGTTTCAGCAATCTCAGGTCAACAGGCTATTAGTTTTTGGGGAGTCAGAAGTTATACAAGGATTAACTATAATTGAAATTTTAAGTTCACAATGGTAAATTTTTCTTTATTAATCTCAGTAAGATTCTTCATAAATATCATTTATTTTGGTATAGGGTTTATAAAGTGTACGGTAATCTTTTGATGATCTTAGGATCATTGCATTTATATATCATTTATATATCCTTATATAATAAACATTGATGTTTTATATATAATTTATTTCATTCACCATGTATTATAATGGAGTTCCAAGGCAAGCAGAGTAAATTACAAAAGAGCAACATCTTTGGCATGCGTATTTTATCATCACTGCACTGCACTGTTTGGGTGTTTGTCCACATGTGTGATTGTGCAACACCTTAGGACGGAACAAAAAAAGTTAAGGGAATGGGAATGTTGTGAGGGATGGAGTTCTGCCTAAAGTGACAAAACCTGCTTGATGCATTAGGTCATGTTGCACACATTGCTCATACGTGTCTCAGTTCTTTCTGATCTGGGTAGATTAAAACTGACCTGAAAGTCTTAAATAGCTTTTGACCCATATAATTATTTCCTAATAGACATGTGTATAACTGGGAAGTTGTGACACTTGCTGGTTTAGCACAGCCCAGTAGTCCCCCCTTATCCCCAGTGTATACACGTTCTCAGACTCCCAGGGGATGCCTGAAACTGTGGATAGCACCCAACCCTGAATAAACTGTTTTTTTTATAAGATACAAACCGATGATAAAGTCTGATTTGTAGGGTAGGCACAGTAAGAAATGAACAACAGCAACTAATAATAAGATAGAACAGTTATGACACTAAATTATAATAAAAGTCACGTGAATGTGCTTTCTCTCTCTCCCCAAATATCTTAAATTGTGCTGTACACACCCTCCTTGTGATCATGGGAGATGACAAAATGCCTGTGTGACAGATGAAATGAGGTGATGACACAAGTGTCATGATGTAGCGTTAGGCCTCTGTTGACCTTCCGATGATACGTCAGAAGGCGGATCATCTGCTTATGGACTGAGGTTGACCACAGGTAACTGAAACAGTGGATAAAGGGGGGACTGTATGTACAAACTGCCCTTTCCAGTTAGAAATCACTAGACAGCTTCTGCAAGGTTGGTAAGGGGAATCCTTAAAAAAAAAAAAAAAGCCATTATTTCTTTTGTTCTTTTTCTTATCATTTTACTTAGCTGAGAATCTGGTTGAAGGAGTGAGCTGATAAGATAATAGGGTGGATATGTTTTCTATAGCAGATTAGTATTTATACAATGCATTATTGAATGTTAAAACTTCATTTTTGCCCTCTTGAAGCCATGTGCTTCGTGCTATAACACAACAGGGAGTTTCTGTGTTATATGACAATTCTTTGTCAGATTTATTTGTTTATTGTGGTGGAATAAAGTAGAGCTCTGAACCTTTTCTTTTTTTTAATAAAGAAATTACTTTCACCTGCATGCCCATAATTAAAATGTTGACTTTTTAAATGTTAAAAAATACTTTTTTTTTAATAATAGCATTTTTTACAAAGTCATGTGTATGGAGTATGGGCTGTTTGGTGTGTGGGCAAAATGCCTGGACGTACAGATTGGGACAAAATAACGGAAGTCTTGTCGTGCTAAGGAGTCAGATTTTATCCTAAAGGCAATAGAGAACCATTATGTTTTTGAGCCAGGATTGCTTTGCTCTAAGCTGTATCTTAGAAAAATTACTCTGGCATGTGTAGAACATGTTAAATATTTCTTTGTTTTATTTAAGGAAGGGGGAGTTGCAGAAAAAGACTACATAGAAGGGTAGTTACATGAGCCACTGACAAAGGTGAAGGCAAGAAGTAGTAAAAGCACGAACTGGAATGGTGGCAGTGGAGAAGGAAGTACAGGGACAGATGTGAGAGCCATTTGGAAGATGTGACAAGGCAGCTGTTTGACCTTGCAGAATCACTGGCTTCTGGCTACACTCCACTGACATCTTTCCAAGGTGACCAATTACCTTCTTGTTAAAATCGGGGGACACTTCCAGTGACTTGTGCAGCAGCTTTGTGCTTGATACGGTGGATCCTGTTTGTAATGGCTTCTTCCAGTGGTTTTTGGAACATAGTACTCTTTTTTAAAGATTGATTGATTGATTGTGAGGGAGAGTGAGTGAGTGTGGCAGGGGGAATGGGTGGGGAGGGGCAGAGGGAGAAAGTCTTAAGCACATTCCCCGCTGAGCTTGCAGCCCGACCCAGGGCTCAATCCCAGGACCCCAAGATCATGACCTGAACCAAAACCATGAATCAGAAGCTTAACCGACTGTACCACCCGGGTGCCCTATAACATAGTACTCTTGAGAGTTCTTCCACCAAGCGCTCCGGCCTCTTCTTTGCAAGTTCCTCTTCCTTTCAGAGTTTCTCAGAGCTCTGTCTGAGGATGGAGCCCTCTCCTCACTTTTTCCCTTTCCCTGAGTAATCTTGTCTTCTGATGCTTCAGTTACAGTCTGTTCCGTGTGCAGCAGACACCCAGAGTTTCTGTATCTCCAGGTCAGACATTGTTTTGACCTCCTGACCCTTGGTTCCAGCTAACTACTGAGTATCTTCCAAAATCTTCCATGTCCAGAATGATTCATCAGCTTCTTCCGAGCCATGCTTCCTGAATACAGTACCTCACCAGTCCCATTCCCCAGTATGGAAGTCTGGACATAATCCTCATTTGCCCCTTTTTTCTTCTAACCACTTATTTCAGTTGTCAGACCTCATAGACGTGACTAAGCAATACCTCACAAACCCATCTACTTCCTTCCTTCCCTTCTCTTACCTTTAGCCCAGGCTGCGGTGACCTTGTAAGGCTAAGTGCAGCGTCATCTTGATGCCACCTTCAATCTCTACTCTCTCATGCAGCTAGAGCTTTCGGACATACAGATAATGATCCGATCAGCCCCCTGTATATAACACCTCCGAGTCCTCACTGCCTCTGCACAGCCTCATGGCTTACCGTGGCTTATAGGATGACCTGGCAAGCTTTCTATTGTGTTGCCCTTCCAAACTGCTTTTCCTTCCCCCTTTCTTACCTCTGTGCCTTTGCGTGATGCTCTTCCCTATATTTCACCCCACGTCTAACCCCCATATCCTGTCCACCAGTAGAGCCAGCTCTTCTTCCTGGGTAGCTAAAACATCATAGCCTCAAGCAAGCCCATCCTTGACTGCCCCCCACCACCACCACCACCGCATTGGGGTTAGAGGCTCCTCCTCAGCACCAGGCATTTCCCCTGTCCTAGCATTTATCTCATTGTACTGCAACTTCCCGTTTACTTGTCTCTAGTCTAGTCTAAAAGTTCTGTGAGAGTAGATGACCATGGTTATCTTCCTTACTGAGGGAAACCCAGAGCCTCATACGTGTTAGGCATTCCATAAATACTGGTTAAACATAGGAAGAAAAGGAATGGTGAGGGATGAAGTTTGGAGGCAAGGAAACAAGACGATGCAGGAAAGGAACAAGTTAGGAGGTGGAAAAGAAGTTGAGTCTGTTTTAGGAGATACTGTGTTTTCAGACCATGATACCTGAAGCAAAAAACTGAGGCCTGGGTGGGAGTAGAGTCAGCAGAGAACGGACAGTCGCGGGTGACAGGACGGAGTTGGAGACAGCCTGGTTCCAGAGTTCTTGAAGTGATACATGGCAGCTGGAAGGATTCGGGGATAGAAAGATGAGCCCACCGCTTGTGTAGACCCCACACCTGCAGGGCGACGGAGCCATGGGACGAGAGTGACAGCAACGGTGGCGTGCTGGAGGAGGAGATGCCTGAGCCCTCTTCTCGGCTGTGAGTCTCTCGGGTGGAAACAGAGGAGGGGCAGCCATCATCGGACACACTCGTGAGGACACTTAAGGTTTCGGTGGGAAAACGGGTTTTTGTAAAGCGAAGCAGCCAGAGAAAACTGCGCTACCGTTTTTGAACCACCGCCACAAAAAGACAGTATGATCATCTTCGTCTCCCCCCATCCTTTCTCAAGGACTTGGGAGCGCTGAGAAAAACCGATGTAGGAGGCTTCTTCCCTGACCCATCCCCCACTCGCTCAGCAGGCATTAAGAATTTGTATAAAATCTCACTAGGACGGCGTATATGGAGAGAAAAGTCATTACCTGGATATTTGCCAAGGAGCATTTGTGGAAAAATATTTACAAATATAGGAAAATATATTCTCTTTCTATATTTATATAAAAATTTTAAATTGAGCCCTTAGATTTTTTTAAAAGGAAAAGCAATATTCTGACAAGAAATATATGTATATAATATTTATGAGTAGGTGCACTGATATACATAATGGATACAGATGATGGATAGGGATAATGCATCTAGATACACGTCAGGGGTTGGCAAGCTATAGCCCACAAGCCAAACCCAGCCCTTCAAAAGCCATGAGCTAAGAATGGCTTTTACATTTTTAAAGGGTGTTAAAAACAAACAAAGAAATATAAGTAACATATGGTCTGCAAGGCCTTAAATATTACCTAGCCCTTTACAGAAAAAATTTGCTGACCCCTCATCTACATCATCCTTTTTAATGGGTGTATACTGTTCATCCTATGGATATAGAGTCAGTTCTCATATTCACTCTAATTATGTTGTAAAATAGGCTCAGTGAATGTTGCATCAGTTAACACTGAGCTGTTGTTCCTAGGGGAAATAGGAAGTTAGGTACCTGGGAGCCTCTGGTCACAGTATTTTTGCCAACCCATCATTATGTAATCTTGTTTTATGTGTTTCTGTCTAATGACACCTTATTTAATGAAATCCTTGATTCATTGATAGTGAACGTACAGCCAACAGCTCTATAAATCACGCCTGATCAAACCTTGTCTGATACACTTCTGCTCCCTAAGCCTCCTTGTGCTTACGAATACTGAATACTGAGGGCTTCAGCATTATACTCGGGAGCCATTTTAAATAGGGAAATCACCAACAAAAAGCACACAAATGCAAAAAAACAGGGAACTAAATATACCACAAAAAGGAAACTGTTGCCAGGATAAAAGCTGAAGCAAGGAGGCATAATGTCACTTTGCTTGACCTCCGCTTCGAACATACGCAGCAGGTGCCTCAAATTTTGTCACTCTGTGCTTACCCACTGTGTTAATTTTGGAGTTACAAGTTTTAAACCTTCATGGAGGCCCTGAGCTTAGAGATGAACACCGAACAACTTTGTGCAGGGTAAATCAGGCTACCTGTATTCTGAGGGTTCAGGCCTCAGACCAAAAAGACCTGTCTGCACAGGAATTCAGATACCCTGGTTGGAAGACAGAGATTGAAAGCTGACCCTGGAGAAAGAGCTCAACCTGGAAAGGCAGATTGGGCACAGACCGTGGGGAGCTGTATTTGCTAAGTGAAGAAATTCAGGCTTTATCCTCTACAAATTAAGCTCTTGATTTTTCAGGGGTTGCAAAAAACTACCATTTTAGTATCATATGTTTGATAGAGGGATTACCTGTCTGAGTGTATCAATGTCATTTCACCAAATGGTATTCCTCCCTGTCTAGTTTGGCTCAAGTCTCCACAATGGGAATGTTTTACACATTCATTCTTTTTTTTTTTTTAAGATTTATTTATTTTTAGAGGAGAGCATAAGTGAGGGGGGCAGAGGGAGAGAGAATCTCAAGCAGACTCCCTGCTGAGCCTGGAGCCTGACACAGGGCTCGATTCCAGGACCCCAAGATCATGACCCAGGCCAAAACCAAGAGTCGGACCCTCAACTCACTCCGCCACCCAGGCACCCCTTACACATTCTTGATTAGAGGGAATAGGTGGCCTTTTTAGGACAAAATTCATAGGTAGCAAAAGTTCGTATCTAATAAAGCTCTTGGCAGTTTCCAGCCCTGTGTACAGTAAAATGGATTTCCCAAAAAGCCAGTGTCTGTGCCTTCTCATGTCTATAATAGATAGAAGAAATGTCATGTAATTTAAATGAGGTTTCAAGTGAAGAAGAAGCCTTTAATTCTTTAACAAAGTGATAACCCTGTAAAAATAATTGATAGAAGAGTTGGGGCTGCAGATGCCATGGAATTGTAAGCTTGTTGTAAGGGGGAAGGGAAAGGACACAGCAAAGTAATGACCCTGACCCAGCCCCTTGGTTGAGCACAGCCTGTAGGTCATTTAACCAAATGCATATAGCTCAGCCCTTACCAATTATCTCTAGCTTTGCAGTAACTTACTTTGATAACCTAGACTCGGGACTCTGACAGCATGTAGTGCATGCATCTTAATAATCTTAATAATCTACTCTTGTATTAAAGGCCTAAGTTTGTATGTTTAGCATAGCAGTTAAGAGCTTGGCATCAGAGTGGTCTACCTAATCCGGGATCCAGAAACAGCTGTTTCCTACTTGTGTGACTTTCTTGCATAAGATTACCTGACCTTTCTGAGCCTAAATTTCTTCATCCATAAGATGGGGCTAATACATGTGAGAAATAAGAATGCTAACTCTATGGGCGCCTCAGTGGCTCAGTTGGTTAAGCGTTTGCCTTCGGCTCAGATCATGATCGCAGGGTCCTGGGATCGAGCCCCGCATCAGGCTCCCTGCTCTGTGGGAGGCCTGCTTCTCCCTCTCCCACTCCCCCTGCTTGTGTTCCCTCTCTAGCTGTCTCTCTCTCTGTCAAATAAATAAAATCTTTAAAAAATATTTAAAAAGGCAAATAAAATATTAGTCATCCTTTTATAAATTAATTACGAAGTCGAGTGAAAACATTTGTCACTTTTGTCTCCATGATGTTGGCATTTTTAAATCTGTGTGTAAAGTGCTATATTTCAAAGAGTGCAGAAAGGGTGGTCACAAAACCTGGATTCTAGTCGCAGGGCCATTCCTGAATCCCCCAGGACCTTTGAGAACTTTGGCTATTTCATTTCTAAGTCAGGATGATAATAGTCTACCTTCCAAGAATATTATGAAAAATAAAATAAACTACTATGAAAATACTGTGAAAAAGCTAAATACTATCCGTGTACGCAGGCTAACAGTACTGCTATTGCTCCTAACAGTGCACAAAATACAGGCAGGATAGAGCACACAGTGCTGGTTAAGGGCTTGGATTCTGTAGGTGGAATGCCTAGAAGAGAAATATGGCTCCATTAATTGCTAGTTATATGACCTCGGAGGGGCAACTCTCTGAGTCTGCATTTTCCTCGCCTGTTTAGGAATAATAATAGTTCCTACCTCATGTGGTTGTGGTGCAGATTGAGTAAGGTAAGGGATGTCAAGTGATAGCACACTGCTTAGTCTTGAATACATAGTACAGTTGGCCCTTGAGCAACATGGGGTGAGGGGGGCCAACCTCCCGCACAGTCAAAAATCCATGTATAACTTTTGATGCTTCAAAAACTTAACTATGTACTAATTAGCCTACTACTGACCTCAGGCCTTACCAGTAAAGTTAGTTAACATGTATTTTGTATGTGCTACATACTGTATTTTTACAGTAAAGTAAGCTAGAGAAAAGAAATGGTATTAAGAAAACCATAACAGAAAATACATTTGGGGACACCTGGCTGGCTCATTCAGTACACTGTATGAGTCTTGATCGTGAGGTTGTAGGTTCAAGCCCCACATTGGGTGTAGAGATTACTTAAAAATAAAATCCTTAAAAATCAAAAAAAAGAAAATGTATTTACAATACTGTACTGTATCAATACTATAAGTGTACATTATGTGTTTACAAGATGACTCGTTTCTCACTATCTACATCAGTACTGTCTTATATGATACAAAACAATGTAGATGTTTTATGTATTCGTAACAGTGAACATCAAAAATGAAAAGATAATGTGAAAAAGAAATTCATACTTCTTTATGTATAAGACTTCATGCATTGCTAAGAAGCAACAGTCTGGTGCTTTATGGTAGCCTAGTGTAATTGATAGTATTGCTTCATGGTAGCCTAGCCTATATACTCATGAATGACTTGTTATACAATTTTAGTGGCATTCAGTATTACAGTCATATTCATAACACAGTACTGGAAACATGGTTACATTAAAAAAATTGTGATGATAAGCTCATATGCTGTTCCTTCAATGAGGAGAGAGAGAGAGACACATACCGTATGGTAATGTTCTTTGAAAGCAAAGTTCTAAAACAGTAACAAAAGTAACACATTATGAATTTTATATTGAATGTCGCTCATCTTCTGCCTGTGTACGGACAGGCTATCCACTTCCATCCAAGCCCTGCACTTGGTGTCCCCCTCACCGAATACTTAGGTGGCGGTGACGAGGACACAGAAGCGTGTGCTGCAGTTCTTGCGGTACAGTGAGTAGATTTCTACACAAAGACCCTCACAGACACAGGAGCTACGTGTATTAACTGTACCGCATGGTGATTATTCACTCTTCGTTAAGTGGATGGGGATCATCATAAAGGTCTTTGTCCTTGTTGCCTTTATGTTCAGGAGGCCGCGGAGGCGGAGAGAGAAGACGGGTGGGTCTTGCTGTCTCGGGGGGTAGAGGTGGAGGATGGAGAAGAGGCGGCAGGAGAGACACTCAGTGTAACGTGATGGAAATACCTTGTAATTTCTGCCTGACTTCTCCTTTCTCCTTTCTCCAAAAGTGACTCTCTGTAATACCAGTCTATCTTCCATCATTTGCTTTAGTTTCTGTGCTTGTATCACAAAAAGGCCTGTGTCATAAGAGAGGTCAAAAGCAGTCTTGAATAATCAGAACGCTTCAGCCAGATTGTCTGTCAGTTGGTTCTCCAGTGCTGCTAGTTCCGCGTCTCCCTCCTCACTGCCTGGCCCTGACTCGGAAGCACTCAGAAGACGATGAGTTGTCTGTTAGTTCCCCTGCTGTGGTGGCTGTGAGCTCTTGAACTTCTACAGGATCCATACCGTGAAGCCCTTCATTCCCACTTTTTTTTTTCTTTTCCATATTGACTATGTCTCTCATGATGTTGTCCTTGATGGGCTCTCTCATAAATACTGTGAAGTCCTGCACAACAGTGTCTGGACACAGTTTGCTCCAGCAGGAATTTATTGTTTCAAGCTCGATGTAACAACGATGCCATCTTCAGGGGGGTCATCCAGACTTGCATGGTGCTCTCTCTGTCAGGGTTCTCTTCCATAATGTTGACGATTCTTTGCATAGAGTAGCTTGTGTAATCACTCACCAAAGTCCTTATGACTCCCTGACCTGGAGGCAGAGCTAGAGACACTGTGTTTGGGGTAGGTACCCACCTTGGCATCTTTGGGGTTGTGGGTGAGCAGGGGCATCATCAAAGGCTGTTCCTTACTAGCAAGGTACTTTCTGACTACCGGGACAAAGCATCAATGGAACCAAGCCAGAAAAAGGGTTCCCATCCGGGCCTTCTTGTTGTACAACCAGAAGTCTGGTGGCTGGTGTTTTATCTTCTCCCTTCAAACGCTTGGGGCTTAGCAGCCTTACAGATAAGGGCTGCTCTGATCATAAACCCCACTGTGTTTGTGCCAAACGGTAGAGTTGGCCTGGCCCTTCCTGCCTTAAATCCTGTGCTTACTTCTCTTCCTTACTAATAAACTTCCTTTTTGGCATTTTTTTTCCAGAATAGGATACTTTGTCTATGATAAAAACCTATTCAGGCATATACCCTTTCTCCTCATTGATTTTCTTAATGGCGTCTGGGAATGCATCTGCTGCCTCTTGGTTGGCAGAAGCTGCTTTTTGCCTGTTCTCTTGACATTTTTTAAGCCAAACCTCTTTCTAAAATTATCAAACCATCCTTTGCTGGCATTAAATTCTCTAGCTTTAAATCCTTCACTTTCCTTTTGCTTTAAGTTATATAATGACTTTGCTTTTTCTGGAATCCTATTAGGGTCTCTAGGTGTGTCTTTCTTGTAGCAATCCTGAATCCACATAAAAGCTGCATTTCCACATGAAATAAAAAGGTATTTCACAGAAAGTACAAGGAAGCCTGCTGAAGTAGCTGCAGGGACCATGTCACAAATTTCCTTTCCTTTTTTTTTTTTTTTTATTTGTTTATTATTTTTTTACTGTGGTCCTTATGCTGACCTCCTGTATACGGAAATGCTGGGCGCCCACAGCTGTGGCCCTCCATCTGCAGTGCCTGCCAAGCAGTTCAGCTTTTTCTTACGATGTCATGACTTTTCTCTGCTTCCTGGGAGCACTTCCCGCAGCACTAGGAGTACTTTGTATGGGTTCCATGATGTGATTCACACTCTACAGTATCGCACAAAACACGGTGAAAAATAGGTGAGAACCACAAGACATCACTTTGTACCGTGATATGCAGGTCACTGGAGAGATGGACCGCTCACGGAGATGGTGAGCGTCACATGGTGTTTTAGGCAGAGACTAGCAACAGGAGGTGGCTGTGAAATTATTACCGGAGTACAGTGTGGACTACAGTTAATTTTATGCAGTTCTGATTTAATACTGCATCTTTACATGTGTTTGCATTTCTCTTGACTGTTAATGGTACCATGAATGGTCTGTAGGTCTGTGTGTACATAGGTTTTGATGAGTTTGAACTTTTTACAATTTGTGTATTTTATGGTAGTAAGTGGTAAAATAAGACTAGTATCTACATATATTTTATGCATTCAGGACATGCGCTATTCTTTGTTGTAATATGATAAGCAGTTCATCTCCAAGTGTCTTCAAATTGTTCCCGCTATCCAATAACTTTTCCACATCCTTAGTGAAAAAACTTCACATATAAATGGCCCTGTGCAGTTCAGGCCCTTGTTGTTGATGTTGTATTTGCTACTACGACCAGTTCTCTTAAGATCATGTTGTTGCTGTCCTCCCTGGTTATTTACCATCATGTATCTGACAGAATCATGGATATTAGAACTTAAGGAATTATCAGGTCAAGTATCCTGCCCCCTGCAATGTAAGTGTCTTTATCTATGAATAACAGAAGAGGGAGCTTGAAGTTCAGGGACACTAAATGGGTTGTTGATGGTTACCCAGTGAATTGGTGGTAGGACATCTGAAGTGTCTCTGGTTGCCCATTTCTCGCTGGGGCAGGGAGTGGTCAGCTTGGCACTAGAATGCTGTGCTATTCTAAATAGCACGGGGACCACTGTGTTATTAAAATTTCTATCTTACCATCTTCCCATCCCTAGATGCTATCTTGCATTTGCACTTTATGAAATTTAATGTATAATTTAGAGGTTATGTTGGAACCTTGGTTGGACATATTTTCTAATGTTCTGTAATATTTTTGTCAGTCGTGTTCTGTTGCCTTTACTTTGAGTTTCCCAGAAGAGCTTACTCTGTGTACCAAGAGACCTCTGTACATGTTACCTTGTTTCCTTCAACCTCCCTTTCATGCTTACCTTTCCAGCTCTTCACATTTGTGCCATCTCCTCCAAGGAGACTTCCCTGATTCCTCTCTCTAGGCCCTTCCATTCCATATTCTCCTGTGGTAGCATGAATCACAGTGTATTCTAATTGCCCATTTCCTTGTATGTCTCCTATAAGGTACCATAGAAGGCTTATAAAAACATAATTTGTGTCTATCTTATAATTACAATCTGAAGTACACAGCGCATTTCCTAGGTCCTGATTAAGAACTCCATCTTACTTCCTTGCTCAGGATTTTCAGATTCCATCTGCAGACATTTTGGAGCATCTCCTTCTCGTGGTTTTTGTTAACATTTTCTCTTACTGCCATGAAGCCTTTTGGTGGCTTTTCCAACTTCTAAAAGTTGCTTCTTCAAATGTGTATCCATAAGAAATGTTACCCATATGTCATCAAAGTGAAGAGCAGCAAAAGAATCCAGTGAAGAAACTCCTCAGCAAGAGCTCTGAGAATCTAGATTGTCATTCTCATAGAGCTGCCACTCTGGTGGCCTTGGGCAGCTGACCATCTTGTCCTTGAAGTGGGGATAATAACCTAATCTCAAAGATGTCACAAAGATGAAAATAACCAAAATAATTCCTATACAACATTTGGTTAAGTGTCTGACACATATTAAGTGAAAATCAGCAACAATTAATTGTAAATTAAATTAGGTACGTTAACAGATCAAGTGGGGTAATGAAAAGGAAAGAAATTCTGTTATTCTTGAAACATAATCTGTTTCAGGACTTCTTTTTTTTCCCATGAAACACCTGCATGGCACCTTTTTTTTATTCATACTGTTTTGACTGTGGCTGTTCTGGATTCTTGTCAAAGGCCCAAGAGACCAGTTTGTCATTTTGAACACGGCGTCAGTGGAACAGCATCTGACTCAACAATCACGTCATCCTGGACAGGCAGCAGATGGGTGTGAGCCAGGACACGGTGTAATGAAAGGCATTCATTTCTCCCCTCTTCCTGCTCTGTATTTTCTTTGCCACAAACTATTCACATCAAGCCCACAGAAGTAACATTTCAGTTCAATTCATAATAAAAATTGAGGGCATTTGCATATATTATCTGTTGTAGGCACTGAATAATTCTGTATTCCATCTCAGTGTATTTGAAATGGATCTTTTCTTTCTGCTTTAATAATGAAAGAATAATAATTATCTAAGAATATTTAAGAACAGGCTCATATTAAACATTTAATGTCCTTTTACTATGAACATTCTGATGGTAAAACAACTAGAGGCAAAAACTAAGGCATCTGATGCCTGTGTTCGTGTAAAAGAGTTTTGCAGTTAGAAGACTTGTCCTCTCACACTGGAAGGCATGATCCTTAGGGCAGGTGTGAGCACTGTATACCGATGACTCTGGAAAGACCGATGGTGAATGCAGTTCTCTCTCCTTCGGTCTTTTTTTCCTAGCATTCTGATTGCTGAGTGATTTACTTCTCTGTTCACCTCTTCTCAGACTCACTGCTGTTCTAATGACTTTGCTTAAGTAAAGCATCTCCTTTTGCTGTAAGCCATCAGGATATTTACTTTTAATTTTTATAAGTACTCAAATGAGAACCTCATAAATCAAAGAACACCTGTAATTCTGAGTTAACACATCCAACCAAGCCTTTGGCAAAAAGAATTATCCTTTAAGTTGTTTGGCTTTCCTTTAACACTCCATTATTCACTTGCTGATTCTTTGTTTGGAGCAGTGACTTGTTTAATATATTTCAGGCTTTTGGGGCACTTGGGTGGCTCAGTCGGTTAAGCATTTGACTCTTGATTTTGGCTCAGGTCATGATCTTGGGGTCCTGGGATCGAGCCCCGTGTTGGGCTCTGTGCTCTGCGTGGGGTCTGCTTTAGATCCCCTCTCTCTCTCTCAAATAAATAAAATAATACACACACACACACACACACACACACACACACACACACACACATATACATATATATGTATTTTAGGCTTTTGACCCGAGTAATACGGGTTATTATTTTGAAACTGCAAGAGCTTATAAAAACATCTGAAAGAAGAGCTTGTGTATGCCCACAGACTGAAGAATTGTTCCAGTTTTAATGGATGAGCTGCCTTCATTATATATATTTAATGCACGGTACTCAATATATGGTAAAGGAATGATAGTATCTTTCAAGATATTTAGCCCTCCCCCAGAGGGCAGAGCCAAAGCTTAGGATCTTCTCTGTCTTTGCAATTTCTTGTAAATTTTTAGAATCAGCTTGTCAGTTTCTGTACACAGAAAAAAGCCTGGTGGGATTATGATTGGTAATGCATAGAATTTGCAGACCAATCCGTCAGATAACACTGTCCATCTCTTCATTTAGTTAGAGCTTCTTTACTTAGTTTCAGCAATGTTTTCTGGTTTTCCCTTAGAGCTTTTACATACGTTACCCCCATCCCCCCACCATTTATTCCTGTTTTGCTTTGTTTTTATAGATTTTATTTATTTATGAGAGAGAGAATGAGGGGAGGGGCACAGAGAGAAGCAGTTTCCCTGCTGAGCAGGGAGACGGACAAGGGGCTCCATCCCAGGACCCTAGGATCATGACCTGAGCCAAAGGCAGATACTTAACTGATTGAGCCACCCAGGTGCCCCATTCCTGTTTTATTTGTAAATGTGTTTGTGTTTTGCTGCTATCACAAATGACATTAATTTCATTTTTGAACTGTTTGTTGCAGTATATAGAAAGAAGGTAGATTTTTGAATATTGTGCCCTGTGACCATGCTAAATTAATTGTTTTTTGTGGGTTTTTTTTTTTTTTGTAGCATCTGATCCTTTCTCACGGTCTTCTCCTTCTTGGACCTCATTTACGTGTATGTTAGGCCATTTGATACTGTCTTTTAGGTCCGTAAGGCACTTTTGTTTAAATTTTATTTTATTATGTTAATCACCATACATTACATCATTAGTTTTTGATGTAGTGTTCCATGATTCATTGTTTGCATATAACACCCAGTGCTCCATTCAATACATGCCCTCTTTGATACCCATCACCAGGCTAACCCATCCCCCCCCCCCCTCCCCTCTAGAACCCTCAGTTTGTTTCTCAGAGTCCATAGTCTCTCATGGTTCGTCTCCCCCTCCGATTTCCCCCCCTTCATTTTTCCCTTCCTACTATCTTCTTCTTCTTTTTTTATTTAACATGTAATGTATTATTTGTTTCAGGGGTACACGTCTGTGATTCATCAGTCTTACACAATTCAAGCGCTCACCACAGCACATACCCTCCCGAATTTCTATCACCCAGCCACCCTATCCCTCCCACCCCCCACCACTCCAGCAACCCTCAGTTTGTTTCCTGAGATTAAGAATACCTCATATCAATGAGGTCATATGATACATGTCTTTCTCTGATTGACTTATTTCGCTTAAAATAATACCCTCTAGTTCCATCCACGTTGTTGCAAATGGCAAGATTGCATTTTCTGATGGCTGCATAATATTCCATTGTGTGTGTGTATGTATGTAATGTACACCACATCTTCTTTATCCATTCATCTGTCAGTGGACATCTTGGCTCTTTCCATAATTTGACTATTGTGGACATTGCTATAAACATTGGGGTGCACGGGGTGCCTGGGTGGCTCAGTTGGGCAGCTGCCTTCGGCTCAGGTCATGATCCTGGAGTCCCAGGATCAAGTCCCGCATCGGGCTCCCCGCTCAGCAGGGAGTCTGCTTCTCCCTCTGACCTTCCCCCCTCTCATGTACTCTCTCTCTCTCATTCTCTCTCTCAAATAAATGAATAAAATCTTTGAAAAAAAATTGGAGTGCATGTACCCCTTTGGATAGCTACATTTGTATCTTTGGGGTAAATACCCAGTAGTGCAATTGCTGGGTCATACGGTAGCTCTATTTTCAACTTTTTGAGGAACCTCCGTACTGTTTTCCAGAGGGGTTGCACCAGCTTGCATTCCCACCAACAGTGTAGGAGGGTTCCCCTTTCTCTGCATGCCCGCCAACATCTGTCATTTCCTGACTTGTTAATTTTAGCCATTCTGACTGGTGTGAGGTGGTATCTCATTGAGGTTTTGATTGGATTTCCGTGATGCCGAGCGATGTTGAGCACTTTTTCATGTGTCTGTTGGCCATTTGGATGTCTTCTTTGGAAAAATGTCTGTTCATGTCTTCTGCCCATTTCTTGATTGGATCATTTGTTCTTTGGGTGTTGAGTTTGATAAGTTCTTTGTAGATTTTGGATATTAGCCCTTTATCTGATATGTCATTTGCAAATATCTTCTCCCATTCTGTCGGTCGTCTTTTGGTTTTGTGGACTGTTTCTCTTGCTGTGCAAAAGCTTTTTATCTTGATGAGGTCCCAATAGTTCATTTTCCCCTCGCCTCCCTTGCCTTTGGTGATGTTTCTAGGAAGAAGTTGCTGCAGCTGAGGTCGAAGAGGTTGCTGCCTGAGTTCTTCTTTAGGATGTTGATGGACTCCTGTCTCACGTTTAGGTCTTTCAACCATTTGGAGTCTATTTGCGTGTGGGGTGTAAGGAAATGGTCCAGTTTCATTCTTCTGCATGTGGCTGTCCAATTTTCCCAACACCATTTGTTGAAGAGACTGTCTTTTTTTCCATTGGACATTCTTTCCTGCTTTGTTGAAGATTAGTTGACCATAGAGTTGAGGGTCCATTTCTGGGCTCTCGATTCTGTTCCATTGATCTATGTGTCTGTTTTTGTGCCAGTACCATACTGTCTTGATGATGACAGCATTGTAATAGAGCTGGAAGTCCGGAATTGTGATGCCGCCAGCTTTGCTTTGCTTTGCTTTTTCAACATTCCTCTGGCTATTCGAGGTCTTTTCTGGTTCCATACAAATTTTAGGATTATTTGTTCCATTTCTTTGAAAAAAGTGGATGGTATTTTGATAGGGATTGCATTAAATGTGTTGATTGCTCTAGGTAGAATTGACATCTTCACAATGTTCTTTCAGTCCATGAGCTTGGAACGTTTTTCCATTTCTTTGTGTCTTCCTCAATTTCTTTCATGAGTATTTTATAGTTTTCTGAGTACAGATTCTTAGCATCTTTGGTTAGATTTATTCCTAGATACCTTATGGTTTTGCATGCAATTGTAAATGGGATCGACTCCTTAATTTGTCTCTCTTCTGTCTTGTTGTTGGTGTATAGGAATGCCACTGATTTCTGTGCATTGATTTTATATCCTGCCACTTTACTGAATTCCTGTATGAGTTCTAGCAGTTTTGGGGTGGAGTCTTTTGGGTTTTCCACATAAAGTATCATAACATCTGCAAAGAGTGAGAGTTTGACTTCTTTGCCAATTTGGATGCCTTTTCTTTTTGTTGTCTGATTGCTGTGGCTAGGACTTCTAATACTATGTTGAATAGCAGTGGTGATAGTGGGCATCCCTGCCGTGTTCCTGACCTTAGGGAAAAACTCTCCGTTTTTCCCCATTGAGAATGGTATCAGCTGTGGGTTTTTCATAGATGGCTTTTATGATATTGGGGTATGTGCCCTCTATGCCTATACTCTGAAGAGTTTTCATCAAGAAAGGATGCTGTACTTTGTCAAATGCTTTTTCTGCATCTATTGAGAGGATCGTATGGTTCTTCTTCTTTCTTTTATTAATGTATTGTATCACATTGATTGATTTGCAGATGTTGAACTCAAATCAGTGGGGCAGCCTTGCAGCCCAAGAATAAATCCCACTTGGTCGTGGTGAATAATCCTTTTAATAATATACTGTTGCGTCCTTTTGGCTAGTATTTTGGTGAGAATTTTTGCATCCATGTCCATCAGGGATGTTGGTCTATAATTCTCCTTTTTGATGGGGTCTTTGTTTGATTTGGGGATCAAGGTAATGCTGGCCTCATAAAATGAGTTTGGAAGTTTTCCTTCCATTCTATTTTTTGGAACAGTTTCAGAATTAATTCTTCTTTAAATGTTTGGTAGAATTCCCCTGGGAAGCCGTCTGTCCCTGGGCTCTTGTTGGGAGATTTTTGATTACTCCTTCAGTTTCCTTAGTGGTTATAGGTCTGTTCAGGTTTTCTATTTCTTACTGGTTCAGTTTTGGTAGTTGATACATCTCTAGGAATGCATCCATTTCTTCCAGATTATCTAATTTGCTGCCATATACTTGCTCATAAACGTCCCCCACTATTATTGTATTGTTGTCAATGTGTTTCTTTGCTTTTGTTATTTAATTGCCTTATATAATTGGCTGCTCCCATGTTAGGGGCATAGGTATTTACAATTGTTAGATCTTCTTGTTGGATAGACCCTTTAAGTAGGATAGAGTGTCCTTCCTCATTTTTTTATAGTCTTTGGTTTAAAATCTAATTTGTCTGATATAAGGATTGCCACCCCAGCTTTCTTTTGGTGTCCATTAGCATGGTAAATGGTTTTCCATCCCCTCACTTTCAATCTGGAGGTGTCTTTGGGTCTAAAACGAGTCTCTTGCAGACAGCGTATAGATGGGTCTTGTTTTTTTATCCAGTCTGATACCCTATGTCTTTTGATTGGGGCATTTAGCCTATTTACATTCAGGGTAACTATTGAAAGATATGAATTTAGTACTATTGTATTGCCTGTAAGGTGAATGTTAGTGTATATTGTCTGTGTTCCTTTCTGGTCTTTGTTACTTTTAGGCTCTCTCTTTGCTTAGAGGACCCCTTTCAGTATTTCTTGTAGGGCTGGTTTCGTGTTTGCAAATTCCTTTAGTTGTTTTTTTTTTGTCCTGGAAGCTTTTTATCTCTCCTTCTATTTTCTTTTTTTTTTTTTAATTTTTTTTAAAGATTTTATTTATTTATTAGAGAGAATGAGAGAGAGAGAGCACGAGAGGGAAGAGGGTCAGAGGAAGAAGCAGACTCCCCGCTGAGCAGGGAGCCCGACGTGGGACTCGATCCCGGGACTCCAGGATCATGGCCTGAGCCAAAGGCAGTCGCTTAACCAACTGAGCCACCCAGGCGCCCTCTCCTTCTATTTTCAGTGACAGCCTAGCTGGATATAGTATTCTTGGCTGCATATTTTTCTCATTTAGTGCTCTGAATATATCATGCTAGTCCTTTCTGGCCTGCCAGGTCTCTGTGGATAGGTCTGTTGCCAGTCTAATGTTTCTACCACTGTAGGTTACAGACCTCTTCTCCCGAGCTGCTTTCAAGATTTTCTCTTTGTCTCTGGGACTCGTAAGTTTTACTATTAGATGTCAGGGTGTTGACCTATTTTTACTCATTTTGAGAGGGGTTCTCTGTGCCTCCTGGATTTTGATGCCTGTTTCCTTCCCCAAATTAGGGAAGTTCTCTGCTATAATTTGCTCCAATATACCTTCTGCTCCTCTCCCTTCTTCTTCTGGGATCCCAATTATTCTAATATTGTTTCGTCTTATAGTATCACTTATCTCTCGAATTCTGTCCTCATGATCCAATAGTTGTTTATCTCTCTTTTTCTCAGCTTCTTTATTCTCCATCATTTGGTCTTCTATATCACTAATTCTCTCTTCTGCCTCATTTATCTCAGCAGTTAGAGCCTCCATTTTTTATTGCACCTCATTAATAGCCTTTTTGATTTCGACTTGGTTTGATTTTAGTTCTTTTATTTCTCCAGAAAGGATTTCTCTAGTATCTTCCATGCTTTTTTCAAGACCAGCTGGTATCTTTATAATCGTCATTCTGAACTCTCGTTCCGACATCTTACTAATGTCTGTTGTGATTAGGTCCCTGGCAGTCGGTACTGCCTTCTATTCTTTTTTTGAGGTGATCTTTTTTTTGAGGTAATTTTTTTCCATCCTGTCATTTTGTCCAGAGGAGAATAGATGAATGAGAGAACAAAATGCTTACAGGGTTAGAACGACCCCAGAAAAATATTCACTAAACAAATCAGAAGAGACCTGAAACCTGGCGAAAAGAAAGGGAAAGAAAGATAAAAGGAAAAAAAAGTTAAAAAAAAAAAGAGAATATGATCAGATATGATCAGGCTGGTGACTAGATCAGTGCCACACACTAGATTTTGGGCGTATTTTAGTCTGTTAGAAGAAAGTGCCTCCCAAAATTAAAAGAAAGAAAAACTTATATATGTACAAAAATAAAGGTAAATACAATAAAGGGGTAGAATATGACTGTAATGTTGAAAATCATAAGTATTTTATAAAAGGAATTGATAAGTTGGTTGAAAAAAGAAGAGAAATTTAAAAAAAGGGAGAGAATGTGATCAGGCAGTCGACTAGAATAAAGCCATACATTAGAGATTTAGGGTATATTTTGGTCTTTTAGAAGAAATTGTATCCCAAAATTTTAAAGAGAGAACAACTTATATATATACCAAAAATAAGGTTAACGACTATGAAGGGATAGAATATGACTCTAAAAATGAAAAACAAAAAAGATTTTTAAAAAAGGGATGATAAGATGTTGGCTGAAAAAGGGAAAAAGAAAAATTTAAAAAAATAGGAAAAAAAAAGAAAAAAAATTAACTTTGAAAGACTAAAGAATCGGGGAAAAAAGCCATGAATTCTATGTGCAGTATTCCCCTAGTGCTGGAGTTCTGCCGTTCTCCTTGATCGGTAAACTTGGTCTTGGCTGGCTGTTCCTGCTGATCTTCTGGGGGAGGGGCCTGTTGCCATGGTTCCCAAATGTCTTTGCCGGAGACGGAATTGCCCCGCTCTTGTCCCAGGCTAAGTAATCTGCTTGGGTTTGCTCTTGGGAGCTTTTGTTCCCTGCAAGCTTTCCCTACAGCTTTGGAGGACGAGAGTGAAAATGGGGGTCTCCCAATCTCCACCCCAGAGGAGCGGAGAACTCGGGGCCCCACTCCTCAGTGCGCCCCCAGAGAAAAGCAGTCAGTCACTCCTGTCTCCCCGGTCTCCGGCCGTACTCCGTGCTCACCCGGCCTGTGACTGAGCGTTTCTATCTCTGGTGCACGACCCCCTGTGGAGTCTCCAAACCCAGCAGATCCCCACGGTGCGCTCCCACACTGCTCCCCCGAGGGGAGGAAGGGGAGTATCCTCGGCTCTGCCGCTTGTTGGGTCCCTGCTGGAGGAGCAGTGGTCCGACTGGGCCACGGATCACAGTTTATGGCAACCCCGAGCTGAGAGCCCGCACCTCGGCTCCATCTCTGCAGCCGGCTTCCCCATTCCGATACCTGGGAGCTCTGTTGCACTCAGGCACCCCCTGTCTTTCTGTGACCCCGAGGGTCCTGAGACCACACTGTCCCGCAAGGGTTCTACTCGCCCCTTAGCCACTGGAGCGACGTCCCTCAGCGGAGCCGACTTCTAAGAGTTCCGATTTTGTGCTCCGGTCTCTATCACTTGCCAGAAGCGGCCGACAGAGGCCCCCTCCCCCGCCGTCTATCCTTCCGAATATCGCCTCGGATTCACTTCTCCGCAGGTCCTACCTTCCAGAAAGTGGTCGCTTTTCTGTTCAGAGAGTTGTTGCTATTCTTTTCTTCGCTCTCCTGTTGAGTTTGTAGGTGTTTGGAATGGTTTGATCCCTATCCAGCTGAATTCCTGGGACCAGACGAAATTTAGATCTCCTGCTCCTCCTCCATAAGGCACTCTAAACGTTTCTTCAATCCTTCCTTCCTCTCTGTTCTTTAGACCACATGAATTCCATTGGTAGTGGATATATAACAGCTCACTTAATCTTCCTGGGTTTTTTTGTTTTGTTTTGTTTTTTAAAGACACCTCTATCCTAAACTGTGTCTGGAATCCTTGTCCAGAGCTCTTCTGTTTTGCTCTTCACAGAGAAAAGTCTCCAGTCTTCTGCCTTGAAGAAGGGGACAGATAGGGTGAAAGGAAGGACAGCTTCTAGTTTGAAAAACAAAGATCAAAACAACCAACAGAAGAATCCACCTTGGAGGAAATAGAAAATATTCAGAGAAGGAACTTTCCTAAAACCTACTGTTTATATGCTTGGAGATAAGAAAAATACTGCATTCATCAAATAAGAGTAAAATGTTTAAAAAAGGGAATTTTCAGGGAATAAAACCAAACTTAAAATTAAAAAGGTTACAGCATAAATGAAAAGCCCAGTAGAAGAGTTGGGAGGTAAAAGCAAGAAAATAAGCCAGAAATAAGAGTAGAAAGACAAAGAGCTGGAAAAATGAGAGAGAAAATAAGAAAGAGAACCAGTCTAGGAGTTTTGAGAAAAAATGCCAACAAGAAACCATCAGTGACTGGAGTGGGAGAGGTAACACGGGGATTAAGTTATCTGCTGCTTTTCCTATTGGTTTCGTTAGAATTAAGAATTTTTCTTACTACGAAACAAAGCATACATGAGAACAAACACACATACATCTACACACAATGTAATGGATAATTAAAAAGCGGGCACTTGTGTAATTAGAACAGGGCCTGTGCCTTGGGTGCCTCCCGTGGGACCTTCCAGGATCACAGTTCTGCTTGGCTCCCCCTCCTCATAGGTGACCACTAGCCTGACAGGTACAATAATTATATTCAGGCTTCTCTTACCCCCTGTGTGTACATCCTTCAACACTGTAGCTTAGTTCACATGTTTGGAACTTAAACTGTGTGTGTTATTTTGTGTCGTACAATTCATCCACGTTAGGACATGTAACTGCAGTTCATTGCTGTATACTGTTGTACCACTGCACCATACATCCTTCCCATTGTTTTGAGCACTTGACCCGTTTCTGGTTGTGGTATTCTACAAAAGCCGATCCTCATTCTTCCACATCTCACCTTACACACACATGAATCTCTTCATGCGTATGCATTTCTGGAAGTAGATATCAAGTGGCAGAGTTGCTGGATCACTGGATAGTCTTGCCTCCCCTCCCTGGCATGATGCCACACTGTCTTCCAAAGCCATGTACTCTCCAAACTCAGACCCCTCGTGGTGTCACACGGTTAATTCTTGCCAGTCTTCTGGGTAGGTGTGTAATGGTGGTTTTAATTTGCATGTCCCTGAATATTAATGAAGCTGAATAACTTTTCATATGTGTATTGGCCATTTGGAGTTCTTAGTTTGTAAAGCATCTGTATAATTTTTTGTCCATTTTCCTAGTGGGTTTTCTCTCCTGTTATTTGAAACCTACATTTGCCTAAATGTGTAAGTATCATCAGAGCACGTGGCAAGGGTGCTTTCCTTTAGATTGTAGCCTAAATCCTTATCATTTTGTCAGTGCGTTGGTGCTTTTAAGGAGAATTTTTCAGTTCCATTTTTTAGCTAACATTTAAATTTTGACAGTCATGTTGGCCCCCATAACCTGGCCTGTCATTTCTTTAAAAAGAAACCTGTAGATGTTTTGTTTTTGTTTTTAAGATTTTATTTATTTGACAGAGAGACAGCGGGAGAGGGAACACAAGCAGGGGGTAGTGGGAGAGGGAGAAGCAAGCTTCCCGCTGAGCAGGGAACCTGATGCGGGGCTCGATCCCAGGACCCTGGGACCACGACCTGAGCCAAAGGCAGATGCTTAACCGACTGAGCCACCCAGGTGCCCCTAGAAACCTGTAAATGTTCTTAAACAGAAATCGAATCAGTCTCCCTGATTCTAACCCCTACCTTTGTCCCCAGTTTCTGAGCCTTTTGAAAATTGTGATATTAGGTTGTTTCTTCGCTCTCCCTGCCCCCCGGCCCCGTTACTTAATGGCCCCAGAATGCCCATTCCAGTGTAAAATGTTGCTGGTATCATCTCTTTTTTTCCCATTATTGCCGTATAATTGACAAAATATCAGTTCTCTTGTTGTGTTTACTCTGAAGGGTTTATGCCGTTAAAAACAAATGCCATTACTCTCATTTTACTGAGTCGCAGAAGAAGCTGAAATTAAAGCATGTTTTAGAGATAGCATGTTTAACCAGAACTACATGTGGCTGGTCATTTTATTTTCAAGCTCACACAACACTTGAAGTGGTAATGTGGCTAAAAGAAGTATCACGTGAGCAATAATGATTCTGAATGGGCTATTCCATCAGACTTTGAATATTTTAAAATTTTATTTAGAATTGGCTTTGTAGATATGTCTTCAGTGGACTTAAATGTTGAAATACTGTCCAAAACAGTCTTCTAAATCAAGAGAAGACCAAACACCCCAATAGGGAAATGGGCAGTGTTCATCAATTGACAGTTGACCAGATACGTTTTTCTCTTAGGAGCACATGTGGGGAAATGCATGGGTCTGCTTTCCTGAAACAAGGGAAGGTGGGCAGTTTAACAGTGTGCATGAAAATGCATATATGTAAAACTGCCCATTGGCTTTCCTTGCCCTTGTGGGATTTTAACTTAAGTTATATAGTCGAAGATGTTAGCAAAGGTCTGTGCATTGATATTTATTACAGTGGAAAAACAGAAACAAAGAATGGCCAGTAATAAGGGAGTAGCTAAGTTACTGCCAAGTACTTTGCAACCATCAAAAAGTCATGTAATGAGATAACCTATTGACATTTTCTCAAAATGTTGTTAAGGAATGAACAACGAATAAGCAGTGCCTCACATATAAAAAGCTGGATACAAAGCAGTCATCTGTAATATTCTCCACAAAATAAATACATACATTTTTTAAAAAAATAAAAGATGTATAAAAGTGTTTGCTGGTTTTCTCTGACAAATGTATGATGGCTTTATTTTCTCATTTAAACTTCTTGGTACTTTCTAAATTTTCTAACTAAATATTTATAATTTTAAAAAATACCTTGTAATTCAGTTTTATTTGCCCAATTTATTATGTCTAGTGGAATATTTCTAAATGACTATAAAGCAATAATCTTGAGTTGTTGATGGATTCAGTGTAAAGAAGTGAACTAGGACAAAAGCAGGTGCGGTTTTATGGACATAATAATGAGCTTTCCTCAGTGTGGTGATAACAGTTATACGGAGTTTCTTCAGGTTTCTTTTCCCCATGACTGAAAAATGGGGCAGCACACACCTAGAGCTGCCATAGCATGGAGCATCCTAGAGGGAGAGAAACACAGGGCTTCCTGTCCCAAATGAGAGCCTCGGGCCCCCAAGTACAGCGCTTGAGGACAGTCAGCACCCCACTCCAGAGGCAGCCGAGTGTAAGCCCTTGTTCTCTGTCTCGTAAGTTTCCCTTAGTCACTGTTTCTCATTCTTTTCGGGTTTAGGGTTTAAACTGCATTTTTGAAATCACAAAATTTTTACTGTATTTTATTTTGCTCTCTTGGAGCATTGTGAAAAAAATTAAAATTTTAAACAGGCAGACGGCTCAGTTGGTTAAGTGGCTGACTCTGGATTTCCGCTCAGGTTGTGATCTCGGAGTCCTAAGATCCAGCCCTATGTAAGGCTCTGTGCTCAGTGGGGAGTCTGCTTTAGGGTTCTCTCTCTCTCTCTCTCTCTCTCTCTCTCTCTCTAATCTTTGAAATTAAACAGGGATTTTCCAGCTATTATATGTGTGCGCCCATTTGTCCCCCTCTTTTGGGAGGGGTGCACATTTCTTCCTCCAGCTAACTAGGCAGACTTTTGCCAACCATCTCCATTTAATTTTGAGAGAGTGGCTCTAACATCTTGCTCTCAGTACTTTTATTTCTTACCGTTCGGGTGTCACGGTTCAGCCTGTGGTTCTTATAGAAAGTACAGAAACGAAGATGAACACTCAGGGTGTCCAAAGTGTCTTAAAATAAGCCTGGAACAGCTCAGCTCATGCACTGATTATCCCTAACAGTTAACAGTCCACATTGTGATGTGCTGTTTATTGCTCTGAAATACATGTCAGCTCTCAGTATTAATGTGGGAGAATCATTTATCACCAGTGAAACACTTAGTCGAGACTTGTCAGATATTTATCCTATAAATTAATGACTTGTCCTTATAGTATCAATTTTGTGACCTATTTTGGCAGATAGATGTTTTGTGTTTTGTTTTAAACTATGGATGAAAATTTTGTCAAAGTCATCGTTGTATTGCTTCCCTGTCTCCCTTCCATTCTCAAAAGCTTACAACGTATTTGTTGCTTTATTTGTTGAACTGTGTTGAATTGTGAAGTTGTTTGAAGTGATGGTTTTGTTGAAAGTACCAAGTCTGAAAACTACTTTGGTATTTTAACTTAAGGACTGTATTTTCAGAAGTTCCATTTCTCCTAGACTTTGGAGCTATCCTTTGACAGTAATGCCAAATCTGGTATTTAGCAGGTCCTGTTTCCTGCATACACAACCAACTGCTTACATAAGAATTCAACTTTAAAATGCTTTCTTAATGGATGACTATTCACATTCTTATTCTTTTAAGTAAGGGATTTGGTTTAGTTAAAGTAACGATTTTTGTAACACTTCTGTGAAAGCAGAAACTTTGACAGAGCATTTAAGACAAGTTTGAGAGAATATAGGTTTTATTTTTCAATCTGCAAGTTATTTTATAAATGGAATGACTATTATTTGATCATAAATGTTTATCACTTTCAAAGCTTCCAGCTTGCAAATTTCCCACCTGCAACAAGTGTTACCATTTATCCCTTCTCCAAAAAGTGCTGCTTGTGCCCTTGAAATTTTTACATTCCAAATAGCCCCAAAATTTTAAAACAAAAATCACCTCATAACTTGCTTTCAGAGCTGCTTCTCCATTCCCACATGGTTTCTAAAATGTTGGCAGATACCGTTTTAGAAAAATACAGAAGTTACTTTTCTAACGAATATTCTAGAATGAGCTAGCGTTATCTACACTGAGATGGACTATGAAAAACCAAAGCTTGCTTGTTTTTTATTGCTAAATTTAGCAAAAGTGGAACTACATGATAGCTTATGTTGCTTATCACTGTTTTTATAAAATTTTGTTGAGAAAATACATGTGGAGAAATATTTTAATATTACATATTTAAATCAGTATACATATACATTATAGACAGTACCACAGTACATTATCTTTTCCAGTGTGTTTTGACTGATTTAATTATATAACCAAGGGATCTTCCCAAAGTAAGGAAGGTACTGAATTTAAGCAATTCACATGTGTCTTTTTAAATGTAGTTATACCCTTTGTATCTGGAGAATGCAAGATAAATAGATAATGGCTATTGGTGAAAAGTACTAATTCTAGATCTAGGATAACTTTATTTCAGGCCTCATTGTACCTTACTTTCTGTGAAATAGGAGCTCTTGCATTTTCCTATTCTAATTTAATCTACCATATAGTTAGCCAAAAATTTATTATTGGTATGTGATAAAAATTTAAAAAGTATTAGACTTGGGATCTTGAATTCAATTAGACTTTGTCTTTCGGTAGTATTTTTATAGGGCCCTGGGACTAGTTCTCTACATTTCTGAGTCTTAATTTCTGTATCTGTAAAATGGGATTAGTGAGATCTTTTAGGATGGTGCTGAAGATTATAGACCATGTATATCAAAAGTGCCTAGCACCTAAAAATGCTAAATAAGGGGTAGCTGTTATTATATAAGTCCATTTGAATGTGTAATTACAGTACCTTAGTGCTCTTATATTGAATAACTACAATTTTTTTTTGGCTTTCTCAGTCTTTTTGACACTGGTTGACATGTTAATTTACACCCATAATTTTTTCTAGTCAATAGATCTAAACCTTCCATCTGTAAAACTGATAGTGTAGCTAGATAGCACCTTTCTAGCTAAGGCTGTGTAATATAAAGTTCATTTTACTAAAACTGTTACGCATTTGTTAAAAAAATAGAATACTATTGATATCATTACATATCCTCAGTAGGATACTTTGGTGGAACAATATTCTGACAAAATGAAATGTGTCTCAAAAAAGTCTAAAGTCTATTATGTTAGTTAAACATAATTTCTTCAAAACTCCTCTAAGGTAAGAATAGTATTATAAATATACAAAACACTCCGATTTGTGTTTTCATTTTTGGTGCATGATTGCCATGTCATTTAGTGTTTAATGGCTACTGTGACATCATCTTAATCATTTATAATGTGAATATGCTAATTTAAGATTTAAGCCAACACAACTAGAATCTTAAGAAAATGGAGGTGACATGGATACTTTCATACCTTTTTAAAAAATTGAATTATAGTTAGAATACAATATTATTATAGTTTCAGATACACACCATACTGATTTAATGTTTATAAACATTGTGAACTGATCACCAAGATAAATCTAGCTACCATCTGTCACCATACAGAGTTGTTACAATATTAGTAAGTATATTGCCTATGCTGTACATTGCATTTCCCTATCTTATTTATAACTTGAATTTTGTATCTTCTAATCGCCTTCCTGTATTTGCCCATCTGCCCATTTCCCTCCCCTCTGGCAACCATCAGATTGTTCTCTGTATATATGAGTCTGTTTCTGTTTTGTTAGTTCATTCTGGTTTTTAGATTCCATATATAAGTGAAATCACACAGTATTTGTCTTTCTTTTCTTTTTTCATTTAGCATAATACCCTCTAGGTTCATTCATGCTGTCACCAATGGCAAGATTCCATTCCTTTTTTATAGCTGAGTAATATTCCCTCATACATACATACACCACACTTGCTTTATCCATTCATCTATCACTGGACACTGAGGTTGCTCCCATATCTTGGCTATTGGAAATAATGCTGCAGTAAATATGGTGTGTATATATATATCTTTTTGAATTAGTGTTTTCATCTTTTTTCTAGATAAATACTCAGAAGGGAAATGGCTTGATTGTATGGTAGTTGTATTTTTAATTTTTTGAGGACCCTCTGTTTTCCACAGAGGCTGCACTGGTTTGCATTCCCGCCAACAGTGCACGGCGGTTCTCTTTTCTCTACATCCTCACCGACGCTTGTTATTTCTTGTCTTTTTAATAATAACACCAGACTGACAGGTGTAAGGCAATATCTCATTGTGGTTTTGACGTGTTTCCCTGATGATGAGTGACACTGATCATCTTTTTATGTGTCTGTTGACCTTCTGGATTTCTTCTTTGGAAAAATGCCTATTCATGTCCTCGGAATCCATTTTAAATTGGATTGTTTGTGGGTTTGTTTTGTTTTTTTGTTTGTTTAGTTGTGTCAGTGCCTTATATATTTTGGATGTTAGCCTCATATCAGGGGTATCATTTACAAATACTTTCTCCCATTCAGGAAGTTGCCTTTTTGTTTTGTTTTGTCTTTTTGTTTCCTTCACTATGCAAAAGCATTTTAATTCCATGTATTCCCATTTGTTTATATTTGCTTTGGTTCTGCATGCCTGAGGAGACAAATCCAAAGAAATATTGCTCAGACTGATGCCCAGGAGCTTACTGCTTATGTTTTCTTCTATGAATTTTATGGTTTCTGGTCTTATATTTAAGTCTTTTAATCCATTTTGAGTTTCTTAAAGTGATCCAATTTCATTGTTGTGCCTGTTGTTTAGTTTTCTCAATACCATTTATTGAAGAGATTATCTTTTCTCCCTTGCCTTTGTCATAAACGAATTGACTGTATAAGCATGGGTTTATTTCTGGGCTCTCTGTTCTGTTCCATTAATCTGTGTGTCTGTTTTTTTGGCAGGACCAAATTGTTTTAATTACTACAGCCTTGTAGTATACTTTGAAATCAGGCAGCAGGATACCTCCAGCTTTGTTCTTTCTCAAGGTTCCTTTAGCTATTTGGGGTCTTCTGTGGTTCCATACAAATTTTAGGATTACTTGGTTCTAGTTCTGTGAAAAATACTGTTGGTATTTTGATAGGGACTGCACTGCATCTGTAGATTGCCTTGTGTAGTATGGATATTTTAGCAATATTCATTCTTTAAATCCATAAGCATGATATATCTTCCCATTCATTTGTGTCATCTTCAGTTTCTTTCATCAACATCTTACAGTTTTCAGCATACAGGTCTTTCACTTCCTTGGTTAAATTTATTCCTAGGTAATCTATTCATTTTGATGTAATCATCACCTGGATTGTTTTCTTAAGAGAAGTGTATAGAAATGCAACAGGCTTAGGTATATTAATTCTGCATTCTGCAACCTTACTGAATTCATTTATTTTAAGTTCTAACTAGCTTTTTGGTGTACCCTTTAGGATTTTCTATATATAGTATCATGTTGTCCGCAAAGAGTTTTACAGTTTTACTTCTTTTCCACTTTGGATCCCTTTTATTTTTTTCTCATCTGATTGCTATGCTGCTAGAATCTCCAATACTACGTTGAATAAAAGTGGCAAGAGTGGGCATCCTTGTCTTGTTCCTCATCTTAGAGGAAAAGCTTTCAGCTTTTCACCATTGAGTATGATGTTAGCTGTGGGTTTGTTAGGTATAGCCTTTTATGTTGAAGTATGTTTTCTCTCTATCTACTTTGAGAGTTTTTATCATAAATGGATGTTGAATTTTATCATGGTTTTTGGGCAGCTATTGAGATAATCAAATGATTTTCATCCTTTTGTTGTTCATGAGGTATATCACATTGATTGACTTGCAGATACTGAAACCATCTTTGCATTCCTGGAGTAAATCCCACTTGGTCATGGTGTAAGATTCTTTTACTGTATTGTTGAATTTGGTTTGCTAATATTTCATTGGGGATTTTTGCATCAGTGTTCATCTGGGACACTAGCCTGTAATTTTCCTTTTTTGTGGTGTCTCTGGTTTTGGTATCAGCATAATGCTGGCCTCAGAGAAAAGTTTGGAAGCATTCCTTCCTTTTCAGTTTTCTGTATGAGTTTGAGAATAAGTATTAACTCTACTTTAAATATTTGGTAGAATTCACCTGGGTCACCATCTGTTCCTCGACTTTTGTTTGAATCAATAATCAAAAAACTCCCAACAATTGTGTTACTAAATAATTGGTCTGTTCAGGTTTTTTACTTCTTCTTGATTTAGTCTTGGAAGATTGTTTGTTCCTAGGAATTTATCATTTCTTCTAGGTTGTCCCATTTGTTGGCAAATAATTGTTTGTAAGAAGTCTCATAGGATCCTTCATATTTTTATGTACTGGTGGTAACTTTTCCTCTTTCATTTCTGATTTTTATTTACTTGGACCCTTCTCTCTCTCTCTCTCTCTCTCTTTCTCTCTCTCTCTCTCTCTCTCTCGATGACTCTGGCTGTAAGTTTATCAATTTTGTTTTTCTTTTTAAAGAACCAAGACTTAGATTCACCGATATCTTCTATTGCCTTTTTTTCCTATTTCATTTATTTCTACTCTGATCTTTATTATTTTCTTCCTTCTACTTACTTTGGACTTCTTTTCTTAGTTCTTTTATGTGTAAAGTTAGAGTGTTCATTTGAGACTTTTCTTATTTCTTGAGGTAGGCCTATCTTGCTATAAACTTTTTAGATCTGCTTTTGCTGTGACCATAGATTTTGGACTGTTCTGTTTCCATTTTCATTTGTCTCGAGCTATTTTTTATTTTCTCTTGGCTTTGTTGACCCATTGGTTCTTGAGCAGTAGCATGTTGTTCAGCCTCCATGGGCTTGTGGGGTTTTTTTTTTTTCCAATTTTCATCTTATAATTGATTTCTAATTTCATACCACTATGAAAAGATGCTTGTTTTGTAGCCTAACCGGTTATCTATCCTGGAGGATATTCCATGTGAAATTGAAAATACTGTGTATTCTTCTCTTTAGGGATGGAGTGTTCTGTATAATCCATCTATTAAATCTATTAAATCCATCTGGTCTCATGTGTCATTTAAAGCCAGTGTTTCCTTATTGATTTTCAGTCTGGGTGATCTATTCATTGATGTAAGTGAGGTGTTAAACTCCCTTACTATTACTGGATTACTGTCAACTTCTCCCTTTATGTCTGTGAATAATTGCTTTGTGTCTTTAGGCTCCCCTCTGTTCCTTGCATAGATCCTTAGAAGTGTTACATCTGCTTGTTGGACTGATCCCTTTATCGTTATGTGATCTTCTTGTCTCTTGTTACACCCTTTCTTTTTGTCTGATACAAGAATTGCTTCCGTGGCTTTCTTCTACATTTGCATGGAATATTTTTTCCATCCCTTCCCTTTCAGTCTGTGTCTCTCTTTATATCTGAAGTTAGCCTCTTGTAGGCTGCATATGGATGGGTCTATTTAAAAATCCATTCAGCTACCATATATCTTTTAATTGGAGCATTTAGTCCATTTAAGGTATTTATTGCTAGATTGGTATTTATTGCCACTTTGTTCATTGTTTCTAGTTGTTTTGTTAGTTCTCTGTTCCTTTCTTCTTCTCTTGCTCTTCTCCTTGTGATTCGGTGACTTCCTTTAGTGTTATGTCTGATTTCCTGCCTCTTTATTTTTTGTGCACCTCTATATAGCAGTCTCTTTTAGGTTGATGGTCACTTAAGTTCAAGCGTGTTCAAAAAGCACTACCTTTTTATCCCCTTTGATGGTTTTGATGTCCTATTTTAGATCTATTTTGCGTACCCTAAGTACTATGGATCTAGGTGATTTTACTGTTCTTGGGTTTTAACCTTATAATACGAGCTCTATGTAGGTGCTTGATCCACTACCTCTACTATAAGTTTACCTTTAGCAGTCAGAGTGGTTTTGTGGGTTGTTTTTTTCTTCATAATTTCTTTATTTCTAGTTATGGCCTTTTCTTTTTCATTTAAGAAAGTCCCTTTAACATTTTTTGTAAGGCCGGTTTGGTGTTGATGAGCGTTTTTCATTTTTGTTTGTCTGGAAAACTCCTTTATTTCCCCTTCAGTTTGGAATGATAATCTTACCAGGTAGAAAGAGTATCCTTGTGTTTTCAGTACCACTCCCTTCCAGCCTGTAAAGTTTCTGCTGAAAAATCTTCTTCCCTTTTATGGAACAAGTTTTCTCTTGCTGCTTTGAAGATCCTCTGTAATGTGTGTGAATCTCTTTGGGTCCACCTTATTTGGATGGGCTTGTGTGTTTCTTTCACCAGGTTAGGGAAGTTTTCAGCCATTATTTCCTCTCTTTCTCTCTTCTCCTTCTAAGACCCCTACAATACAAATGTTAGTATGCTTGGTGTTGTCCCAGAGGATTTTCTTAAACTTTGCTCAGGTTTTTAAAATTTTTTTCTATGCTGTTTCGATTGGGTGATTTCTACTAACCTTTCTTCCAGGATCACTGATCCCTTCTTGTGCATCGTCTCATCTGCTTTTGATTCCTTGTAGTATATTTTTCACTTCAGTTATTGTATTCTTCAGCTCTGGTTCTTTATATATATATATTTTTTTTCTATTTCTTTGTTGAATTCTCACTGTGTTTATCCATTTATCTCCTGAATTCAGTTAGCATTTTCATAAGCACTACTTAGAATTCCTTATCTGGTAGGTCGCTTATCTCTGTTTAAGTTTTTTTTTTCTGGAGTTTCTGTCTTACTCTTTTAATTTGCAACATACTTCTGTCTCCTTATTTTGCCTGTTTCTCTGTGGTAGTAGATCAGTTACATCTATTAATTTTGAAGGAGTGGCTTTGTGCAGAAGGTGTCCTGTGGGGTCCAGTAGCCGACCCAGGTGCCCAAGGAGTAACCCCTGGGTGGGCTCTGTCCACCCCTCCTGTTGCAGTGGGTCCCGATTCATATGGACTCATTGCCGTGTGTGGGGCTGGCTTAACCCGCAGTATGGCCGGGCTGGTGGGCAGGGCAGGCCTCCTGCACAGCTGGCTGCAACTGTTGTACGTGTTCCCGCTTGCTGGGCTGGCACCCAGGGCAGGGTGCTTGGCAGGGGCTGTGGTCCCTGCAGGAGAGGTCGGGCAGTAAGCCACTTGTGAGGGGCTCCAGGTTGGCTGGATGGGGTGAGTTCACAGGGAAACACTGGGGCCAGGCATGGTGCTAGCACAATAGAGAGAAAGTGTTAGAAATGGTGTCCATCGGTGCTAGTCCAGCTAGGTAGAAGTGGCAAGTACAAAATGGTGCCCGCCGGGGCCATGTCCCCGGGGAGTGCTCCAAGTGATCCCTGCCCCTCTGGCACACACTCCACCGTTAGTGAATGTACTTCCTTCATGTGTCAGCCAGGTGCTTTTCAAACTGCTGCCTCTGCCCTGGGCCCCCCCACAAGTGAGAATGCGTGCACGCCCTTTATAAGAGTGCGGTCCCCATTTCCTGCTGTCCTCTGGCTCTCCTGGCTGTAAGCCCCATTGCTTTTCAAAGCCTGTCATTATCGGTGCCATTCACCTGGGCAGTGGCACCTGATGCAGGGCTCAGGCCCCTCCTTCCTCAATGACGGCCTCTGTGGTTGCGCTCTCCCTCCCACTCGTGGGCCTCCCCAGCAGGCGTGTGGGGCCTGGCCAAACTGTGTCTCTGCCCTTCCTGCACATCTCAGTTGGGCTCTCTAACAGGCTTCGTCGCGTATGATCTTTCCTGCTCGTCTTTGCTGCTTTCTGCGAGAGCCGTTCCACTTAGAGTTGCAGATTTTTATGTGTCCGTGCAAGGAGGTGAGCCCAGGATCCACCTTTTCCTCCCACCTCTCAAATCTCTTAATTATAGGCAATTTCTATTCTGTGATACTAATGACAGAAGAGAGAAAAAGCAGAAATTATTTTTAATGTTTAACTTTACCTCAAGACTATCTACTTGGTGACTCACACAAGATTTTAAAAACTCTGTCGAGCTTGAATGGATATTACCCTGCAGGTCCCTGCCAGACAACACAGTTACGAAGGTAAGGAGCAAAGATTTTGGAATAAGGCAGTGCTGAATTCAGATCCAGGTTGTGTTCATGTGACTTTGGGCAAACAAATGGCTTCACTGTCGTCAGTAAAATGGACTAGTAGGAACGATTATTTGAGGTATTATACTTATTAAAGTACCTAGCTTTGAGGAGCTTGGCATATAGAATTAAAATATCCATCACCTGGAGTGTTTTGTTTCACCTCCTAAAAACCGTTTGTCTTAAATTCTTCATCTGCCTTCTTGTATTGCAGATGCCCACTAAGTAACTTTTACATCCTTTTAAAGACTTCTTTCTTACCTCTTTTTTTGGTCCTCTTTGAGGGACAAGGTGTCCAGTCTTTTCACTGTTTATTCAGTCCTTAGAATTCTTCCTTTAAATTGTTCCAATGGATATTAGAAACCAGGGTGTAAAGTAAGAGCATCATCACCAAACCCCGAGGGAAATGTATACAGCAAAAAGAAAAACAAAAACACCATACAATAAAACAACGACAAAACCCTCTCATCTGGTAGACTGGCATGATAGAGAAACCAAGAAATTTTCGCACTAATATAAAAATCTGAGAAATGAAAAATCAATCCTTGGCTTTGGACTGAGGGAGGAAGCGTGTGGCCATAGATCAAGTTGGGGTTGGTTCTGAGGGTTTCATTCCTTCCTTTATACTAATATAAATATGAATAAGGACACAGCTGCTCTGAATTGATTTTACAAACGTTTTTGTAGGGATTTAGGAATTGTGCTAATTGTGCAGAATGAGATGAGCATTGGTGTGTGGGTCATTTGAAAATTTAGTCCAACAATACAGACTGTTGCACGATTTTAAGGCAGCTGTTTTTATCTGTTTGACCTGTTTGGGGCAACGGTTACTTGGGCAAAAATCTTGATTTGCAGATCCTGGTTGGAAGGGAATTTGCTACCTTTCGTTGTGTATCACTAAAGAAGTCAGACCTCTGGCTACAAAAGTAGAAGGCCTTCGTACCTCAATTTGAAGATCTAGATCTACCTCAGTTTCTTAGTTTTGCCACTTTATCTTTGTGAGAGAGGTGGAATATCAGTTAAGAACACTGTTTTTGTTGGCCGAAGGACCTGGGTTTGAATCCTGGCTTTGCTAGTTACTATGTCACCTTAGGCAAGCCACGTTCTCTAAATCTCAAAAACAGAACTCACCTCATAGGTTTGTGGAACACATTAAAGGGGGTAATGTATATAAAGAAAGAGCTTCCACAGTAGCTCCTAGTAGTAGTTAGGTGATAACCTATATTCTGGCTATAATCTCAAACATCTACCATGTTAGCTGCCTTACATTCTTTTGCAGAACAGATAAAGATGTATAAATAAACTAAATACACTAACATCTACTGGACACTGTACAAGATGATGGTAATATAAACAGGCCTAAGCCATGGCCCTTACCTAAGAGGAATTATTGATAGAAACCTCCATCAAAAGGTATCCTAGAATCAACTATGTAAAGTGCTACATGGCAGTGTTTAAGGGAGTCTAGAGGTTGTCATGGAACCGAAAAGCCATGGTGGACACTCCAGGCTTGGGGAACAGTTCTTCTAACAATATTCCCAGGAAACATGTAGCACATAGTAGTCACTTCATAAATATTTATAGAATCCAGGATCCCTAAGTGATAAACCAAATGGTTTGTGTAGAGGGGTGGGAAGACCTACAATTGGAGAAAGAAACAAGAGCCAGAATGTGGACCCTTTTGGGCTTGAACTATATATAGTGGAGGAGTCCTGGAGAGTTTATTAAAAGACCCATGATGGACAAAAGCAGTTTTAGCAGTGTGGGGAAGGAATGGAAGGAGAAGCAGTGAAAGTCAGGAGGACTCTTTAGTATAAAACCATCATTGTGGTTAAGGCAAGAGAGGGCAGGCGTGTGTTGAGATGGCTGCAGTCACAGTGGACAAGAAGGAGAAGATACGTGACCATGCCACACGGAGGAATAAAAAAGACTGGAAAGGGGGTTGAAATTGGCAAAATTTCTGCATTTAAGCCCAAGTTACTAACTATAGTAACTTAGAAATAAGTTCCTTTTGTCAGTTGGGGCAGAAATGAGCAGTGTTTGGTTTCCTTAACATCTTTATTCAAGTGTTTCACAGCAATTGTATTACAAATTACAATAAATGTTCAAAATTCCAGAATCAAAAGCAGTTCACTTCAAACTAATGTAAAATGAAGTCAAATACAAACCATCAGTTTAACACAATTCTAAATTAAACTACAAACCTGAAATTAGACCGTAGCTGATAAAGTCTACTCAATCTTACAAACTGGACATATATGACTGAAACCCAGGATGACTCCCACAGATGCTGGGACCAGCCTAAATTCAAGCTTACAGGGTGATTGCAGATAATTATAATTACAATGGCCTTCAGCTCTGGACCCCATAATGAATTTACCTACTGAATAGCTCCGTAGCTTAACCAATTTGATTGGCATCTGACTCCCTAAAAATAAAATCCAAACTACATATATACATTGGTATATGAGAAAAACCAAATCATGAAAAGATAGGGAAAAAAACATTACAGGTGAGATGTGAGCTCAAAAACACAACTCCACAGGGCGCCTGGGTGGCTCAGATGGTTAAGCGTCTGCCTTCGGCTCAGGTCATGATCCCAGAGTCCTGGGATCGAGTCCCGCATCGGGCTCCCTGCTCCTTGGGAGCCTGCTTCTCCCTCTCTCTCTCTCTCTCTCCCCCCCCCTCCCTCCCCCCCCTGTCTCTCATGAACAAATAAATAAAATCTTTAAAAAAAAAAAAAACACCACAGCCATCAGTTTCAACCTTTGGTATCTAGTGTGACAGACATTAGGAGAAGGTAGTAAGCATCCCATTGTGTCACACCTGTTCTTGAATTCTTTGAAGAGGTCACATTCCTAACTCTGTATGTACCAGGCCATCATTATCCCTGTGTGCTCTTAAGAAGTGAGGAACACACATCCTTACTCCACAACATCATTACTGGTTAAAATTCATGTCTGCCGATGCAGGGAACAGAGCTGAACACATGCAGCCTATGGTTTCAAGTTACCTAACACAGTGACCAGACTGAGGACTGATCCTTCCAAAGACAAAGAAATACATTTCTTCCGTGAAACACGTTAGATCAGACTTGAAGAAAGAAACGTAGACAAGGCGACCATATAAATAAATACACAGGACCAAAGAAGCTTTTTGCAGACCCAGATGTATTCTTCCTTCCCTATACCTCCAGCCCCACCTTGGGAAACATGGGCAAGCTCTTAGAGTTTACTGATGGAAGACCTTCATTTTTCAGGCAGCAACTAAGCCCAGAGATGTTAAGTGACAGGCCATTGGCGTCTCAAAGGTGTGACAAAGGCATTACCTTTTTCATGCATCCTTTACTGAAAATGCTCCTGGCTTTAGAGTATAGTGTTTGGTGCTCTAATCTTGTCCCCAAGATGAGTGCGCATAAATGATGCATAGTTTGGGGAAACTGTCTTAATATGTACCTTAAGTTAAAACCAGTAGAACCCTCTCTCAACAAAGGCAAAGCAAAGAGAATCATCAGTGTTTCTTGTCACTAAACAACAAAATGTGTGCTAGTTAAAACCATTTAACAGAAATATTGTGAAAGCCTTCCACCAATTGTTCTGTTTGATTTGAAAACTAGTCCATAGCTTATTATCAAACAAATCAGTAATCCTTTAGCTAATGCAGGCATAAATGGGCAGTCAGAAAATGTAATCACCTGGTGTGTGCAGCGGAGTATTTACATTCTTCCTAATGAAAAAAGATAAGAAAAATGCAGGTGACTTTGGTGTGTAAAAACCACCTTTTAGGGCTAGCGCTAGAGGGACAAATAAATTAATCACTAGACCTGTATAGTCCCTGGTGTCAGCTCTGTTTTCAGTCTCCCTTTGGACTTATCTTGAATCAAAGAATATTTGAGGCTGCCTCAGTAGGGTGCTTGCTCCACTTAACCATAGTTAAGAGGTTTTAAAATGTTTCTGGTCCTTGTTGAATTTTTGTTTTTCCTCTATGTTGCTGAAAGCTTTATGGCACAGGGCTCTTAACCTCAGCATTATTGACATCTGAAGCTGGGTAATTCTTTGTTGTGGAGGATTGTCCTGTGCACTGTGGGATGCTGAGCAGCACTCTGATCTTTTCTCGCTAGATATCAGTAGCATTTCCCCAGTTGAGACAATCAAAAATGTCTCCACCCATTGCCAAGTGCCCCCCCCCAGGGGGGGGCAAAACTCCCAAATGAGAACCACTGGTTTATAGTATTTGGACAAAAACTGGTAAGCCTATGAGAAGACACCTGTTCCATGTGTAGTTGGTAAAAATTAATCCAATTATAGTAGCTTTATTTTCAGGATTTTCCCCCCATGGTAATTAATACTCATTTTCTGAGGTCATATTGTTTTTGCCTTTTTTTTCCTCCAAATAAAAAATGTTGATTTAATTCACTTAAGTTGAAGGCTAAACCAACACCACAATTTAACCAACACCACCATTTGGGTTTGTAATGTTTATCATCCCTGTTCCTTTGTCTTTGGGGAGAAAGCCTCTAACTGAGTAAGCGATACTGGATCATTCTGCCAGGCACATTACAGTCCCCATTTAGAAATAGGGCAATTGAGATTGAGAGAGATTAAAAGGTCACCGAGCTACTACATTGCAGTTAGGTTATGAATTCTCGCCTGCCTGACTTAGAATCCCGACTATTCTCTGTAACAGCAGTTCTCCCTATGTAGGCCACAGACCCCTGGGAGTCCCCAGGATCTTTTCAGAAATACATTCAAGATAACACACAGTCTCTGTTTGCCTTTTTCACTGTGTTGACATTTGCAGTGATGGTCCAAAAGCAGTGATGAGTAACACTGCAGGCATCCGAGGGTACAGTAGTCATTGTCTTCACTGCTGTGCGCTCACAGTTCAAGAATATCCTGGAGGAAGCAAAATATTACTGATTTTCTTAAACTTCCACTTTTGACAATGTCCTTTTACTATCCATCTGTGTGACAAAATGGGAAGATGCGTAAAGCTGATGATGCACTTGGGCTGCACACAGCACTTAGGCTCGTGTCAAAGAGAGGAGTAGGTGTAAGATTGTTTATGTTGTGTGGTGAAGAGCCCCCTTCTTCATGACCTACCATGAGTAAACTATGGTGTTTAGCCTTGGGTGCTTGGCAAAGGTTTTCTCAAAAATGACTGAAGTGAGGTTATCACTTCACAGAAGACAACGGACAGTATTTGTTGCCGGTCTATAAAAATTTGAGCTTTCAAACAAAATTTACAACTTTGACTTCTGTCTGCCACTGTGAGCTTGACAGATGTGACTCTTATATTGTTTAATGAACTGTGTCAATATTTGGAAAATCTGCCTAACTGAGTGAAACAATATTTTCCAAATGACTAATTCATGACAGTACGAAATCACGCATGGGTCGTGCTGGCCCTTTGGCTGGACTGGAGTCCTTCGGCAGTGTCACAGGGTCACACTTGGAGCTGCGTACCGTGTTGTCCTCACCCCTGTTTCCCAGTGGTGTTCATCATGGGCCATGTGTCTTCACTTCTGTGTGACAAAACGGACTTCTTCCACTGCTGTCTGAGGTACACTCGCCAGTTTTACACACACTCTGTGCTGACGTGAGGTAGCGTGGAAGGACTGAGGGGAGGCCAGGAGGCTGACTGGGGTTACAGACCCCTAGCTACACTTGCATCAGTGCATTTGCTCATGTCATTTGCCCTTTCCTTGTTGCCGTCGGTCGCTCGTGGTTCAGCATATGCTCTAATTTATAAGACAGAATTTGGGAAATACTGTCCTGGGTTTGGGGCTTTATACTACTTTCCACTTATATAATACTTAAATTTAATGCTTTTTTCCTAAAATCTCCAGTTTTCCTGAAACAGCAAAGAAGGAACATCTACAGAGTGCTTGCTCAGTTCAGGAACAATGTGCTAGATGTTGTGCGTATTCTCCTGTTTTCCCAGTGCACGCGCACACACACACATAGGTGATGTCCTCCTTCCCAGTCCGCTTGTGGAAACTGAGGCTCAACGCAGTAGCCACCAGCCCAGGGTCACACAGGCCTTTCAGTGGTAGGGCGGGAATCTGAAGCCTGTCGGTTTGACTGCAAACAGGCCCCCTGATCACCCTCCTCCTCCCGTGCAGCCTCATCTCAGGGTGACGCCATCCTTCCATAGGGCTGCTGAGAGGCTCGATGAGGTTGTACTCATGAAGCCTTTTACAGCTAGAGGACAGGCACACCTCGTCATAGGGCACTCAGCTTTATGCACTTAGGGTTGGCACAGAGCGGCAGTTTGTAAAAAATGCAAAGTCGAGCAAGCCTTTCGGTGCCATTTTTCCCACAGCATTTGTTCATTTGTATCTCTGTGTCACATTATGGTAATTCTCTATTTCAGATTTTTTTCTTTACTATAGTTATAGTGATCTGTGGTGGTGACTCGCTGAAAACTCGGATGACGGTTAGCATTTTTTAGCAATGAAGTATTTTTAAATTAAGGTATATACTTTGTTTTGGGGTTTTTTTTTTTTAAAGATTTTATTTTTTGTTAGACTGTGCACAAGCAGGGGTTGCAGCGGGCAGAGAGAGAAGCAGGCTCTCCGCTGAGCAGGGAGCCCGATGCGGGGCTCAATCCCAGGACCCTGGGATCATGACCTGAGCCGAAGGCAGATGCTTAACCGACTGAGCCACCCAGGTGTCCCTATACCTTGTTTTTGTAAACATAAAGCTCTTGCACACCTTAGTAGACTACAAAATAACTTTTATATGCACTAGGAAATCAAAAAAGTCATTTGACTTGGTTTCTTGCGATACTCCCTTCACTGTTGTCTGTGATCTGGAACTGAGCCTGCAGCATCACTGAGCTATGCCTCTACTACAGAGCACTATTAAAAAAAAAAAAATTAAATACATACACGTATGTGTTTGTAATGTATGTCAACACATATAATTGGGTGAGGAAAAATTACAGAAGCAACCTTTGAAATCTTTAAATGTTACTACTCATTTTCCATAAACAACTGGTTGGTCTCTAAAAATAGCTGTCAGATGGCAGAGATGGGCCGAGCAAGAATAGGAGCATCTTCAGGACTTAAGCCAAAGAAGTTTTTGCTTCCCTAACACATCGCTCTGTTCACTCACTCTAAGGTCCTCCTACTTTCCTGTCACACTCTGGCCCAGAGCAGCAGCTCTGCATTAGTTACAAGCTTCCGTCCATCCAGGGCGCCTCACGCCAGACCTACAGCAGAGTCACTTCAGGTGGCTCTCTCCCGTTGTCGGCTGTCAGCATGTGCTCCATCCACTCTCCCAAACCCAGCAGGGAATCGATACCTTGTGAGAGAGAAGTCTCCAGAAGTTCCTGAGAGCATGCACAGAACATCATGGAACCCTGGACTGGGGGGTGGGGGGGACTGTCCATTTGACAGAAGCCTCTTCCACAGACAGAGGATCGGCCGGGGGCAGCAGCTTCATTTGCAGATAGAACTGAGGGGAGCTTTTGGGCTTGTAGAAAGTCTCCAAAACAAATGAGGAATAGAGGACCTCCCAACACCAGAACGGTACTCAGCGGGGTGAGAATTCCGCAAAAGGAAAAACGGGAACTGGGCAGAGCAGCAGATTCCCCCCTTCCTCCCTTTTCTTGAGGCCATCCCTTCCGGAGTGGGGAGGGCAGAACAGGGGTCCCCCTGCGGAAGCCCCGTGCTTTTTCCGCTCTCACCACGAGCCAGCCGCGGGGCTGAGAGACAGTCTGGCTTCTGCATCCCCCCTAAGCAGCAGGGTCCACCCAGACGACCCTGGGAATGACATGTCGGCCCAGGCTCACGTACTGTAAAAAGCTGTAGCTCCCGGGGAGGACGTAGGCAGAGCTGTCCTGAGACGTGAATGAATTTAGAAGATGCCTGTACAAGATCTTAAAAATCAAAAATTAACTTGACGTCCTAAGCAATTAAAGGGGTAGGAGGCATCTTTTCGAAGTGATGGATGCATACTGTGTCTTAATCCCGGTGGGAGATGCAGGCTATCCGGCAAGCCAGACTCATCAGCTGCACACTTAGAAACGGTGAGTGATACCGTACGCACAGGACACCTTCATAAAGGGGACGATGAATATAAATAAGCCCTCAGCAACTAACAATTACAGTTTCTAAGTGGATCTCATTTTCACCATTCTTCTGAAGGAATACTTAAAAAGAAATGACCTCACTCTTAATTTTGTCTGAAAGAAGAATCCAACATTCTTTGAATATATTTAGGTGGGCAGTTGGAATGCCTACTAGTCCATAAAGCCAGAGTTCAGTGTGAAACATGCTCGCTGGGGAGTGAGAAGGTAAGAGAAGTGGATTTTGATACTTCTTTGACAGTCATGACAATTACATCATAACCCTGCCGTCTTCCTTCTTTAGCCCTGGGATGAGACCAGATGTCAGCTCTCCTCCATCCAGCTCCTCTGCAGCAACGGGACCACCTCCCAAACTCTGCCTTGTGTGCTCTGACGAAGCCTCGGGCTGTCATTACGGGGTCTTGACTTGCGGGAGCTGCAAAGTATTCTTCAAAAGAGCGGTGGAAGGTAGTGTGTATTTTGAAGAGTTTTATTTTTCCTCTATTGGGTTCTTGTCTCCCAAGGTAGATTTTGAAGTTTCTGTTATATGTAAACCCCATTCAGGTTGGACGTCAGGAAGGGCTGGTGGGGTGGGGAGGTGGCCTCTTAGGCCTTCCAGTGGGAAAGAGATTTTAAAAAGCAACACAAGCAGAACTAAAATAAAACAGAAAAGTATGAATTCAGGGGCAGGAGTTTGGTCAGAGAACAGAAGGTAACTGTAAGAAAGGGGTGTCGTGTGAAATGGCGGTGTTAGGTTTGGGCGGTAACATCATGTTCATTGTACGAGAATCATGGGCTTTAACTCCCAGCAGGTAGTTGGCTCTGAAACTACCAACTATTCCAGTGTGACAGAAATGAGGGACAGTAAGGGGCGCCTGGCTGGCTCAGTCGTTAAGCTTCTGCCTTCGGCTCGGGTCATGATCCCAGGGTCCTCGGATTGAGCCCTGCTCAGGTCATGATCTCAGGGTCCTGGGATTGAGCCCCGCATCGGGCTCCCTGCTCCGCAGGAAGCCTGCTTCTCCCTCTCCCACTCCCCCTGCTTGTGTTCCCTCTCTCGCTATGTCTCTGTCAAATAAATAAAAAAAAAAATCTTAAAAAAAAAAAAAAGAAATGAGGGACAGTAAGAACTTATGAAGGGGAAAGTCTCTGGATGGGATTTTTTGTTGTTGTTGTTCTACTGAGCCAGGCATCTTAATTCAGCATAAGAGCTAGTCCCTGTCCAATGGGTGGTCACGGTCTACTTGAAGTGAAGGATGAGGTAACAGTTTCCAGGTATGGAGGTTAAAACACTGAGAAGCAAGTGATAAACTGCCTGAGGAGGTCAAGAAAGAGGTATTTCAGAGGAGCTGATTTCACTATATGAATATTATGAACTTTACCCTTGTTATGGATTCAGCCTACTGACAAGGGCGGTAACATCAACTCCTGCAAGAAAGAGAAATTCATTCCATTATTTTTGGAAGTTACTCAAATTATTTATTTCATGTTACCAGTGAATCATCTTGGGAAGAAATCATGTACTTTAGTTACTTGTAAAGCAGGTTGAAGGTAGTGTTGCCTGAATGCATTACCTAAAGCTCTGATTATATTAATTTTTAAAGAAGTGTAATTATCCATTCACAGTATGAGAAGGATTATTATTATTTGCCTAGAGTACTGTCTGCATATCCTTAAGAGTCAGAGGAGTCATTTTCTTTTGTTTGGATTAGTTTGTAAAGAGCCAATTATAAAACTACTCCTTTAACCCCACACACAGCACAGGGATGCAGGCTTTGCCCAGGTCAGCAGCTGCTGGGTCCTATGGAGGGGTCACATGGAACGCCCAGCCCTCCTGCTACAGAACCCACCACAGACCCAAGAGAGTGAAGCCTGTTCTTGTCCTCACTTTACCTACTTCAGCACTTCATTAACTGATGAGTTATTTCCATGATATAAGTACAGTGACAGCAGTAGTAATATTATAGTAACGTTGATAAATTGATTTCTGAAAGTGAAATTCAGAATGAGACCATGGAACCTTAGAAGAATGGATATTTCAAAAACTATTTTAGTTAAAATGGAGGAGAATGAACAATTCTTTAAAACAGGGCTATAAATTCAAATGCCTACAGGGACCAAGTGTGTGTCATTCTGGCAAAGAGAAGACATTTGGGGCAAGGAAGGCATGCAGTGATGTTGGAGAGAGCAAGCTTACCTAAAAGCATCCAGTGCCCTTTAAAAAGTGTAAACAAACAAACAAATGCTAAACATACCTCCCCAGTAAAATACCACCGCAGGCCACATGCCCTCTGGGCTTAACCGCTGCTTCAGAGTTAAATTCTTATACTTGCTTTTAGGTACAAATTTCATAGACTATTAGCCATACCATTTCAAAATGGTTATGTAGTGTTTAAGTCTGATGGCTCGATTACACAATTAGTAGGAAAAGGTTTAACTGTGGACTGTTAAGTAAATCCTATTTGGATTTTCATTTCCTCAAATGACCTTTCCAGCTCTAAAATTCTGTAATCTTTTGATAACCTAACTCATAGCAGTTTTACTTTTCCTTTCTAGACATGATGGAAATGTTTTAAAGCCCAGATACATATTTTGGAGCACTTTCTTAGATAATTACAGAGATGCAGTGTGTAAGGTCTGCATTACACTTGGCACTCCATTTTCAGCACCTGCTGGAAATAGTAGTTACCCCCGCCCTCAGATTGGCATAATATAAATACCCAAACATTCAACTGTTTTTAAGAAATTTGCACAAGTTTTAGTTATTTATTATCTAAATCCTTGATCTGGGTTGAATGGCTATTTTGAGGTTTTTAACTCAGTTCTGGGAGTCGCTTTTCTGCATACAGAAGAAAACTTTGGGTAGCTCCACTTCTTCCATGTATGCTAGTTCAGTGATGCCCCCCCCACCCCCGCACAGAGTCCCTTTGACTTACGTCCCCCCTTTGCACAGAAGTGCGTGTAAGCTTTGTTGGTGCCCTAACGGCGATAAGCAGCCACTACCCTCAGTGTACCATGAACCCAGTACTACGTTTTGGGTTTGTCACACCGCTGAATTAAGGGCTCTGTGAGCTCTTAGAGGCTGTAATGATCCCATGTGATCATCCACGAAACTGAGGCTGAGACGGTGAGTGGCAGCGCTGGGATCCCACTGACCGTCTAAGAGTTTATATAACCGAGTCAGATACAGAGATGAAAGCAGTCCCAAGGGAGTTATTTACCAGCAAGTGCTGAGTGCTCACAATGTGTAGGTGCCATGTGGAAGAGCATTCTACATAACTGCCTTCAACCCTTGCAGAAGCCCAGCAAGCTAGGTGCGAATGTTCCAGCTTTGCAGATGGGGAAATAGGAGCTCAGAAAATGTAATAAACATTACTGAGATCACACAGCTGGGAAACAGAGCTGCAGTTCATATCAGGGCCTTCCTGGTGCCCATGAGTGCATGTTCTACCACACCACACAATTTTTGAGAGCAGGTAAAGAAAGACGCTCAAGCTCACAGAGTGCACATTTAAGACCTGGATGTTTCAAATAAGGTAAACCAAGTGCACAAACCCCAGAACATGCCCTTTTTCTTGGACCACTGTTTTTTTTAAACTTAAAAACAACTACTTTACTGTCCCTACTGTGTTAGTTATCAATTGCTGTGTAACAAATGAGGCCAAAAATTAGTGGCTTAAAAGAGCAGGCACTGATTATGTCCTGCAGTTTCTGAGCCCAGAATTTGGAAGGAGGTGAGTAGCAGGGCAGTCCTGGGCCCCTCACGAATCATATTCAGACTTGTAGGCTGGGGATGCAGTCATCCGGCCTGGGGCCGGAGGATCTACTTCCAAACCTGTCATACTGCTTGGCAGGAAGCCTCAGTTCCTCGCTGTGTGGGACTCAGCTAGGGCTGCTCTAGCGGCTGGCCTCCCCCAGAACAAATGATCCACAGGAGAGAGCAGACTATGGAAGCAGTCATGTCCTTGTGACTTAATCTCAGATGTGACATACTGTGATTCCTGCCATATTTTATTGGTCACACAGACCAATTCTGTTATATTCTGGGAAGGGACTACACGAAAGTGTGAATACAAGGACGCAGAGACCATTGGGGGCCATCTTGGAAGCTGGCTATCACACCAACCATAAATGGAAACCAGAATCACTTGCCAGAAATAGGTAGTAACCATAAAAATAAATACAACACAAACAAAACAATGTTAAAAAAAATTCCAGCTGTCTTGAAGTCTTTTCTCCTATTAGGTAGAAGAGGAATTTACAAAGTGGTAGAAGAGACACAGGAACTCCAAACTAAGATGACTCACTGTCTTATCAGAAGGATTGACCAGGAGTGACTATAAGTGATGCATGTCCATGTCTTGTAAAATAGTGCCCACTAGTTGAAACTCCTCCTTTTATAGATAAGACACAAACAGACTTGCCCAGCTTCACAGTAATAGCCAGAAAGGACTAATTTTAACTTATTTAAATTATTGATCGGTGTCCCCCGATCCAGTAGCTCAGATTCTGTAGGACAGTGATGTTGGGGGATGCTTACAGGGTAGAACTGCTTTATATTTTAACTGCTCCAACTATGGATGCATCCATTGTTCCTACTTTTGCTTTAAAGAGGTGAGGATGGCTGGATTAGTGCTTCCATTTCCTGTCACCCAGAGAAGCCACGAAACATGCATGACACCGAAAGGAATGGAAACAGCTGGTACAGACATTTGGCCTTGGAGGGCAGCTCTGGAACAAAGCTCAACTGTAGGCCACTAGTCACCTCGGTGGCCTACTCCTTACACAGACTGGAACCTGATACAGTTAACCATGTCCCCAAAATACATGCTTAATAGCATGGTGATTTATCCTAGGGATGTGAACAGAGTATGTTTCCATCCAAGTCTTAGACTGTCTCATGAAGGAAGGATCCTTACGCAGAAATCAGAACGAGGTATATTCAACCTAGTGACTTGATAATGATTTTTCTCTTTTCTCTAAAGGTGGTTTCTTCTTGAGAAATGTTCTGTAGTTCTGTGAATACCATCCCCTCTAGTGTGAGATTCATGGACTCTGAGTTGCCCAGGGCTCGTGTAGCTGCATGGGTCTTGTGCAGGAGGGTCCTTTCAGAGTTTCTGGCAGGCCAGATCCTCAGAGTTTCCTTCAACATTAAATAACCAGATTAAAAGAAAAGTACAAGACTGTGCATTTTGCAGTGGGTAAGGGTACACAGACTTTTGGTCTTCTCCTGTTAAATTTTTTTGCCAGGTGAAAACTGCACTTCTGCCTCTTAGCACATTCTTAAATCCTAGGTGCCAGAAGATTTTAGACAGCAACAAATGTAAATATTTGGGGTCAGTGGTCAATTCAAATATTCTCACATTCTAAAAGCATGTAAATGAATGAACAAGTCCCCATCAGATCCATGTACTAGTTAGTTGGCCAGTGGTGTGATTTCCCTAACTGGTTGCTGGCAGCCTTCCCCTTCAAGATGAAGTGTGTGGCACCTGTCACTTAGAGCTGAAGGGGGAGCACACTGGATTTTGCAGGTGGTAGCCTAATGCTGAATGAGAGTAATTTTCCATGTGGGACTCAGAGTATTTGGAAAGCAGTAACCCAAGTGAGAAGTCATAATGAAGGAGGGCTTACAGACATCCTCCGTAGCTTTTAAACTGTGCTTGAAAAAGTTTCTGCTTGTATCTCAAACGAGGTGGCCTTGGAGGGCGGTGCCTGGGAAGAGGCAAGAGGACGGTGGGTGGCCACATGTTCTGTGCTTCTCCATCAGGGAGGTGTTCAGTTTGGGAAAATGTATCAGATGCTGCACTGAGCATTGGTGCCCTTTTCTCTATGTACATACTGCAGGTGACTTTCATGAACTACAATTATTTGTTGAACAGAGGAAGAGACTTTTTTAACCTGAGCTCACAGCTCTGTAAAGGCCATGTTAGCAAGTGCAACTGTACCTTTCTTAATCGGTGCCCATGGTCCTAGGCTGTGTTCAAGCCACAAGAGAAACGCAGCAAGTCTCCCCATAAAAATATCCTTTAAAACCTGGGAAATTTTGACAGTGCCTTTGTTTTCCATCTAGGACAGCACAATTATCTTTGTGCTGGAAGAAATGATTGTATCATTGATAAGATTCGAAGAAAAAACTGTCCAGCATGCCGCTATCGAAAATGTCTTCAAGCTGGAATGAACCTGGAAGGTAATGTAAATGCCTGAAAGAAATGGTCTCTGCATGCATATAAAAATGCATTATTTTCCTTTTTAAAATAAAAGTAAGCAAAAGTAATTTAGTCATTACAGTATATGTGCTTGACTAACAATTTTATTTGGCTGCCTTAAAAACTAGGAGTATTTATGAATATTTCATATTCTGCTTAAGTTTTTTCACCAGCTCTTATGGTGCGTACAGCCTTCATTATAGCCAGAATATATACCAAGAAAGTCAACTAGGTAACAATGACTTTGAAGCAACGTTACTCGTAGTTTTTTCTCCTCCCTTTCTGCAGCCTCCAAACTCTTCCCTAGAGTTAAAAGTCTTCCCTGTCAGATGTATTTACCTGTCCATTTTCCTCTCATTCACCTTTTACTTGGCTCTATAGCTGGAGAGAAGCAGATGGACGATAAATCTGCCCAGGGAAGTAACTCCTCAAGGAGGTACTGGGATGGGTTTGGTTTTGCTTTCCAAGTAAAGAAGAAACCTGAAACTAGTTAGAACTTTTGAGTTTCATATCCCTGTTTCTATAACAAGTTGTATAATTAACATTGATCTCATCATTTAAAAAACTTTGCTATGAAAGAAGTTTGGAATTCTGCTGTAGTTGATAATGCGAGGTCCATGAAGGTAGCGGTGGCTCTGGAGGAACCCACAGGCTTCGTACTTGGGATATTAGTACTTTCCTTCTCCAGAAGCCACCAAGGAGGCAGGCCAGAGGCAGGCACTGAGCCTGACTGTCTGCAGTGAAGGAGTGAACCGTCTACCGAGGTTGCAGAGTCTGTCCCAGAACAGCATGGCGTGCTGCAGAAGGGGCCAGAGCCCCAGGAGCACAAGGTGGGGTGCCTCATTCTGTCCTGGAAAGCTCCCTGGGCAGAAGCAACAATGAATCTGAAATCTAGAAAAGCTAAGGAGGAGAAGTTAGGTAGGAAGGAAGAAAGGGAGGGAGGGCAGGAGGGAGGGCAGGCAGAGACAGCATCAGATTTGTACTTTAGAAAGACTCCTCTTGTCTAGGGAGATCAGCGGAACGACCCTAGAGGTAATCCAGAGAACACATCGTGATGTGGGAGGGAGAAGAGCAAGCGTGTGGTTCCAGCAGAACGGAGACGGGTGCTGGTGCCGTCTAGCACGCACTATGCACCTGTTTTCAACTAATAGATTGCTGGGTCTGACTATGAAGAGTCTCATTCCCCAATTTCAGACAGATGAAGTGCGCCATGTTCAAGACAGTCGTGATGCACCAGTCACTGAACCCAATGTTTTCTAAGTGTGACTACGTTGCTTAAACTTGACTGCAAAGTGCCAACACATTAAGCATTGATTTAAAGAAAGTGATAGCAGCCCATCTTCTTGTAGGGGTTACAGAAGCCGCAGAGATGAATGGCACATTCAGGTAGTTCATTTTCAAGGGCCACAGGGATAATTGTTTTGTTCTCTTTATTTCTGCCCTGATTTTACCGAGTTTCTATTTGCTGCTGTCTGACCACTTAAATATATTTTATTTTCTTTATATAAAACTTCACCTCCCTCTTACAACTCTGTAACAACTGCAGTGCCCTCCCTCACTAGAAGACAACCAGGGCAGCTGGGGACATCTCAGTTTCTGTTATCACAATACCATCACTGCCCTTTCCAATCAGATTCATTTTAAATGTAAGCATACAGTTGAGACGGAGCTGCAGTTTCTCAAAATACTATTTAAAAAAATACATTGTATGCTTTTATAAGATGTCAATATAAGATATGAGAATAGTGGGGAAACCAGCATTTGCTAAGAGCTACTTTGTGCTAGTCTCTATCCTATCTTCTACTCACAGACGTTACCTGAGATCCTTACATTATTAAGAACACTTTGGAGCAGGACCAGATTGACCTCTGTCCACTTCTCCATATTTCTGGTTTGTTACTTAAGAATGTATCAGTTACTAGGTAGAACGTACAATACATGATAACAATTTTAATTATAAAAAACTGGAAGGCTTTTTAAAAATCTAAATACATAGAGGTTTTCTTGTGTGGTTTTAATGTGAAAGTCTCATTTTTGTCTTTAATTATTCCTGTATATATAAAACCTTTATTTGGAGTAGGTATGTGTCTGTGCCAGAATTGTTTGGCAGAGCATAATAGAGTGGACCCTTGAACAAATGCAGGTTTGAATTGTGCGGGTCCACTTAAAATGGGTTTTTTTAAATGTATTTTCTCTTCTTTAGGATTTTCCTAATGAAATCTTTTCTCTGGTTCCTTTATTGTAGGAATGCAGTATATAACAAACAGAATGTACAAAATATGTGTAAATCAACTGGTATGTTCTTGGTAAGGCTTCTGGTCAACAGTAGGCCACCAGTGACCTTTTTGGAGAATCAGTTATATGGAGATTTTTGACTGCATGGGGTTTGGCGCCCCTAACTCCCTCGTTTTTCAAGGATCAACCATATTGAAGAACAAGAGAGAGGGGTCAAGTGTTTCATTTTGTTAGTATTTTTTTTTTTTACCATAATCTTTAGAAACATTCCCTTTCAGGATCGCCCCAAAATAACGCTGCAGAACAAGTCAGCTCTTCTCAGAGGCTGATTGATTCTCTCCATAAATGTACCTTAGTATCAGAAATGGTATATTTTGATGCTGTTGCCCCCATACCAAGTAATTCTCCAGGTTTATTTTAAGGTGGCCCTTCTCGATGCTGGCAATTGAGTACAGATAAATCCTCAATGTTTTACTTCATTTTAGGGTGTGTTGTAATCATTCCAAATTACACTTTATTTTTGGCATAAAGAATCACGTGGAACTTAAAGACAGGGAGGTTTTTGACATGGATCAGATTTCATACCTAATATTTTTAAGCTAAATTTTAAACTAAGATTTCTTTCTTTATATTACAAAAGGAGGGGAACTATCAGACTCAAGAACACTTCTGTAGAAATCAGATGCGGACAGTCTCTATGCTCCAAGGAGTCAGGAACTTGGTATCAAGTAAAAATCTTAGTCAAGTGCTTAAAAATAGTAGTTGCTGAAATAATTCAGTTAACAACTTCTTACTCAGGTTATATGAAAACATACTAGTACGCATTCTGGCTCTAGTCAATATTTTTGAGCTTTATTCAAAAGCATTAGTTCTCTCAGGGCTACAGATAAATTGTAAGAAATTAATTCTATACTAAATACAGAAGATTTTTGAAAATCCGCCAGCCTGTCACTGTCCTTCACCCTGTTCTCATATGCAGTGTAGGCGTTAAGGTGTGGGGAATGGGGGGTGGTCTTTAGAGTACTGTCTCAGGGCACTGATTTGGGATGAAGAACTTGCCACGATTTTGAAATGTACCTTTGGTGTTTGTTTCAAGTGTTGCCTTATGTTAGGTGTAGTAGCACTTTCTTTTTTTTTTTGTTCTGTTTTTTAAAGATTTTATTTATTTGAGAGAGAGAGAGAGAGAAACAGCATGAGAGGGGAGAAGGTCAGAGGGAGAAGCAGGCTCCCCGCTGAGGCGGGAGCCTGACGTGGGACTCGATCCCAGGACTCCGGGATCATGACCTGAGCTGAAGGCAGTCGCCCAACCAACTGAGCCACCCAGGCCCCCAGCACTTTCTTTTTTAAAGTTGATCACTCCTCTCTCCAGCTGTACTATCTACATTCAGAATACTCTAAAGCCAATTCTACCACCAGTGGAGGTAGTGATGCCTCTGTAGTACTTAATGGGAGCCACCAACTGTTCTAAGCCTTTTACATATTTTAATTGATTTAATCCACAGCCACCCTCTAAGCAAGGTACCAATATTACCCTCACTGTAGAGAGAGGGAAACTAAGGCCCAGGGAATAACTAGGAGACCCCACCAACTGCGTGACAGAGCCAGGGTTTAAATTCTAACATGCTGGCTTCAGATTTATGGTCATTACTACCACACCATACTGTGTTTTCAGTAGAGTGTGATAAAATAAAAATAGCTCTGTCATGATCCTTTTTTGTGTTTTGAAATGTTACGTGAGAATTCTTCAATTTCTCCCTATCTTATTCAACACAGTACACAATGGTACCATTCTGTCATTTTAAGGACAAAGAATCTAACAATTATTAATTTTAAAGGTGAGGAATATTTACTTTTGTCTTAGCAAAATGGGTTGTATTCCTGATTAGTGAGGCAGATACATTTCTTCTTTCATATAAATTCTGTTCATTGCCCTTCCTTGGATCTCTGAGTACTTTCTATTTAAGAGTACTCTCTGTTGCCTTCAGCAGCATATGGAGTTAAAAAGAAACATTCTCATTTGTAACTTCAAGAATATGAATCTGTATTATAATCTGATTACACTATTCCATACTAAGAGTTAGAAGATAGCTTTACTTTGTACATATGAAAAAGGATGCTTTAGGTTTATGGAATCATCAATATAAATCTCTTACAAAAGGGCAATTTCCCACTAATATATGAAGAAATGTAAAGTTTTTTCTTCATCTCCCCAAATGTTTCTAGACTCAACAACTCTCATGTAAACATAAAAACCGGACATTTCTGCTGTTGGAGTTACTGCTTCTAGCACAGGATCTGCAATGTCATCATAATACTTTCTTGAGAAGAAGGGGACCCTGTGTGAAGTTATCAGTAATATAGCTCTATTCCTTAATACCATAATTTAGGTTAACCCAAAGCCCCAGTATCTAGTCTGCTATTACAAGCTTGGATTCTTTCTTTCAAATGCTAGTGAAGTACTGCCTTACTGAAGCAATGAAAATTTCAACTTTGGAGGGAAAGTGAGATAGAAATTAATTCATGCAAGAATCTAGAAGTGCTTTGTTTAGATTGCTTTAGCACGATATTGAAAGACACTTAATTTTATATAAAGGATAACCAGTGAAGAATTACCTGGCTTCATATACAAATGGGTTCCTCTTGACTCTTTGCCTTCTCTTCTTCCATGTCACTTTATAATTGATAGTTTCAGAAATTAAAATACTTCCTGAAGAAACTCTGCCACCCAGACCTTCCCATTAGAACTCATTTCTTGTGTGTGTATTTTTTTTTAACACCCACAGCTCGAAAAACAAAGAAAAAGATAAAAGGAATTCAGCAGGCCACTCCAGGAACGTCACAAGAAACTTCTGAAAATCCTGCTAACAAAACAATAGTTCCTGCAACATTACCACAGCTCACCCCTACGCTGGTGTCCCTGCTGGAGGTCATTGAGCCTGAGGTGTTATACGCAGGGTATGACAGCTCTGTCCCAGATTCGACTTGGCGGATCATGACCACACTCAACATGTTAGGTGGGCGGCAAGTGATTGCGGCAGTGAAATGGGCCAAGGCGATACCAGGTAAGCCTCGGAAGGGGACTTGGCGAAGGTACAGAGCTCTGTATTGTCTTCAGCAGGGGCGCTCTGGCTCTGTCATCCAAGTCCCACAACCTGCCCTGTTTTCTCCTCCTCAGTTCCGGGGCCTGACCAGGGCAGAGGCCAGAAAGCATGGGAGTGGAGAGTTTATAATAAAACTTGTACACTGCTCCCTGCTTTTCAGATTGTTGCTCAGAGCCGAGTGATTTGAGGTCAGACAAGGTCCTGTCAGAACTAGAGTCACAGGATCTACTCAGAATTCCTTTTTCACCCAAATCTAGGGCAAGCACATGTAGAATACTTCTCAGAACTCCATTGGTTTTCCTTCAGTGTATCACTTTTAAAACTCAGGGTAAAATTGGTAAAAACCTGGTACGGTGACACTTTGTCAGGGTGTACTAAACTCTTAACTAGATAAATGGAATGGAAATCTGAGCTCATCTCATTTTTAAGATCATATGATATTGAAGTCTCCCTGTTGGAACTTGGTGTGGAACAGCAGAGGTCCACGTCTGTGTCAGCCAGACTTTACAGCTGCAGATTTGATAAGCTTATGTTCACTCTGATAGAGTAGAGACAGAGCAAGAATGAAGTACCCTGACTTCCTGTCATTCCTACTCTGTCAAGAGGGAAAGAGGTGTAACTATCAGGGGACATTTTTAAAACTAAATTCATTGAGTAATGTACCAAGTCAGGACTCAATTTGCTTAAATATGGAGAAAGTGACAGTAAGTTTTATTACATTGGATGCTATTAAAAAGCACTTGTGGGAAGTGGGCTTTGATCTGAATGTGTCAGATGACAGAGGAGAGAACTATGCCCCCTCGGTGCTTCACTTTCTCTGTCAGGGGTCCCCCCAAACAAGGCTAAAGTCCTATCTGGTCTGTGGCAGTTCCCAGAGAGATAATCTTCTCTTTGGCGACTAGAGTGTTTCCTCTTACCTTTACTTCTCTTAATTCAGGATTCAGGAACTTACACCTGGACGACCAAATGACCCTACTGCAATATTCATGGATGTTCCTCATGGCATTTGCCCTGGGGTGGAGATCATATAGACAATCAAGTGGAAGCATGCTATGTTTCGCTCCAGATCTGATTATTAATGAGTAAGTTATTTGTGAGTCATTTTCCCTGTGTTCATAGGGTATTTTTAACCAACTGATGTCTTCCTGATGGATTACTATTGTGATCATTCAGGACTGAATCAATTCTCTCAGGTTTCTTGAAACTGGGCAAACTTGAAATAGAGTTGCTTATCAGTGCTTAATGGCAGGCCAAATGTGGATGTGGGGCATTATTATTACTGTCCAGGACATATTGAAAGGTACGTTTTTTAAGATTTATTTATCCATTTTAGAGAGTAAGCAGGAGGAGGGTCAGAGGAAGAGGGAGAGAGAGCATCTCAAGCAGACTCCCCGCCTAGCCCAGAGCCTAACGAGGGACTCCATCCCAGGACTCTGAGATCATGAGAGATCACGACCTGAGCCGGTATCAAGAGTCAGACACTTAACCTACCGAGCCACCATGGAGGGTACTTTTTAATACAGTTGGGGTCAACTCTGGGGTCAGTTGATCTCACTTTGAAAAGGGACAACTACAGATGAGGACATCTTTGCTGACGGGGAGGCAAAAGGATCCTTACGTCATGGCAAGGCCTACTCCCTGTTAGGACTTGGACAGTTTTTTTAATTGGGAGGGAACCAATCAAATTTTCAGATTTTATACATGAGCTATTCTTGTGTCCACTAGGCCTCTGCTTCCTTCTGTGAAGTATTTGAGGCATCCCTTCCCCGGACCTCATTGTAGTTGTTTCCTGACTAGTTTTCTGCCTCCTGTGTGTCCTCCATCATGTTGACAACTTTTTTCTTACAAAAATACAGTCTGATCCCATTACATACCTCCCCAACACGCAGATGTCCTCACAGTCTCCACCCTGCCCACCGGGTGCATACTCAGCATGGTTTCTGGCTTCCCAGAACCTGGCCTCTCTGTGTCTCTCACAGCATTCCCACTCAGAGGCTCTCAACTCAGCACCTTCTAAGACCTCTCTGCTGTATACCCCTAGCTCTGACCACTTTTCTACCTTATATTACAGTTTTCTGTGCCTACTAACTTACCTCCTTTATGAGAATGAAACCACAGAGTTCTCACCCTCTCACACACATATCCATGGTCAGAGCAGAGTAAGAAATGAAGATTTAATTGTGAGAGCTGGGGTACTTTTGACCAGAGGTCAGAAGAATCGATGAAACCTTAAAGCCCATTATTAGAGTAGTCCCATTGCACCCCATATGAGTCGATCCATTCTGAGTAGTTTGTGTTTAGAACTGGATGCCGTATGAAGAGTGACAACTTTAATTATGTCCAGAATGGCAAAGAGTATGGAAATTTCTATCACTCAACAAACGGGATGTTTGGAGGAAAGAGAAAGGCACAGTTGGGAGCAAGGAGGAGAACCTCCAGAGATACTCTTTTTTATCTTTTGGGTGAGCTAGGCCCCAAAACAATGGGTAAAAGTTCCAGAAAAGCATCTGTTGGAGCAGTGTTAAATGGAAGGGCCTGCCTTACCATGTGGTAAGCTCACATTATTTTAAGTGTTTTAATAGAGACTGGATGATACTAGCTTCAGATATTTTTAAAGACATTCTTAGGCATTGTGAAAGAAGCTGCAAGTACTGGGTTAATTCTAGATTCAGAACACATCTTTATACTGCTACTAGGTCAGTCCAAGGCCACTTATCTGGCAGGATAAATACAAACTACCTAAAGCAGAAATTTCACCTTTCTGCTATCAGGCAAGTGAGCTGCATAAAAACCTAGTCCAGAAATCCTGGCTGAACTGAATCCTGAGTTAAAGTTGGTGTTCTTTCTCTATTGGTGATACCTCTCGGTGATAGGTGAGTCCCTATCAAGTGCCAGACACTATTTTAGGAGCTTGCGCTGTAATCGTGAGCACAACAGATGAGGCCCCTGCTAACATTCCAGTGGGGAAATGAAATAAATAAACGAAATTATTTTGGGGAGCCATGATACAATAGTGTGACTGGGGGGAGGAAGGGGTGCATTCTACTTTAGATTTGGGGACCACAGAAGACCTCGGTAGGGAGCTGAGCACCAAACAGTACAGAAGAATGAGTCGTGTGAAAGGTAGGGGCTGGCAGAAGAAACGAGAGCAAAGGTTGGAACTCCCTTACGAGCTTGAGAGAAGTGGATCAAGCAGAAGCTTGTAGGCCAGGAAATGGAGTTGAAATTGTATTCCAGGAGCAAAAAGCAGCCAGTGGAGGCTTTCAAACAGAGGATAACATGGAGCATGCATTAGAGGGAACAGCGTGTACTTACCACATTCCTAGTAAGCCTGGTCCAGAGTAGCAGGGATCGAGCCAAACTTCCTGGCCGGTATGACTTACACTCTACCAGATAACGACCAGATTCAAATGCTGCCATCGAACTCTGGTTTAAATGAGCAACTGGTAAAAAGTGTTTAGAATGGATTCCTATGGAAATTAAGTACATAAAACAATCTATGGCATGCACAACAGAAAACTAATTTCTCCAGTGTGAACTTAGATCATTCAGTACTCTTTTTAGGTCCTGTGGACCCAGGAACAAGTTTCCTTTCTCACAGTTCTCACCTATAGGGAATTAGCATTAATAGCAATAGTTAGAATTTCCTTTGTAAGTTCATAGTTGTGTAAAATAAAACAAACAAGTGTACTTTGGGGGGAAACTAACTCAAACGCTGGTGTTTGTCTTTCACAGGCAGAGAATGACCCTCCCCTGCATGTATGACCAATGTAAACACATGCTGTATGTTTCCTCCGAGTTACAGAGGCTTCAGGTCTCTTACGAAGAGTATCTCTGTATGAAAACCTTATTGCTTCTCTCCTCAGGTTGGTAGAACACCTCTTGGCTTCTAAAATTCACTTCTAAGTGTGTCAGAAGTATGACATGTAAACGTGTAGAAACAGAGGTGTGTTCGTATACATCGCACCAAGTCTGTCCTTATTCCCTGCTAGTCAGATAACTTAGGGTTTTCATAAATGCCGAACTTTACAAAGGCACAGCCAATGATACCAAGATTAGTCAGACAGCTAGGTGCCGCGGGGAAAGAGAGCAGTATGGGAGCTCTGCAGGAGCCTCTGTTCATCCGGAGTGTGTACAGACCTCCTCCTCCCTGTGACCTTCAGTACCACCACTGGGTCGAAAATTAGTGACACAAGGAATAGGACTATGCCTAAGAAATTATGGTAGAAAAACAGGATGTACAGAAGGTGTACCTGCTGGCTGTTAGAAGACTGGCTGATGCAGTGCTGCTGCTGCCCTGGGGGACGGAGGTATTCCACCTAAAAAACAGCAGCAAGCATTTATCAAACAATCTAAAGGAAGTGGTGTATAAACTTGAGTGAGGCTAGTTGCGGCCAGCAAAGGCGTTACTTAGTGAACCTAGAGAGCTTTTGAAAAATACAAAGTCTCTTTTTAGTAAAAAGGTGGCATTTTCAACAACCCGTAAAAGAAGGTCTGTGAACAGTTGGTGTTATACACTTACAGGCTATTCCAACAAAAATTACATACCAGGTTAGTGTTGATAAACTACAAGGTTGATGACTGAATACTTCTTTCGTATACAAATAAGTAAATTTGCAGTGTTTCAAAAAGTGTTCTTTCCATGAGTAACTCTGGTTTCAAAGCTGCCAAATAACTTGAAGGGATGGATGTTGCACATGTAACTATCGGTTTCAGCTTTTCCAAGGCACACATATCATTAATGCCTTCATACTACCTTTGTTCTCAGAAAACCTAAAGGAAAAGATCATTGCTAGACACCTTAAGGTTACCTAACACAGCACACTTGTTAAGGATGTGAGCTTGATGTTATTTGAGTTAAACAGCTAAAATTCTGATCATATCTAGGTACAGATCAGTGCCAAATACTAACCAATCTTATTTGTAAAAAAAGGTGATTTACGTTTTATACATGCCACACTCACAGTACTACGTGTACTTTTATCATTGCAGAGGATACGAAAAACTGAACTAGTATCACTGGTTCCTTAAAAAAAAAATCAAGAAGGAATAAAATACCATTAGATATGATCAGATTTCTAGTCTGACAATACTAGAATAGGTACCCTAATCTCCCACTAAAATATGCTAGACCACCAGCCGGCAAGAACCCAAAGAGGTTAGCTGTACTCAAAGGGTATATTTCACATATGTTTCCAACCTCTGTCTTTAAACTTATTAAAATTTTAGCCAGAATACAGTTTTTTACATGTATATATACGTACATGTGAATCATGTACATAAATGAGCAGGATAAGAGGCATGAGTGAGGGAGGAGGGCTGAAACAGTGCTTTAAAACTCTTTTAAAAAGGGATCCCACTTGGCGACTAGCATAGTGAATGATTATCCTAACACATTAATAACCCATTCACAGTATACCCATTGAAAAAAAATCTCTGGGCTAAGGTAATCATCAGAGATTGACAATGGAAGGTGGACAAGAAGAGGGAAAGGAATTATACAAAGAACAGCCGAAAACTTCCCAGAGTTGTTGAAAGACACCAACCCTCCTACCTGTCCAGGCAGCTCAGTGAATTCCACATAATATACAAGTAAAATCCAACTGACTGAAAAAAGACCTTCAAAGGAGAAGCAATTTAATAACCATATAGCAGCAAAGAAAATGGAATGATTTTTTTCATAATGCTAAGGAAAAAATACTGGAAAATGAAGGTGGACTTGCAGCTTCAGCTCTTACAAGTAAACAGCTTGGATGCTGCCATTCCCATCCTCAACAAGAAGCTGAAGTGAAAATCAGTAACTTTTCTTGACTGCATCAGAGAATTGAGGTCACAAGGCAAATGACCACATCAAAATCTAGAGAAATAGGCGGACAGAAGCATCGGGAGCCAGGAACTGCTGGAACACTCACAGTAATTCTGATGAATTGCTGGAGAGAGAAGGAAGAGCTTGAAAATTAAAAACTCTGGGGGTTGTCTCCCCACACTTTCTTGGGGTTTACCTGCAGAAGCCACACCAGGTTCTCACTGTGAAGATCAGAGAAAGAGCCCCCTGTTTTTGCCCTATGAGGGAAACCGCTGTGAGAGAGCTTTATTGGACCTGAGGGAAAGGGCAGAAAGATCATTGCAGCACCCTCTTCCTTCCTGTCTCCTGTAAGAGGTGGGGGAGGAGGCTCAGAAACGCTCCTGAAGGTCATGACAACACAGATGTCATCATAAAAGGATAAGACCCACATCCCCAACACCTAACCACCCTGTAGGGCTCCAGGATAAGTAACTGGATTACAACTGCCAGAACTGCAGAGCACAGCCATTTAAGAAGGAGTTCTCGGGGAAACCCAAAACAACAAGGGAAACCAATAAAAACAGGGAAACAGATTTCAGGTTCTGTTAAACACCTCTATGGCCAACATGAGACAGTCCAGCTCCTGGCCAGATTAACATAAAGCCTCATACTAAACGCATCAATTACCTCCGCTCTGATCTATCACTATCCAGCTTTCGGGGGGAAAAAAAAAGGTACGGTATGCAAGCTAAAAAGCAACAAAAAACAGTCCAGAGAGACACAGAAGCATCGGACCCAGCTCAACTATGACACAGATGTTAAAATTATCAGATAGGGAATTTAACATAACCATGATTACTATGTTAAGGGCTCTAATGGAAAAAAACATTGAAGAACACATGGGTAATGTAAGCAGAGAGGGTGGAAACTCTAGGAAAGAAACAAAAGGAAATGCTACAGACTAAAAATACTGTAATAGAAATGAAGAATGCTCATCAGTAGATCAGACATGGCAGAGTCCCAAACTCAAATGCAAAGAGAAGGATAAAAACAAGATGGAATGGAATATTCAAGAACTGTGGGGGCCATTATACAATGTGTCACATACAAGTAACGGGGACATAAGAAGTAGAAGAAAGGAATGGAAGAAATATAGGACAATAATAATGGCTGAGAATTTTCCAAAATTAATGACAGATGCCAAAACATCAACCCAGGAAGCTCAAAAAACTCCAAAAAAGATAAATACCAAAAAATCTACATCTGGGCATATTTTACTCAAACTGGAGAAAACCAAAGAAAAAATCTTAAAAGAAGCCAGAGGGGGAAAAAACAGCTTACCCATAGAGGAACAAGAATAAAAATGACATCAGAATTCTCATCAGCAACTACACATGCAAGAAGAGAGTTGAGTGAAATATTTAGTGTTATAAAAATCAGTCTACAATTATGTATCCAGTGAAATTATCCTTCAAAAGTGAGGGTGAAATAGTCACTAGAAGACCTGCCTTGCATAAAATGTTGAAGGAAGTTCTTCAGAGGAAATGAAAATGATATAGTTCAGAAACGTGGATCTACAGAAAGGAGAGCATGAGAGGAGGAAATAATAAAGATGAAAATTCATTTTTCTTCTTATGTGATCTGAACCACAACTGTGCAAAGTAATTATAGCAGCAGTGCATGAGATGATCGATCATAACATGCAGGTGAAGGAAATGCACGACAGGAGAGAGGACCCACACATACTGTTTGTAGGCACCTGCACCAGAGATCAAGTAGAGCGGTCTTATTTAAAGGAGCTGTAGATCAGTTGTCTGTGTATATGGGGATCTCCAGGGCAAGCACTGAAAACAGCTTTAGAGATAAGTAATAATAGACTGAGAGGAGAGAATCTACAATCATACGAAATGCTCAGCAAAAACCATGGAAGGTAGAAAAGAGGCAAGGATTACAAAAGAACCAGTGCAATGAGTAGAAAACAGTGACAAACATGATAGCTCTTAACCCAAATATATCGATTACCTGACATGTGAATAGTCTAAGTGTACCAGTCCATTTTTTTTTTAATGAAGGTAAAAAGAAAGTTTGCCACCAGAGATCCTTTTAGGCTAAGGGAAAGGAGTCCCATCTCTAAAAAGGAAAAGAGAACAGAGCATCGTAAATATGTAGATATGTTTAAACTAATATTTATTGTATAAAATAACCATAGTGTTTGTTTTGAAGGGTCTAAAAAACAATTGAAATACACAATAATTACACATAAGCAAGAAGGGTAGTTTGATAAGAATGAGTTTAAATTTCAGGGGCACCTGGGTGGCTCGGTCGGTTAAGCATCTGCCTTCAGCTCAGGTCATGATCTCAGGGTCCTGAGATAGAGTCCCACATTGGGCTTCTTGCCCAGCAAGGAGTCTGCTTCTCCCTCTGCCTGCAGTTCCCCCTGCTTGTGTGCTCTCTCTCTCTCAAATAAAATCTTTTTTTAAAAAATTTCAGTAATGATGGCTAAAGATAGGAGAAGTACACAAAGTACCAAACCACCAAGTTGGGGGGTGGGGGTGGGGGTGGCAGCTGAAGCAAACATGGTAAGGAAAAGCAATCCAAACGAAATGAGGGGGGAGAGCATAAACAAATGCATGGTAAGGGAAAGTAACAAATGGTGTATAAATAGGTTTATCAGCAATTTCATTAAATAGAGAGGAGATAAAAGCTCCAAGGTAAAAAAGACCCACAAAAAAAATCCAAGACTGTATTTAAAAAAAAAAAAAAATCCAACTTTATGCTACTGACATGAGAATATTTAAATAAAGCTACTGAATGACTGATGTAAAAGGCCATACAGTAACCCAGTGATGGTAAACTTGCACTATAGGGTGTCAGATGGTAAATGTTTTCAGTTTTGTATCCACACTATCACACCTGCTCATCTCTGCTGCGTGGAGAATGAACACAGTCAACAACAGAGAGAACAAGCCTGGTTATGTTCCAATAAAACTTTATTTACAAACACAGGCTCCTGGTGGGACTAGGCCACTGGCCATGGTTTCCTGACCACTGTTTTAAACCAAAAGAAAGCTATGGCAGCTACATTTATTAGCACAGACTTTAAATTGGGGGGGGGAAAAAAGCTCTTTATTTAAAGATACTCCTTACATAAAGCATTCTCCTACCAGGAAAGTAATTCTAAGTATATGGCTTAACCACATGAAGCAAAAAATTCATGGAGCTCCAAGGATAATTAGGGGTAATTTGGGATAGATGAAATTCTTTTAAACGTAAGCACTGCATAGGGCTTCTCCCATCATTATTTTTAGAAATCGGGTAACATGCAAGAAAAAAAATTACAGATAAACTATCAGTGAAAATATTAAATTTTAATATTTAAGATATTAACAATAATTAGGTTATCTGTAATATATTAACCCATTTTTAACATGGTAGGCTCTTACCACTTCTGATTAAGTAGCCTTCGTTTTCACAGTAATACATCTTACAAGTACCAAGTATTGTTTCATAGAATCAGAATGTCTTCCTTGTTCTAGCTCTAGTCAAAATCCAGGTAGCATGATACACTACATTAACAAAATAAAAGATAAAAATCATCTCGACAGGTGCAGAAAAAGCATCTAACAAAGTTCAGCATCTATTTATGATAAAAACTTTGAACAAAATGAGTATAGAGGGAACATAACCTCAGCATAATAAAGGCCATATATGACAACCCACAGCTAACATCATACTCAATGGTGAAAAGCTGAAAGCTTTCCAAGATCAGGAATTAAGACAAGGATATCCCCTGTCATGACTTTTATTCAACACAGTATTAAGGTTCTAGCCAGAGCAATTAGACAAGAAATAAACGGCATTCAATTCTAAAAGGACTAAATAAAACTCTCTTGGCAGATGACATGATATTATAATCTTAAAGACTCCACAAAAAGACTGTTAGAACTAATAGATTTACTAACCATTCAGTATACAAAATCAATATGCAAAAATCTGTTGCAGTTTTATACACCAATAATGAACTAGCAGAAAGAGAAATTAAGAATAGAACTCCATTTACATTTGCATCAAAAATAATAAAATATCTAGGAATAAAATGTATCCAAGGAGGTGAAAGACCTGTACACTGAAAACTCTAAGACACTGATGAGACAAATTGAAGATGACAGAAATAAATGGAAAGATATTCCACATTCATGGATTGGAAAAATACTGTCAATATTGTCCATATTTCCAAATGCAATCCCTCTTAAAATTTCAATGGCATTTTTCACAGAACAAATAATCCTAAATTCGTATGGAACTATAAATAAGACCCAGAATAGCCAAAGAAACCTAGATAATGAAGAACAAAGCTAGAGGCATCACACTCCCTGGCTTCAAACTATATTACAAGGCTGTAGTCATAAAAACAATACAGTGCCAGCATAAAAAGAGACAAGAGGCACAGAGTTCAATGGAGAGATTAGAGAGCACTGACATAAACCCAGACACAGACGGTCAATTAATTTACAACAAAGTAGCCAAGAGTGTCCAGTGGGGAAAGAACAGTCTCTTCAATAAATGATGCTGGGAAAAATGGACAGCCATATGCAAAAGACTGAAAGTGGATGATTATCTTACACCATACACAAAAATTAACTCAAAAATTAATCAAAGACTTGAACATAAGACCTGAAACTATAAAACTCCTAGAAGAAAACAGAGGCAGTAGCTCCTTAACATCAGTCTTGGCGATGACTTTCTGAATCCAGCACCCAAAGCAAAGGCCAAAAAAAGTAAAAATCTGGCACCACATCTAACTATAAAGCTTCTGCACAGCAAAGAAAACGATCAACAAAATGAAAAGGCAACCTACAGAATGGGAGAAAATACTTGCAAATCCTGACTGGCCAACAGGCACGTGAAAAGGTGCTCATCATTACTAGTGATTAACAGGGAAATGCAAATCAAAGCCATATCTCATCTCACATCTATTAGAATGTCTTATCAAAAAGACAAGAAATAAGTGTTGGTGGAGGTGTGGAGAAGAGGGAACTCTGCACACTTCTGGTGGGAATGCAAACTGGTGCAGCCACTGTGGAAAACAGCATGGATGTTCCTCAAGAAGTTAAAAATAGGACTACTGCATGACCCAGTAATTCCACTTCTGGGCATTTGTCCACACAAAATGAAAACACTAACTTGAAAAATATATGTAGCCTCATATTCACGGCATAACTATTTACAATAACCAAGACACAAACAACTGAAGTGTTCATCTATGGATGAATGAATAAAGATGGGATATATATGGTATATACAGTATACATATATTCGATGGAATATTTTTCCACCATCAAAAAGAGTGCCGTCTTGCTACTCGCAACAACATGGATGGACCTTGAGGGCGTTAGGCTAAGTGAAGGAAGCCAGTCAGAAGAAGACAAATACAAGTAAGTGTAGAATCTCACTTATATGTGGACTCTAAAAACAAACAAGGAGATAGGCTTGTTTGTACAGAGAACAGACTGGTGGTCTCCAGAGGAGGGCAGATTGAAGGGTGGGAGAAAGGGGGGAAGGGGGTTAAAAAGGACAAACTTTCCAGGCATAAAATAAATAAGCCATGGCTGTCATATGCAGCGTGGTGATTATCGTTATTAGTACACTATATTATATATGTGAAAGTTGCTGAGAGTAAATTTTAAACGTTTTCATCGCAAGAAAAAATATGTTTAATATATGGTGATGGATGTTAAGTATAGATGTATTGTGAACATTTTGCAATATACACAAATTAAAAAAAAAAAAAAAAACCCTCGAGAAAGAGTAGGAGACACAGCTCAGGCAGGTTATTCTCAAATCCACAGGGCAAGTACAATTAAAACTTCTTGTTCCTAAAGCCAGTGCTTTTCCTGAATTCCAGCATTTTCTAAGATGTCAGCAACAAGGAAGTGGAGTTTGGGAAACAATATGCTCCCCTCCCTAGAAAGTGCCTGATTTTGGCTCTGACAAATCCTGAAAACTAGTGATCTGCCTAACTTTGTATTAGCCTTTAGTTCTGCTTACATTTTGACCAAATCCTTTTTTCCCTAACCATTTAACACAGAACCAGAGTTCCTAGGAACACACTTTGAGAAATCTGGCTGTGTACAAAAGTCAGTCTTTCCAGGATTCATGGACAACATGATTAACCTTCTGTTCACAGTCCTTCTCCCTGGTACCAGTTTTTGAAAAGTAATATAAAACGATTGACTTGATACCAGTTTTACAACCTAGAATCCATAAGGTATTTTCTAAGTACACAAGAGAAGGCAGATACATGCTCCCCAGCAAGGCATGACTCCAGGTTAAATCCTCCAATTTTCTATTATCCCCTAATCTCTCTTGCCTGTACTTTCCTGAGCCCATGAAATACTTGTGTTTTCATAGAATGTATTCAGAGTGTATATATAGTATATGTCAGGAAGCATGCTATTAATAACAAATGCCCTACGGGCTCATAGGCAGTGTTACCATGAGAAAATTCTTTTCTTGACAACATCTTAACCTTTTAGTTCCTAAGGAAGGTTTGAAGAGCCAAGAGCTATTTGATGAAATTCGCATGACCTACATCAAAGAGCTAGGAAAAGCCATTGTGAAGAGGGAAGGGAACTCCAGCCAGAACTGGCAGCGCTTTTACCAACTGACAAAACTCTTGGACTCTATGCATGATGTAAGTGTCAGACCTAAGTCCCAATATCTGGAATATTGTCTGGGACATTGGGTTAATTATAATTACATATAACCTGATTAATTGATTATATATAATGATACATCAATAGTTTCAGTTTTGTTTTGTTTTTTTTCCTGTTGGCGGATTTTGGTGATGGTTGGAGCTCACGTTATCAACCTCAGTTTGGCACACATTTCTCCTAAGGCCAGTTATGAAATGTTATTTCGTCTAGTCACGTGCATAGAACATCCTGATGCCAGTACAGAATTTAATAGCACTGTTTAAAAAACATCAAATTCCCCATTTTTATATGACTAATCAATTAAATTAGCATATGTCCTTCACATATTATTGTATTAGAGTTCACCGTGTAATTCTGTATACAATTCTAAAGAATCCAAAATGTGCCTGGAACCTGAGTGCCCACTTTATTTAACTGAACTTCTTTATCTGGTGGATTCCAGCAAAGATTGGTATATTCTAGGTCAGATGTATTTTCTAAATTAGAGGCCAAAAAGCATAAGATATTCCTACCAATAAGTTTTTAAGAATAATCGTTTGTATGTTTTCTCTTGCAGGTGGTTGAAAATCTCCTTAACTTTTGCTTCCAAACATTTTTGGATAAGACCATGAGTATTGAATTCCCAGAGATGTTGGCTGAAATCATCACCAATCAGATACCAAAATATTCAAGTGGAAATATCAAAAAACTTCTGTTTCATCAAAAGTGACTGCCTTAACAAGAAAGGTTGCCTTAAAGAAAGTTGAATTTATAGCTTTTATTGTACAAACTATCAATTTGTCCTGTAGCGGTTTTGCTGTTTTATTTTTTCCTGTTTTTGTCTGGTCTTTGTTTTCATTTTGTTTTAAATACGCACTACATGTGGTTTATAGAGGGCCAAGACTTGGCAACAGAAGCAGGTGAGCCATCGCTTCTCAGTGGTGGGAAGAGTAGAGAGCGATAGTAGGTGGACCCCAGAAATGAGCCGCAGTCATGGGGGGTGATCTCCACTGTCAGGGAAGGATGGCACCTAAACCCCCAGTGCCCGAAGTCTGCGTGACAAACTTTCTGCTCATACTTTTCACAGCTGGCTGGACAAAATTTTCTAGACTTTTTGTTGGTGTATTTTCCCCTGTATAGTTAGGATAGCATTTTTTGATTTATGCATGGAAACCTGAAAAAAAGTTTACAAGTGTATATCAGAAAAGGGAAGTTGTGCCTTTTATAGCTATTACTGTCTGATTTTAACAATTTCCTTTATATTCAGCGAACTATGCTTGCTCATTTTTTCTTACATAATTTTTGTATCCAAGTTATTGTACAGCTGTTTAAGATGGGCAGCTAGTTCATAGCTTTCCTAAACAAACTCTAAACATTAATCTTCTGTGTGAAAATGGGTTGGTGCTTCTAACCTGATGGCACTTAGCTATCAGAAGACCACAAAAATTGACTCATATCTCCAGTATTCTCGTCAAAAAAGCTCATATTTTGTATATATCTGCTTCAGTGGAGAATTCTCTAGGTTGTGCAAATTAACCGTCCTAACTGGTGGTAGAGCACCTAGTCCAGTGACCTGCTCGGTAAACTGTGGATGATGGTTGCAAATGACTAATTTAAAAACAAAAAAAACACCACCACCAACAACAAAAACTACCAAGAGGCCCTGTTTGCACTTAATGCCCTATCTCTGCTATGGCTAGATGGCAAGAAAGTTGGTCAACGGTCGTTCAGGACCTTTTGTTGTAGTTTGTATAAGTTCTTGAAAAAGTCAGGATTCCAGATAACCAGCTGAGAGATATGAATCAGACCAAGTATTTCCTCTCACTCAACTTGACCCCCCTAATAAATTTCCAATATGGCAAAGGTAGCCAGACACCCATTTTCACATTCCCATCCGTCACCAATTGGTCTCTCTTTCCTGGCGGTGCAGGAAAGCTCAGCTACTGATTTTTGTGATTTCGAACTGTCAGACTTCCATGTTTGTAAGACTACACATGCCTCACATCCCTCCGTGTGCCATAGAGTTTAACAAAAGTCTTGTGAACTTCTCCTCACTGTTGAGAATGATCATTTTAAACAAAATAGAAGCTGTAGTAGCCCTTTCTGTGTGCACCTTACCAACTTTCTGTAAACTCAAAACTTATATTTACTAAGCCACAAGAAATCTGATTTCTATTCAAGGTGGCCAAATTATTTGTGTAATAGAAAACTGAAAATCTAATATTAAAAAATATGAAACTTCTAATATATTTTTATATTTAGTTATAGTTTCAGATATATATCATATTGGTATTCACTAATCTGGGAAGGGAAGGGCTACTGCAGCTTTACATGCAATTTATTAAAATGATTGTAAAATAGCTTGTATAGTGTAAAATAAGAATGATTTTTAGATGAGATTGTTTTATCACGACATGTTATATATTTTTTGTAGGGGTCAAAGAAACGTTGATGGAGAACCCATATGATTTATAGTGCGTGCAAGCATTCATACAGGCAGCAGTGGTCTCAGAAACGCAACAGGTTTGCTCTAGGGAAAGAGGGACACGGAGACCGGCCCCCGTATGCTGTGAAGGCTGCCGAGGCTCAGTCCCATTCAGGTCACAGAGCGAGTCATCCTCTGCCTCCCACAGCAGGTGACCGCCCTCCTCATTCCCACAGTCTGTCCACCCAGGTATGTGGGTGGAGTCTCCCCTGGCTCAAGTGCGCAGTTGTGGGGGGGGGCGGGGACAGAGAGGTGGTGCCTGCCGGCCCACCCCCTCCCAGCACTCCCTGACAGCAGGGCTACTTCCCACAGAGCCCCTCCAGCCGTGTGGTCAACACGGGGGCTTCAGGACTTTGGCAATAAAGACGCGTAGAGGTACCAGCAGTCTGTAAATAGTGCAGAATCCCATAGGTTGCCAAATAATACACTAATTTCTTTCTATCCTACTAGAGTTCATTTCCAAACAAAATGAGTACACGTTTGTTTTCTTTGAATGCTTTTTTGAATGTTATTTGTTATTTTTCAGTATTTGGAGAAATTATTTAATAAAAAATGTAATCATTTGCCTTTTGAATGCTCTCTAAAAGGGAATGTTCCTTTTGTAATGGTTTAAATTGATCTCAAAGTATTTTAAGATGGTCTGTAACCCAGCTGGATATGAAATTTTTGGTGCCTAAGAAATACCGCTTGAATATTATTATCAATGACAGTGTTAAGTTTCAAAAAGAGCTTCTGGAAGGTAAATTATTGTTCATTATGGAAGGTTATATGGTTAAAACCAGAAAGCACATCATATGTTACTCTTATTTTAGTCCCAACTTTGGTTCTCAAGAAAATAGAGTTCAGTGAAAAAAGAGACACATGCACTTGGTCAAAAGAAAATCAACTGACATTCGTGAAACTAGGAGGCTGTATCCTACATGGAAAAGAAGTTGTGCCCTTGTGAAATAAGTGGGAAGGAAGAAGGTTATCTTAGCTATGTTTGAGTAGAGTTTAACTGAGAAAAGATCCGGTGCTATTGGAAAGCAGCTTCATTTTCTACGTAGGTGCTGTCTTGTCATCCCAAACTAAGTTTGTAGCAACTTCAGGGAGAGTTGGCAACATGCTGAGGTGACTTACAGCAAATCCTGAAAAGTATTTTTAATTACTAGTGGAAAAATGTGTCCTCGGTGTTTTTAGGCCTTGCCGGGGACACTGTTCAAGTGCTTGTCTAAAACTCTGGCAGGGGAACCTGAAGGGGCATCTACCTTCTGGAGAGGGGAAAAAGAAAAGGACATCCCAAAAGGAAAGCTAACATGACTCCTGTCTGAAGAGCTTGATAGTTAGTTAGCATCAGGTGAGCTCTGGGTGTGCGTGCAAAGGAAAGCGGACCTCGCTTCAGAACTTGGGCTGAGGGGGGGAGGGCGGGGCAGGGGGCAGTTTTTTACCTAAACCACCTCTTCTCCATCATTCTTAGTTTTGTGTTTAATACCCTAAAGCGACATCACTATGGAATGAACAATAAGATTAGACTCTGGTCTGTCGAAACTCTAGAACCCTGGCAGCCCTCAGTGAGATTTCAGTGTTGGCCGGTCACCCTCAAGACTGTAGTTGTAAATGAACGTGTTTTCACGTGCCTGGTTTGAGAGCTGGATGGGAGGAGAGGAATGTAAGGACACTTTAACCACTTTGAATGGAAGTTGCATCATTTTCCAGACTGTGATCAGTCAGCCTGGTCCACCAGGGATCAGTGACCAGGTTTTCAGGAAAGGATTGTCTTCTCTCTAGAAAATGCCTAAAAGAAGGATTTTATTTTCTGATGAAAGGCTGTATGAAAATACCCTCCTCAGATAACTTGCTTAACTACATATAGATTCAAGTGTGTCAATATTCTATTTTGTATATTAAACAAATGCTATATAATGGGGACAAATCTATATTATACTGTGTATGGCATTATTAAGAAGCTTTTTCATTATTTTTTATCACAGTAATTTTAAAAATGTGTAAAAATTAAAACCAGTGACTCCTGTTTAAAAATAAAAGTTGTAGTTTTTTATTCATGCTGAATAATAATCTGTAGTAAAAAAATGTCTTTTTATCTACACAGTGAAATGTCAGACTGTAAAATCTTGTGTGGAAATGTTTAACTTTTATTTTTCATTTAAATTTGCTGTTCTGGTATTACCAAACCACACATTTGTATTGAATTGGCAGTAAATGTTAGTTAGCCATTTACAGCAATGCCAAATATGGAGAAACATCATAATAAAAAAATCTGCTTTTTCATTATGTGACTCCAACATGCTTTTGTAGAACTCATGTAGTTCCAATTTTCCTTTTTTTTCTCCTTCTACCAAAGGCAGAGTTATCACTTCAGCAACTTTTAAGACACTGAAGTGGACACTGACACGTCAATGTGGCAATGTTTGAAGGCTAATGGGGTGGAAATCCCAAGTGAGCTTCACCCTGGTGCCAGAGACACAGACCATCCTGTCCACACCTCGAATGGTCCTATGCCACTTCCTGCAAAGGGTACAAAGGGAAGGAAGAACCCACGCCCAAGGATTCTCCCACTCTAGCAGTCTTGATCATGAAAAGTGACATTTTATGTAAACAGATGTTATCTAGCCAAAATTCTTGCCTTAATTTAAAATCATATTTAGTACATACGGCAGCACAGAGGCACAGTATAAACCATAAATTCAGAAGGGGCTCACCTGGTAAACCAGCTCTTCTATCCAACCTCCTGAGTATTTCCCCAAAGTACCTTGTGTCAGGTTAGATCCATGGACTGGATGATGTCACAGACAAACTTTCCTATAAATACTCTTTTCTCCACCACTAACTTCCTTTACCAAGAAAAAAGGCATTATGATTTAAAACCCAAGTTTGCCTTAGCCATCCTAAGGATACCAAGCATTTGCTACGTACCCGCTTTGCTAGGTGATAAATACTGCAGAAAGAGTACGAGAGAGAAAAATACTATCCCTGTAGCCTCAGTCAATCAGAATACATGATTGGAGAAATGTGTCTAGCAAACCGTTCCGCAGTGCTCAGCACTGCAGAGGCCCAGGTCCAGCAGCAGCGTGCACATACAGCACTGCCTCAGTATTCCCGGCAAATAGCAGAGCTGGAGAGCACCTTCACGCACATCACGCCAGCGAGTCCTCACCCAGTGCATGCATGAAAGGAGAAAAATTCGGAGGAAGATACTAACTCCATTTATAAAAAAGGCAACAGGCTCAGAGTTTAAGCAACTGGTTCAGAGCAGCTAATGCCTGTTTTATTGAGGTTTGAACGGAGTCTCTGTAATGAGGCCATTTATCCCATGTCCAAGAACATGCCTCTTGTCCACAAGCCTCCTGGGGAACTGGTTTTATTTTTCTGTTCTTAGATTAATGTTTTACATTTACTGAGCATTCAACCAAGTGCCAGGCGTCACATTTCAATACAGTATCTCATTTAAGCTAGCAAAGCTCCACAGCAGCGCTGTAAAATGCTCCTCACAAGTGCTGTCAACTACCATGATTACCTTCGTTGCATTTATATGAGGAAACGGGCTTACAGAACTAAGTTCCTTGCCTAGGGTCACAAAGCTCAGAAGTGGTTAAATAGAACCTTTAAAAAAAACACAAACATTGGGCATCTGGCTCCAGAGTTCATGCTCTTAAGCACTACTGAGAAATTATTAATATGAAGCTCCTAACTAGATTAGAAGAACCCATACTGAGCATTCTGTGTCAGTCCTTGTGACATGATCTCCTTTTAATCTAATCCCTTCTGCTACCATATCAATTATGAGTTAGACACTGAACAATGATATTTCCTTCTCCTAAACGCATGTGTCCTAGCCCCTGGGGATGTTGCTGGTCAAAAACAGTAACTGCCCAGAGACAATATGCTTGACTTTGTCAAATATCCAACAAGGAACCTGTCTCATCAACAGCCACAGGAAAATCAACCATTTCTCCAAGGGATATGGGGTGTATGGGCTACATTCACACTGAAGAATAAAGTTGCTTACAAAGGAAAACTGATGCAGGTCAACACAGGAATCGTGTACACACTGTAAAATAGCCATAAGCTTTTCTAGGATCCTTCACGTGTCACTGTCACCTAGAGTCCCGTCTCAGTACACGTGCGGCTGTGCTGGAAATAAGAATCAGGGCCATCCAATACTGTTAGGATTGTTGGCTAGAACTGTGAGGAACTGAGATAAGAATAAAACTCTCCAAAATGGAGAAATGGGGAGAGTGTGCATAAAAACCAAACAAAGGTTCATACAAGATGCACCATAAATCTCTCCCGATGAGTTTCAGGACCCATTATGTGTCGGGCATGCTAGATGAGTGAATTTAAAGACCACAAAGGCAATACTAAAACTTCAAGGTGAGGTTTCTGCCCCCAAGGAATCAAAGATGGTAGCCACATCCCTTATCAATTCCACTCCTCTGTATCTACTCAAAAGCAATGAAAATGTGCACACAATGACAGGCATGCAAATGTTCACAGCAGTATTCATAACAGCCCAGAAATGCAAACACCCCAATGTCCATCAACTGATGAAGACAAACAAAATGTGGCATATCCATACCAGAGAATACTATACAGCAATAAGAAAGTGACATAATGCATGCTCTAACATGGGTGAACCTCAAAACCAATATGCTGAGTAAAAAAAGACCACATGTGACTTGATTCACGTATATGAGATGTCTGGAAGAGGCGTGTCTACAGATATAGAAGCAGATCAAAGGTTGCCTGTGCTTGGGGATGGCAATGGGGTTTGGGTGACAGTAGGTATGAGGGAATTTTATGGGGAGATGGAAATGTTCTAAAACTGGATCATACTGATGGTTGCACAACCCAGTAAACTTAAAAACTATACAACTGTACACTTACAGTAAAAAAACTTTGTGGTATGTATGTTATCTATATTTTTAAGGAAATGTATTTTTTTAAATATATAACAGGCAGACAAGCAAATGTATAGCCACCATTTGCATCAGAAGCCAGTACGAAGTACTTTGAATACATAAAGACTGATGCAGCTGTTTTTCTGAGAAGCCTACAGAAGAGGTTTTCATGGTGCTGGGCGTTAAAGGATCAATTAAAGTAATAGCACAAACAAGGGCTTAGTAAGTAATAGATTTTCCCCTAATATTTTTTTCACAATATGTAATTTTACTTATGGTCAAGAATGTACTCCCCTAATATTTAATTGATTGTGTTGTACTCACCCTGAGATGGCTACCATGCGCAAAGCGACCACAAACATGTCAAGTAAACACAAAACGAGCACACATGTGCTCATTTTAAATACAAAGGATCTGTGGCTCAAATACTAAGTGTTAATAACTAAGACCTTGGTAGCTACAACTTTATAATGCAATAAATCTGGGATCAAGTCTTACTTCTATCCTTTAACTCAATCTGTGACCTTGGGAAGGTTCTATAACCACTCCAGTTCCACATGAAAAATGGAGTAACATCATCTTAAAGGAATGAGAGAAGTAAGTGAGATGCAGTATTTAATCTGCTTAGCTCAGTGTTTACCACACAAGAAGCGCTCAAGACATGTTAACTGTTTTTAAATCCTCAAGGAAATCTAAAAGGGGAGTTTTTTCTAATGCTCTCCCAAAAGTACACAGAAAAAGTGAATGATAAAGAATGATGTGAACACCAAGACTGTATACAAACTTTCAACCTCACATACCCTGATAAAGGTCACACACAGGTTTAGGGGAGACTGTTAGGATACTGGCCTGCATTTTCATTATGTCATACATTCCCAACTATCAGACCTTGGCAAGGGTCCCCAGAAGAAGGGACCATTCTTTCAGAAAGGGTCTTCCATTTCCAATTAGAGTCTCACAGAGAAGAGCAGTGCCAAGGCAATTAAGATGAGAGGAGAAGTGGCGAAGTTACAGATTTGATCGAGGGCTTTTATACAAAATATTTCCTGGTCAATAAGGAGACTGCCAAAAAAACAAAACAAAAAAAAAAACCCAAAAAAAAGGCAACCACCCTGTTACTCTTTTATCCCACATGCAGAGTTCCCCCAGGCTCTCCCTGTAACTGATGCATATAAATGTGAACTAAATTGCATTAATTGGCATTAATGAGATAGAGAACATTCTGAGCTCAAAATCACTACTATAAATCTTTTTTTAAATATACCCAAAAGAACTGAAAACATGTCCACATAAAAACTTATATGCAAATATTCAGATCAGCATTATTTATAAGAAACCAAAAAGTGGAAACAATCTAAATGTCCATCAACTAATAAATAGATAAATAAAATGTGGTATATCTATACAGTGAAATATTATTTGGCAAGAAAAAGGAAGGAATTACAGGGGCATGCATACAACACAGACGGGCTTTGACAGTAGTATGTTAAGTGAAGCCAATCACAAAAGACCACATTTTTTTTTAATTTTTTTATTGTTATGTTAATCACCATACATTACATCATTAGTTCTTGACGTAGTGTCCCATGATTCATTGTTTGTGCATAACACCCAGTGCTCCATGCAGAATGTACCCTCTTTAATACCCATCACCAGGCTAACCCATCCCCCTACCCTCCTCCCCTCTAGAACCCTCAGTTTGTTTTTCAGAGTCCATCGTCTCTCATGGTTCGTCTCCCCATCAGAAAACTATAAAATACTCATGAAAGAAATTGAAGAAGACACAAAGAAATGGAAAAACGTCCCATGCTCATGGATTGGGAGAACCAACATTGTGAAGATGTCAATGCTATCTAGGGCAATCTACACATTCAATGCAATCCCCATCAAAATACCATCCACTTTTTTCAAAGAAATGGAACAAATAATCCGAAAATTTGTATGGAACCAGAAGAGACCCCGAATAGCCAGAGGAATATTGAAAAAGAAAAACAAAGCTGGCAGCATCACAATTCCGGACTTCCAGCTCTATTACAGAGTTGTCATCATCAAGACAGTATGGTACTGGCACAAAAACAGACACATAGATCAATGGAACAGAATCGAGAGCCCAGAAATGGACCCTCAACTCTATGGTCAACTTATCTTTGACAAAGCAGGAAAGAATGTCCAATGGAAAAAAGACAGTCTCTTCAACAAATGGTGATGGGAAAATTGGACAGCCACATGCAGAAGAATGAAACTGGACCATTTCCTTACACCACACACAAAAATAGACTCCAAATGGTTGAAAGACCTAAACGTGAGACAGGAGTCCATCAACATCCTAAAGGAGAACACAGGTAGCAACCTCTTCGACCTCAGCCACAGCAACTTCTTCCTAGAAACATCGCCAAAGGCAAGGGAAGCAAGGGCAAAAATGAACTATTGGGATTTCATCAAGATAAAAAGCTTTTGCAGAGCAAAAGAAACAGTCCACAAAACCAAAAGACAACCGACAGAATGGGAGAAAATATTTGCAAATGACATATCAGATAAAGGGCTAGTATCCAAAATCTATAAAGAACTTATCAAACTCAACACCCAAAGAACAAATAATCCAATCAAGAAATGGGCAGAAGACATGAACAGACATTTCTCCAAAGAAGACATCCAAATGGCCAACAGGCACATGAAAAAGTGCTCAACATCGCTCGGCATCAGGGAAATCCAAATCAAAACCTCAATGAGATACCACCTCACACCACTCAGAATGCCTAAAATTAACAAGTCAGGGAACGACAGATGTTGGCGGGGATGTGGAGAAAGGGGAACCCTCCTACACTGT
>NW_027397085.1:25288863-25564551 GCF_003265705.2 Callorhinus ursinus
CCAAAATCTATAAAGAACTTATCAAACTCAACACCCAAAGAACAAATGATCCAATCAAGAAATGGGCAGAAGACATGAACAGACATTTTTCCAAAGAAGACATCCAAATGGCCAACAGGCACATGAAAAAGTGCTCAACATCGCTCGGCATCAGGGAAATCCAAATCAAAACCTCAATGAGATACCACCTCACACCACTCAGAATGCCTAAAATTAACAAGTCAGGGAACGACAGATGTTGGCGGGGATGTGGAGAAAGGGGAACCCTCCTACACTGTTGGTGGGAATGCAAGCTGGTGCAACCACTCTGGAAAACAGTATAGAGGTTCCTCAAACAGTTGAAAATAGAGCTACCATACGATCCAGCAATTGCACTACTGTGTATTTACCACAAAGATACAAATGTAGGGATCCGAAGGGGTACGTGCACCCCAATGTTTATAGCAGCAATGTCCACAATAGCCAAAGTGTGGAAAGAGCCAAGATGTCCATCCACAGATGAATGGATAAAGAAGATGTGGTATATATACACAATGGAATATTATGCAGCCATCAAAAGGAATGAGATCTTGCCATTTGCAACGACGTGGATGGAACTGGAGGGTGTTATGCTGAGTGAAATAAGTCCATCAGAGAAAGACATGTATCATATAACCTCACTGATATGAGGAATTCTTAATCTCAGGAAACAAAGTGAGGGTTGCTGGAGTGGTGGGGGGGGTGGGAGGGATGGGGTGGCTGGGTGATAGACATTGGGGAGGGTATGTGCTATGGTGAGCGCTGTGAATTGTGCAAGACTGTTGAATCACAGATCTGTACTTCTGAAACAAATAATGCAACATATGTTAAGAAAAAAGACCACATATTTTATAAATCATTTATATTAAATGTCCAGAGGAGGTCTGTGGTTCCAGGGGCAGGCGGAAGAGGAGGGGAGAGTGAGGAGTGACTGCTTAATGGGCACTGGTCTTCTTTTGGGGGTTAATGAAAATGCTCAAAAATTGTATTGATGGTTGCACAACTTGGAGGATATGAAAAGCCTTTGAATTATACATTTTAAGTGGGTAAATATTATGGTATTTGGATTTTAACTCAAAAAAGATGTTCAAAGCAGGATGAAACATATAACCAAAACAGCCCTCTATCAGTTAAACTCAATTTGCACTTAAAAACCTTTCCATCAAGAAAATTCCAGGCCCAGATGGTTTCACCGGTCAATTCTATTCAACATTTAAGGGAGAAGTAATATCAATTCTACAGAAACTCTTCCAAAAAGACCCAAACAAACAAAAAACTGAAGAGGGAATAATTCTCAATCCATTCTATGAAGCCAGCATTAATTAACCTGATACCAAAATTAGGCGATAATTACAAGAGAACTATAGACTGTCCCTCATAAACATTAGATACAAAAATTCTAAACAACACTTTAGCAAACAGAATCTAACTATATTAAAAGGATGACAAATCATGACCAAGGGGTTACCCCAGGAACACAGAGTTGGATTCATGTTTCAAGATCAACCAATATAACTGACAATAGTGGAAAAACTAAAAAAGAAAAATCCGTATGATTACCCCAACAGATGCAGACAAAGCATGTGATAAAACCCAACAAACACTCCTAATTAAAAGTTAACACTCTCAGCAAACTAGGAATAAAAGGGAACTTCCTCAACATAATAAGGGGCATCTACAAACACCTTCTGTGAGCACTGTCCTTAATGTGCAAAGACTGTATTTCCCTTCTAATTTCAGTAACAGAACAAAGATGTCCACTCTTATTCTTTCCATTTAACACTGCACTGGAAGCTCTACCCAAAACAATCACACAAGAAAGAAAGAAAAAAAGCATTTAGATTAGAAAGAAAAATAAAATCGTACTTATTCAAAGACCAAATGATCACCCATGCAAAAATTTTGTGGAATCTACAGAAATGCAACTAGACTTCAAAAAAGTTACCTACAGAATTATCATAGGACCATGAAATTCCACTCGTAGATATATACACAAAAGAACTGAAAACAGGTCCTCAAGCAATACACACATGTTCATAATAGCAGAACTATCTGTAATAGACAAAAGGTAGAAACAGCCCATATGTCTATCAATGGATGAATGGATAAGTAAACGGTAGTACATAAAAACAATGAAATCTTATTCAGCCGTAAAAAGGAATGAAGTACTAATTCAGGGTACAACATGGATGAACCTCCAAAACAATATGCTAAATGAAAACATGAGACACAAAATGTCACATACTGTTACATTCCATTTATATCAAACACCTCTAATAGATAAATCTATAAATATAGAAATTATACTGATGGTTTTTGGGGGCGGAGGAAAAGGGATAATAAGGAGAAATTACTTTATGGGTAAGAGTTTTACTTTGGGGTTATGGGAATGTTTTGGACCTGATGGTTGCACACTATGACTATACTAAATGCCACCGAATTACTTCCTTTTAAATGGTTAATTTTATGTTATATTAATTTCATCTCAATAAATTAGTTTTAAAGAGCTGCTAGAGGAGAGTGTCCAAGGTGGTGACATAGGAAAACCCTGGACTCACCTCCTCCACAGACACACATCTATTTATAGAACAATTCTTCCTGAAGAACTGAGGGCTGACTGACCAGCTTCTGTACGATAAAAGAGAGAGCACACAGACAGAATAGCAAGAGAGACGGAGTGCTGGAGACACAATAATGAAGGGCACCAGCACCACAGCCCTGCGAACTGCCGTGGGGAGAAATAGTACAGAGGGACCATGAGCAGATTCATATCCCTGGGGCACAGACAAAAACCCACAGCTTAAAAGAACAACTAATATTAAAGATCCAGCCTTACTAACCCTGTAAAATGTCAGGGGAGCTACTCGAACACTCTCTGAGTGGGAAGGGTGGTAAGCACCATGGTTTATGCTCCCCCCTGCACCTTAACAGTACAGACCAGAGCACAGACCCAGTGCCACAGCTGGCCACCACCTCAATGAGACCCAGGTCACTAGCCTACACCAGCCGATGTGATCCCAGCACAGCCCCAGCACAGTGTGCACCAGGACCCTCCTGGTCAGCACTCATTATATTTCAGCTAGCTCACTAAAGTGATACAGGCACAGAGCACCCTGGAACACTCCATGCCCATACCACTTCAGCTCTAGATGACTTACTAGAGCACCCCCAGGACTTCCCAGCCCATGCTGCCCTTAGTTCTGGATGACTCACCAGAAGCACCCCTGCACGGCGCATCCCAGCCTGCAACTGTCTAGGCTCCAACCACCAGGGCACCACTACATAAAGAACTCCAGGACCCCTGCTTGTACCCACTTCAGCTTCAACTGTACTGCCAGGGTGCCTCCTGAATGGAGAACCCTGGAACCACACCAGCCCACATTCACTTCGGCTCCAACCATCCCAACCATGCATCCCCAAACAGACTACCCCAGAAACCCCAGCTTATGCCAGCCAAGCTCCAGCCAGTCGGCCAAAGTCACCAGGCACATAGTCTACACCAGGCACATAGTCTACACAGTCTATAACCATACACAAGACCATTCCTTCAAGTTTAGGAGAAGTAGTTGTTCCAACTAATTCACTGGAACAGAGTGAGTCAAGCAAAATAGGAGACAGAGGAATAGGCTCCAAATAAAAGAACAAGACAAAACCTCAGAAAAAGAACTTAATCAAACAGAGATAATAAATCTATCTGGTAAAAGGTTCAGCATAAAGGTCAGAAAGATGCTCAATGGACTGGAGAGAAGAGTAGATGAATTCAGAATTTCAACAAGGAGGTAGAAAATATAAAAAAAGGAACCAGTCCGGTTGGAGAACACTATAACCGAAATGAAAAATACATCAGAGGGAATCAACAATATATTAGAGAATGCAGAAAAAGAGATCAGCAATCTGGAAGACAGGTTTAATGGAAAGCGCCCAAGCTGAAAGGCAAAAAGAAAAAAAGAATTTAAAAAATGAGAATAGGTTAAGGGATCTCTTGGACAACATTAAGCAAAGAAACACTCCCTAAGATGAACCCAGGAGATCCATGCTACAACATATAATAATTAAAATGTTGAAGATTAAAGATAAAGAATTTTAAAAGCAACAAGAGAAGCAACTGATAACATACAAGAAAAACCCTGTAAGTTTATCTGCTAATTTTTCAGCAGAAATTGATTTTTTCTGTAGACCAGAAGGGAGTGCTCTACCAGGCAAGGTCATCATTCAGAATTAAAACAGAGATAAAGAATCCCCCAGACAAACATAGGTTAAAGGAGTTCATCACCATTAAACAGACCTCAAAACATGTTAAAGGACTTCTATAAATGGAAAAGGCTAAAATTAAAAGAAAATGATGAAAAAAAATATCATGAAAAAGCAAACTTATAATAGAGGTAGTAATCACTTATAAAGCTAGTATGAAGGTTAAAAGACAAAAGTAGCAAAATCAATTATGTCTAAAAAATAGGAAAGGGGACTCACAAAATAAAAAGAAGTAAAATAGGAATACATATACATAAAACATGGAGGGAGGAGTAAAAATAAACTTTTAGAATGTGTTCAAACTTAAGTGACCATCAGCTTAATACAAAGTGCCAAATATTAGGTTCATATAAACCTCACAGTATCCTCAAACCACAAACCTCTAAAACATACACAAAAAATAAAGAGAAAGGAAAAGTCAAGCATAACATTAAAAAAAAGTCATCAATCACAAGAAAGCAAAAAAAAAGAAATAAAGAACCCCAGAAAACAATTTTTTAAATGCCCTTAAGTAAATACCTATCAATAATTACTCTAAATGTAAAGGTTCTAAATGCTCCAATCAAAAGACATAAGGTTTCATTCTTTTTGATGGCTGAATAATATCCCACTGAGTGTATCCATTTTATATATATATATGTATATGTGTGTGCATATATATACACACACACATATACACCTACACACACACATTTTATATCCATTATATATCCACATATATATATCCATATATATGTGAATTTATATATACATAAAATCCTCCAAAAGTGAATAAGAAGAAATAGGAAATTTGGACAGACATTACCAGTAACAAAATTGAATTGGTAATCAAAAAACTCCCAGCAAACAAGAGTCCAAGACCAGATGGATCCACAAGGGAATTCTACCAAACATTTAAAGAATAGTTAATACCTGTTCTCCTCAAACTATTCCCATAGTGGATCACCATCCACAAATCATTCAACATGATACACCACATTAACAAAATGAAGGATAAAAATCATACAATCATTTCAACAGATGCAGAAAAAGCATTTGACAAAATTCAACATCCATTCATGATAAAAACCCTCAACATAATAAAGGCCATATATGACAAACCCACATCATACACAGTGGAGAAAAACTGAGAGCTTTCCCTCTAAGATCAGGAACAAACAAGGATGTCCAGCCCTGCTACTTTTATTCAACATAGTACTGAAAGTCCTAGCCACAGCAATCAGACAAGAAACAGAAATAAAAGGCATCCAAATTGGTAAAGAAGAACAACTGTCACTATTTGCACATGACATATTATACACAGAAAATCCTAAAGACTCTACCAAAATACTATTAAAAGTAATAAATGAATTTAGTAAAGTTTCAGGATACAAAATTAATACACAGAAATCTGTTGCATTTCTATGTACTAATAGCAAAGTAGCAGAAATAACCAATTCCATTTACAATTGTACCAAAAAAAAAAACATACCTAGAAATAAACTTGGCCAAGGAGGTAAAAGACCTGTACTGTGAAAACTATAAAAACACTGATGAAAGAAATTTAAGATGACACAAATGGAAAGATATTCCATGCACAAGGATTAGAAGAGTGTTTTTTAAATGTTCATACTACACAAAGCAATCTACAGATTCAGTTCAATCCTTACCAAAATGTAAATATTTTTCACAGAAATAGAACAACCAATCCTAAAATTTGTATGGAACCACAAAAGACCCTGAATAGCCAAAGCACTCAAGAAAGAGGAACAAAGTTCAAATTATCACAATCCCAGACTTCAAGCTATACTACAAAGACATAGCAATCAAAACAGTATGGTATTGGCACAAAAAATAGACACATAAATAAACGGAAAAGAATAGAGCCCAGAAGTAATCCCATGTTTATATGATCAATTAATTTACAACAATGGAGGCAAAAATATACAATAGGGAAATACAGTCTCATCAGTAAACTGGACAGCTACATGCAAGAGAATGTACACTTTCTTTCACCATACACAAAAATAAACTCAATACGGATTAAAGACTTAAATGTGAGATTTGAAACCATAAAACTTGTAGAAAAAAAACATAGGTGGTAATGTCTTTGATATTGGTCTTAACAACATTTTGCTGTGTATGCTTCTGCAGGCAAGGGAAATGAGCAAAATAAACTATTGGGACTGCATAAAAGGTTTTTGCATAATGAAGGGAAACCATTAACCAAACAAAAAGCCAACCTACTGAATTGGAGGAGATACTTGCAAACAATTATTCAATAAGGGGTTCATATCCAAAGTATATAAAGAATTTATACAATACCAAAAAAAATCTAACTAAAAATGAGCAGATCTAAAAAGACATCTCCAAAGAAGACATACAGATGGCCATATACATGAAAAGATGCACAACATCACTTACTATCAAGAAAATGCAAATCTAAACCACAATGAGGTATCACCTCACACCTCTGAGAATGGCTATTATCAAAAAGACAAGAAGTAAGTGTTGGCAAGGATGTGGAGAAAAAGAAACTCTCCTTCACTGTCAGTGAGAATGTAAATTGGTGCAGCCAGTTTTTTTGGAGGTTCCTCAAAAACTTAACTAGAAATACCATATGATACAGTAATTCCACTACTGGATAAATAAATGAAACACTAATTGAAAAAGATATATGCACCCTTATTGCAGAATTATCTACAACAGCCAAGATCTGGATACAGCCCACATGTCCATCAATAGATGAATGGATAAAGATGTGGTATACACATACAATGGAGTATTATTCAGCCATAAAAAAGAATGAAAAATTAACATTTGCAGCAACATGGTTGAACCTAGAGGGTATAATGCTAAGTGAAATAAGCCAGACACAGACAAACTGTATATGATTTCACTCGTATGTGGAATTCAAAAAAGAAAACAAAACAAACAGAAAAGCAGAAACAGACCCATAAATACAGAGAACAAACTAGTGGCTGCCAGAGGGGAAGAGAGTGGGAGGTTAGGCAAAATGGGTTAAGGGGAATGGGAGGTAGGCTTCCAGTCAGGGAACATACACATCACGGGATGGAAGGGACAGCATAGGGAATATAGTTGATGGTGCTGAAACAGCATCATATAGTAACAGATGGGAGCCACACTTGTGGTAAAAATAACATAAAATTGGGGAATCACTACGCTGTACACCTCAAACTAACGTAACAGTGCGTCATCTCTATTTCAATTAAAAAATAAAAGTAAAAACAAGTAAAAAGCTATAAGAACTGATAAGTGAACTTATTAGCAAGGTTACAGAATACAACAGGGGTCAGCAAATCATGATTTAGGGCCAAACCTAGCCATCGCCTGTTTTAGTAAATAAAATGTTTTTTAAATATATACACTTATTCATTTTATATGTGATCCACGTTGCTTTCATACTGCAATGGCAAAGTTGAATGCTTGTGACAGAGACATATGGCCTGCAAAACCTAAAATATTTACTACTTGGTCCTTTACAGAAAAAGTTACAACAAACAATTAGAAACTGATAGTTTTAGATACTATTTCCAATAGATTCAAAAAATAAGAAATACTTAGAGACAAACCTGACAAAGCATGTGAAACACCTATACACTGAAATCTACAAACTACTAAGAAAAATTAAATACTTAAAAATACGTAGAGACCTATCTGTTCATGTGATAAAAGACTTAATATGATTAAGATGTCAATTCTCCTCAATTGCCCCGTAGTTTCAATGTAACCAAAATCAAAATCCCAGTAGGCTTCCACAGAAATTTACAAGCACATTCTAAGATCATGTGTAAATGAAAAGAATCTAGAATAATGAAAACATCTATCAAGTAGAAGAACAAAGTTAGAGGGCTAACTGTACCTGATTCCAAAAATTATTGTAAAACCACAGTCATCACAACAGCATGGTACTGGCATAAAAACAGTCCAACAGAACAGACTAGAGACTCCAAGAAACCCACATTTATACAGAGACCAACTCTTCATACAGGTACAGAGGCAATGCATGGAAAAGAGTCTTTTTAACAAACGACTAAAACAACCGGCTATTCAAGTTCTAAAAATGAACTTGGATCCATACCTTGCACCACACACATAAACTAACCCAAAATGAAACAGACATAAATGTAAAACTTAAAGCTATAAAATATACAGATTGAAACATAAGAGAAAAATCTCTGTGACCTTCAGTGAGTGAAGATTTCTTAGACATGCACCAGAAGCATAATCCATAGCAAAACAAATTGAGAGATTAGATTTCATCAAAATTTAAAACATATGCTCTTCAAAACACACTTAAGAAAAGAGAAATCAGGGGCACCTGGGTGGCTCAGTCAGTTAAGCATCTGCCTTCGGCTCGGGTCATGATCCCAGGGTCCTGGGATCAAGCCCCACATCAGGATCCCTGCTCAGTGGGGAGCCTGCTTCTCCCTCTCCTCCTCATTCATGCTCTCTGTCGCTACCTCTCTCTCTCTCTCAAATCAATCAATCTTTTAAAAAAGAAAAGAGAAACCACAAATTGGGAGAAAAGTCTTTTTAAGGCATAAATCCCTATAAAGAATTTGTGATTTGTGCCCGGAATATGTAAAGAGCTCTTCAAAAATCAACAATAAGCATTTTTAATAACAAAAGCAAAATATTTGAAGAAATGCTTCACCAAAGAAGAAATACAGATGAGAAATAGGCATATAAAAGCGATCATCAAAGATATTAGGGAAATACAAAATAAACCACATTTAGTATAACACTACACACCTATTAGGATATTAAAATTAAGAAGACTGTACCCAGTGTTGAATCTGGAGGTCTGTAACTCTGCTACACTGCAGACAGGAACGGATAATGGTGCCAATGCTACAGAAAGTAGTAGTTTCTTAAAAAGTTAAACATAGGCGGAGCAAGATGGCGGAGGAGCAGGAGACCTGGATTTCATCTGGTCTCAGGAATTCAGCTGTATAGGGATCAAACCATTCTGAACACCTACGAGCTCAACAGGAGATCAAAGAAAAGAATAGCAATAACTCTCTGAACAGAAAAGCGACCACTTTCTGGAAGGTAGGACATGTGGAGAAGTGAATCCAAGGCGATATTCGGGAGGATAGACGGCAGGGGAGGGGGCCTCCGTCGGCCGCTTCTGGCAAGTGATAGTGACCAGAGCACAAAATCGGAACTTTTAGAAGTCGGCTCAGCTGAGGGACGTTGCTCCAGTGGCTAAGCGGGGGCTGGAAACCTCGTGGGACAGTGTGGTCTCAGGACCCTCGGGGTCACAGAAAGACCAGGGGTGCATGAGTGCGGCAGAGCTCCCAGGTATTGGAGTGGGGAAGCAGGCTGCAGAGACGGAGCCGAGGCGCGGGCTCTCAGCCCCGGGTTGCCATAAACCATGATCCGCGGCCCAGTCCGGCCACTGCTCCTCCAGCAGGGACCCAACAAGAGGCAGAGCTGGGAAGACTCGCCTTCCTCGCGCACCACAGGGATCTGCTGGGTTTGGAGACTCCACACCCAGTTGGGTGCCAGAGATAGAAATGCTCAGTCACAGGCCGGGTGAGCGCGGAGTGCCACCGGAGACTGGGGAGATGGGACTGAGTGAATGCTTTTCTCTGGGGGTGCACTGAGGAGTGGGGCCCCGAGTTCTCGGCTCCTCCAGGCAGAGATTGGGAGGCCGCCATTTTCACTCTCGTCCTCCAAAGCTATAGGGAAAGCTTGCAGGGAACAAAAGCTCCCAAGAGCAAACCCGAGCAGATGACTTAGCCAGGACCCGCCAAGGGCAGGGCAATTCCACCTCCGGCAAAGACATTTGGGAACCACGGCAACAGGCCCCTCCCCCAGAAGATCAGCACGAAGAGCCAGCCAAGACCAAGTTTTACTGATCAAGGAGAACGGAGAACTCCAGCGCTAGGGGAATACTGCGCACAGAATTCTTGGCTTTTTTAGCATGATTCATTAGTCTTTTGGAGTTAATTTTTTTTCTTTAACTGTTTTTTTTTTAATTTTTCTTTTTCCCTTTTTCAACCAACATCTTATCAATCGCTTTTAAAAAAAAACATTTTTATTTTTCATTTTTAGAGTCATATTCTATCCCTTCATAGTAGTTACCCTTATTTTTGGCATATATATATATAAGTTGTTCTCTCTTTAAAATTTTGAGATACAGTTTCTTCTAACAAATCAAAATATACCCTAAATCACTAGTGTATGGCTTTGTTCTACTCTCCTGCCTGATCACATTTTTTTTAAATCTTCTTCTTTCTTTTTTCAAACAACTTATCAATACCTTTTATAAAATCTTTTATACTTTTCATCTTTACAGTCATATTCCATCCCTTCATTGTATCAACCCTTATTTTGTACATATATAACTCTTCCTTTCTTTAAAATTTTAGGAGGCACTTTCTTCTAACAGACCAAAATACACCCAAAATCTAGTGTGTGGCACTGATCTATGCACTAGCCTGATCATATTTGATCATACTCTGTTTTTTTTTGTTTTGTTCTGTTTTTGTTTGTTTTTATCTTTTCCTTTTTTTTTTTTCTCTTTCTTTTTTCTTTCTTTCCCTTTCTTTTCCCCTGGTTTCAGGTCTTTCCGGATTTGTTTAGAGTATATTTTCTGGGGACGTTGTTAACCTGTTAGCATTTTGTTCTCTCATTCATCTATTCTCCTCTAGACAAAATGACAAGACAAAAAAAATCATCTCAACAGAAAGAACAAGAGGTAGTACCGTCTGCCAGGGATCTACTCAATACGGACATTAGTACGATGTCGGACCTAAAGTTCAGAATCATGATTTTAAAGATACTAGCTGGGCTTGAAAAAAGCATGAAAGTTATTAGAGAAACCCTTCCTGGAGAAATAAAAGAACTAAAATCTAACCAAGTGGAAATCAAAAAGGCTATTAATGAGGTGAAATCAAAAATGGGGGCACTAACTGCTAGGATAAATGAAGCAGAAGAGAGAATTAGTGATATAAAAGACGAAATGATGGAAAATAAAGAAGCTGAGAAAAAGGTAAACAACTACTGGATCACGAGCGCAGAATTCGAGAGATAAGAGACACGATAAGACGAAACAACATTAGAATAAATGGGATCCCAGAAGAAGAAAGAGAGAGGGGCAGAAGGTATATTGGAGAAAATTATAGCAGAGAACTTCCCTAATTTGGGGAAGGAAACAGGCATCAAGATCCAGGAGGCACAGAGAACCCCTCTCAAAATCAATAAAAATAGGTCAACAACCCGACATAGTAAAGCTTACAAGTCTCGGGGACAAAGAACAAATCCTGAAAGCAGCTCGGGACAAGAGATGTGTAACCTACAATGGTAGACATTAGATTGGCAACAAACCTATCCACAGAGACCTGGCAGGCCAGAAAGGACTGGTATGATATATTCAGAGCACTAAATGAGAAAAATATGCAGCCAAGAATACTATATCCAGCTAGGCTGTCACTGAAAATAGGAGAGATAAGAAGCTTCCAGGACAAACAAAAACTAAAGGAATTTGCAAACATGAAACCAGCCCTCCAAGAAATATTGAAAAGGGTCCTCTAAGCAAAGAGAGAGCCTAAAAGCAACATAGACCAGAAAGGAACATAGACAATATACAGTAACAGTCACCTTACAGGCAATACAATGGCACTAAATTCATACCTTTCAATAGTTACCCAGAATGTAAATGGGCTAAATGCCTCAATCAAAAGACACAGGCTATCAGACTGGATAAAAAACAAGTGCCATCGATATGCTGTCTGCAAGAGACTCATTTTAGACCCAAAGACACCTCCAAATTGAAAGTGAGGGGGCAGAAAACCATTCACCATGCTAATGGACACCAAAAGAAAGCTGGGGTGGCAATCCTTATATCAGACAAATTAGATTTTAAAACAAAGACTGTAATAAGAGATGAGGAAGGACACTCTATCTTACTTAAAGGGTCTATCCAACAAGAAGATCTAACAATTGTAAATACCTATGCCGCTAAATGGGAGCAGCCAATTATATAAGGCAATTAATTAAAAAAGCAAAGAAACACGTTGACAACAATACAATAATAGTGGGGGACTTCAACACCCCCCTCAATGAAATGGGCAGATCATCTAAGCAAAAGATCAACGAGGAAATAAAGACTTTAAATGACACACTGGACCAAATGGACTTCACAGATATATTCAGAACATTCCATCCCAAAGCAAAGGAATACGCATTCTTCTCTAGTGCCCATGGGACATTCTCCAGAAGAGATCACATCCTAGGTCACAAATCAGGTCTCAACCGGTACCAAAGACTGGGATTATTTCCTGCATATTTTCAGACCAGAGTGCTTTGAAACTAGAACGCAATCACAAGAGGAAAGTCAGAAAGAACTCAAATACATGGAGGCTAAAGAACATCCTACTAAAGAATGAATGGGTCAACCAGGAAATTAAAGAAAAATTAAAAAAATTCATGGAAACCAATGAAAATGAAAACACAACTGTTCAAAATCTTTGGGATACAGCAAAGGCAGTCCTGAGAGGAAAGTATATAGCAATACAAGCCTTTCTCAAGAAACAAGAAAGGTCTCAAGTACACAACCTAACCCTACACCTAAAGGAGCTGGAGAGAGAACAGCAAATAAAGCCTAAACCCAGCAGAAGAAGAGAAATAATAAAGATCAGAGCAGAAATCAATGAACTAGAAACCAAAAGAAAGTAGAACAGATCAACAAAACTAGGAGCTGGTTCTTTGAAAGAATTAACAAGATTGATAAAACCCTGCCCAGATTTATCAAAAAGAAAAGAGAAATGACCCAAATCAACAAAATCATGAATGAAAGAGGAGAGATCACAACCAATACCAAAGAAATATAAGCAATTATAAGAACATATTATCAGCAACTCTATGCCAGCAAAATAGATAATCTGGAAGAAATGGATGCATTCCTAGAGATGTATCAACTACCAAAACTGAACCAGGAAGAAATAGAAAACCTGAACAGACCTATAACCACTAAGGAAATTGAAGCAGTCATCAAAAATCTCCCAACAAACAAAACCCCAGGGCCAGACGGCTTCCCAGGGGAATTCTACCAAACATTTAAAGAAGAATTAATACCTATTCTTCTGACTGTTCCAAAAACTAGAAATGGAAGGAAAACTTCCAAACTCGTTCTATGAGGCCACCATTACCTTGATCCCCAAACCAGACAAAGACCCCATCAAAAAGGAGAATTACAGACCAATATCCTTGATGAACACGGATACAAAAATTCTCACCAAAATACTAGCCAATAGGATCCAACAGTACATTAAAAGGATTATTCACCACAACAAGTGGGATTTATCCCTGAGCTGCAAGGTTGGTTCAACATCCACAAATCAATCAATGTGATACATTAATAAAAGAAAGAACAAGAATCATATGATCCTCTCAATAGATGCAGAAAAAGCATTTGACAAAGTACAGCATCCTTTCTTGATCAAAACTCTTCAGAGTATAGGCACAGAGGGTTCATACCTCAATACCCATAAGAGCCATCTATGAAAAACCCACAGTGAATATCATTCTCAATGGGGAAAAATGGAGAGCTTTCCCCCTAAGGTCTGGAACACGGCAGGGATGTCCATTATCACCACTGCTATTCAACATAGTATTAGAAGTCCTAGACACAGCAATCAGACAACAAAATGAAATAAAAGGCATCCAAATTGGCCAAGAAGAAGTCAAACTCTCAATGTCTGCAGATGATATGATACTTTATGTGGAAAACCCAAAAGACTCCACCCCAAAACTGCTAGAACTCATACAGGAATTCAGTAAAGTGGCAGGATATAAAATCAATGCACAGAAATCAGTGGCATTCCTATATACCAACAACAAGACAGAAGAAAGACAAATTAGGGAGTCGATCCCATTTACAATTGCACCCAAAACCGTAAGACACCTAGGAATGAATCTAACCAAAAAGGCAAAGGATCTGTCCTCAGAAAACTATAAAATACTCATGAAAGAAATTGAGGAAGACACAAAGAAATGGAAAAACGTTCCATGCTCATGGATTGGAAGAACAAACATTGTGAAGATGTCAATGCTACCTAGAGCAATCTACACATTCAATGCGATCTCCATCAAAATACCATCCACTTTTTTCAAAGAAATGGAATAAATAATCCTAAAATTTGTATGGAACCAGAAAAGACCCCAAGTAGCCAGAGGAATGTTGAAAAAGAAAAGCAAAGCTGGCAGCATCACAATTCCGGACTTCAAGCTCTATTACAGAGCTGTCATCATCAAGATAATACGGTACTGGCACAAAAAAAAAAACACATCGATCAATGAAACAGAATAGAGAGCCCAGAAATGGACCCTCAACTCTATGGTCAACTCATCTTTGACAAAGCAGGAAAGAATGTCCAATGGAAAAAAGACAGTCTCTTCAACAAATGGTGTTGGGAAAATTGGACAGCCAAATGCAGAAGTATGAAACTCGACCATTTCCTTACACCACACACAAAAATAGACTCCAAATGGTTGAAAGACCTAAATGTGAGACAGGAGTCCATCAACATCCTAAAGGAGAACACAGGGAGCAACCTCTTCGACCTCAGCTGCAGCAACTTCTTCCTAGAAACATCGCCAAAGGCAAGGGAAGCAAGGGCAAAAATGAACTATTGGGATTTCATCAAGATAAAAAGCTTTTGCACAGCAAAAGAAACAGTCCACAAAACCAAAAGACGACCGACAGAATGGGAGAAGATATTTGCAAATGACACATCAGATAAAGGGCTAGTATCCAAAATCTATAAAGAACTTATCAAACTCAACACTCAAAGAACAAATGATCCAATCAAGAAATGGGCAGAAGACATGAACAGACATTTTTCCAAAGACGACATCCAAATGGCCAACAGACCCATGAAAAAGTGCTCAACATCGCTCGGCATCAGGGAAATCCAAATCAAAACCTTAATGAGATATCACCTCAAACCAGTCAGAATGGCTAAAATTAACAAGTCAGGAAGTGACAGATGTTGGTGGGGATGCGGAGAAAGGGGAACCCTCCTACACTGTTGGTGGGAATGCAAGCTGGTGCAGCCACTCTGGAAAACAGTATGGAGGTTCCTCAAAAAGTTGAAAATAGAGCTACCATTCAATCCAGGAATTGCACTACTGGGTATTTACCCCAAAGATACAAATGTGGGGATCCGAAGGAGTACGTGCACCCCAATGTTTATAGCAGCAGAGAGGCTGGGAGGGATGGAGTGGCGGGGTGATAGACATTGGGGAGGGTATGTGCTATGATGAGCGTTGTGACATGTGCAAGCCTGTTGAATCACAGATCTGTACCTCTGAAGCAATAATACATTATATGTTAAAAAAAAAAAAAGAAGATAGCAGGAGGGGAAGAATGAAGGGGGGGAAATAGGAGGGGGGACAAACCATGAGAGACTATGGACTCTGAGAAACAAACTGAGGGTTCTAGAGGGGAGGGGGGTGGGAGGATGGGTTAGCCTGGTGATGGGTATTGAGGAGGGCATGTTCTGCATGGAGCACTGGGTGTTATATGCAAACAATGAATCATGGAACACTACATCATAAACTAATGATGTAATGAATGGTGATTAACATAACATAATAAAAAAAATATTCAGTAAACCATGTTGTAACAAGATGTGCTGTCATTCATGCTTTGTTGTTCCATTTATAGAGCACCAGAAGAGTAGATTTAGAATCATTCTTAAGATCCCTAGGATTTTCAAAAGGGTAAACGAACACTGGCTTCCACATAAAGTCACCAGCTACATTAGCTCCTACCAAGAGAGTCACCTTGTCCTATGACACTTTGAAGCCAGGTACTGACTTCTCCTCTCTAGCTATCAAAGTCCGAGAGATGGCATCTTTCAACAGAAGGCTGTTTCATCTACACTGAAAATCTGTTGTTTGGTGTAGCTACCTTCATGATTTACCTCAGCTAGAACTTCTGGTAACTGCAAAGCACAACAAAATGAGGTATTCTTGCATTACAAAGATACAGTAATTAAAGAGTATAGCACTGGCAGAAAGAAAGACATACAAACCAATGTAACAGAATAAAGAGCCCAGAAATAAATCCATGCATACATGGTCACCTGATCTTCAACAAGGGGGCCAAGAAAATACATCAGGTAAAGGACAGTTTTTCTTCAACAAATGGTACTGGGGAAACTGGATAGCCTCATGTAAAAGAAACTTTTATTTTTATCTCATACCTTATACAAAAATCAAATCAAAATGGATTAAATATTTAAACAGGCCTAAAACTGTAAAACTCCTAGAAAAAAACTTAGGTGAAATTTTCATGATAATGGTCTTGGCAACTAGTTCATGGATACGACACCAAAAGCACAGGCAATAAAAGCAAAAAATATTCAAGTGTGACTACACCTAACTAAAATACTTCTTTATGCACAGCAGAAGAAACAATCAACAGAGTGAAAAGGCAGCCTACAAAATGGGAGAAAATATTTGCAAACCATTTATGTGATAAGGGCTTAATTTCTGAAATATGTTAGTAACTACTACAACTCAATAGCAAAAATAAATAAATAAATAACCTGGGAAAAAAAACAGGCTAAAGACTTGAATTTCTCCAAAGAAGATATAAAAATGGCCAACAAGAATATGGGAAGGGAGTGCCTGAGTGGCTCAGCTGGTTAAGCGTCCAACTCTTGATTTCGGCTCATCACAATGTCAGGGTCTTGGGATCAAGCCCCATATTGGGCTCCACGCTCAGCAGAGAGTCTGAGGATTTTTTTCCCTCTCCCACTGCCCCTCCTCTCCCTGCCTCTCTCTCTCAGATAAATAAATCAATCTTTAAAAAAAAAAAAGAATACAAAAAGATGCTTAGCTTCAGTAATCAGGGAAATACCAATCAAAACCATGATGAGATATTATACTATACCTATTAGGATGGGTATCATCAAAAAGTCAAAAGACAGAAAATGCTGGGGAGGATGTGGAGAAACTGGAATCCTTGCATGCTGTTGGTAGAAATGTAAAACAGTGCAGTTGCTATGGTGAACAGTATGGAGGTTCCTCAAAAAATTAAAAATAGAAATAGCCTATGAACCAGCAACCTCACTTCTGGATATGTATCCAAAAGAATTGAAATCAGAATCAGGGCATGAATGTGTTAAGGAAATGTGGCATATACATACAATGGAATATTATTCAGGCTTTAAAAATTAGGACATTCTGCCATATGCAACAATACAGTTGAACCTGGAGAACATTCTGCTAAGGGAAATAAGCCAGTTGTTGAAGGACAAATACAGCATGATTCCACTTATGTACCTAAAACAGTCATAGGGTCAGAGAGTGGAATGGTGGTTACCAGGGGCTGGAGGAAGAGGGAAATGGAGAGTTGCTAATCAACAGCCATAAGCTTTCAACTGTGCAAGGTATTTTCTAGAGACCTGCTGAACAACATTGTGCCTAGTTAACAATACTATACGTACACTTAAAAATTTAAGACGGTAGAAAAAAATTACTATTTTTCTGGCTCACAGAGCCCTCTCTGAAGAAAGAGTTTAATGTATAATGTTAATAAATATGGGACACCTGGGTGGCTCAGTCGGTTAAGCGTCTACCTTTGGCTCAGGTCATGATCCCAGGGTCCTGGGATTGAGCCCCACATCGGGCTCCTTGCTCAGCAGGGAGCCTGCTTTCCCTCTGCCTGCCTCCCCCTACTTGTGTTCTCTTTCTCTGTCTCTCAGACAAATAAAATGTTTAAAAATAAACAAATAAATAAATAATTTGGAATTACCTTCAAAGTCAGAAACCAGGGTGAATTAAAGATAATTTCTAAATTTTATCTAAATAATAAACTTTTACAGATATAGCTAGAACTCTCAATAAAATCCACCTGCGAGCTGGCAAAAGCTCAAGCCATAATTAAGAATTTTCAAATATTAACCTATAAACAAACATAAAAATAGAATTACTCTAATTGCAGCCTTCAGGAGGGTCAGAGACAAAACAAGGATTTAGATTAAAACACTCAACTTGTGTTGAACGGGCCTCTAATCCTGAAGACGTGAAAATATGGTGGCTGTACTCTTCCACCAGCAAAATGCAGTGTGTCAGGATCCACTAGGATTGTTATAATTAAAAAGATAGACAATAAAGAGGATTGGCAAGGATGTAGAGAAACTGGTATGCCCAACATTCCTGTTAATGTAAAATGGTATAGTCACTGTGTAAAATAGTTTGGCAGTTTCCCACAAAGTTAAACACAGAATTACCATATGACCCAACAATAGCACTCCTGGGTATATATCCAAGAGAAGAGAAAAAGTACGGTTACATAAAAACCTGTCTATGAATGTTCATAGCAGCAGCAGGCTCAGTAGCCAAAGGCAGACACAACCCAAATGTCCATCTACTGATGACTGGATAATTAAGATGTGGCATATCCATACAATGGAATATTATTCATCTATAAAAAGGAATGGAGTACTATTCCATGCTACAACATGGGTGAACCTTGAAAATATTATGCTAAGTGAAAGAATCCTGTCACAAAGGAGCACATATTGTATGACTACATTTATAAGAGATGTCTGAAATAGGCAAATCTAAAGAGAAAGTAGATTAGTGGCTGCTAAGGGCTGAGGCACAGGGGGATGGGACTGTGACTATTAATGGGTACAAAGTCTCTTTTTCATGTGATGAATAGGCTCTGGAATTAGAGAGTGGTAATGGTTGCATAACTTAGTGAATATACTCCAAACCAGTGAATTACACACTTTGAAATGTCGAGTTATATCTCAATTCTTAAAAACACAGTGTGTCAGGATAGGGCAATGCATCTGATTAACCAAGGCATAATCTTTGAGCATTGAGGGCCACAAACAGTGTAGATGTTTCCTACTTAAATATGTTAGACCACAAATTACATACCTTCTTGGGGCCAAGAGTCAAAGACAGGCACTGTCACATCACAAACTGAACCAGAAAGCTGATAGGACACCGCCTCTCATCAACAAAGCTGCCAGGGATTCAGCCAGAAGATTGGATCTGTTGAAAGCTCCTTTATGGTTGATGTGCCCCAAGAATTCATCAAAAAATATACATTTAAGTAAAGAGCTAAGAAAACATTTTTCTCTAGCATTCCTGTTGTAGCTAGATCCAAGCAGACTCCCTGCTGAGTGCAGAGCCCCACGCCAGGCTTGATCTCACCACCCCAAATCACCACCTGAGCCGCAATCAAGAGTCGGAAACCCAACGGACTGAGCCACCCAGGCACCCCACCAGGAGCTCTTATGGACAACACACACACACACCAACCCCGTAGCACCACAGATTACACGTACTTCTGAGTGGAGGCTTACCTGTGCACTGTTCATCCCCATGGCTCAGCATGGTGATTAGCATTTTACCAATAATACTTCTTAAATTAATGTTTAATTCATTTACGCACGTGTAAAACACCTGGCCCAGAGAGCCGATAAACAAAAGTGTAAACTTCCCTCCTTGGAAGGACACACACAAAACACTCCATAAAGGTGTCCTGAATTCATCTCCAGCTGTTTTCCAGCATGCGCATCCTGCCCAGCCGGCCCCATGTGCCCAAGATGCGGGAGCCTAAAGTCCAGCAGGGGCGTGGGCGCCGTGAGCGCAGTGGAGGGCTGGGAAGGCACCGACCCGGCTGCGGCTCAACACCTGCCTCGTCTGGACCGGGCAGACGCCCCACGCACCTGGCCAGGTCCTCCAACAGGGGGGCGCAAGGGCCAGAAACTCGACTCAAACCGGCCTAAGGAACATATAAAAGAAAAGCTGTACCTCAGAGAGTGAGACGTGGAAGCTCGACGTGAGGCCCTCAAGGCCTCGGCTCTGCAGACCGCGGCGGGTGAGACTCCAGCTCTGCGTCGGGCGGCAACATGGCTCCGCCACCCACCCGCACGCTGGGAGAAGCAGGGTGAGCGCCCAGAAGGCCTCAAGACCGCTGGGCTCGCCTTCTATTGGCCCACACTGGCTTGGGCCCGCCCACCCCTCCGCCAGTCAGTGGCGAGGAAGAGCCCACTAATCATGATTGACCGGTAAAGGTGGAAGGAATGCTTGACAGTCCATTTCAGGGCCTACCGCAAAGAGCTCAGTAAATAAATAGTCGGCGAGGAACGGGTGGGGGGGGTAATGGCATGGCTGAATCTACAATATAACGGAATAGGTGCTCTTTTTAAAGGACCATTTTCTCTTTGGGGTGAGAGGCTGCCTTTGATTTGAGTTCCGCGTAAGTACACATAGTCGTCTACGTGTACCTAAAAGGACTGTGTTGGAAACCTATCAGCAATTAAGCATCGGCCACCATTACTATATTACCAAGTGCTATGAGTCAGGCACTCTATGGAGTGTCACTTGGGCTTGAGAGCTCAGGATTTGGAGTAAGACTGGCCCGGGTTCAAATTCTGGACAACACCCTCTACTAGGTATGTAAGCTCCGACGCGTTGTTTAACCTCTCTGGGCCTCAGCTTTCTCCTCTGCCTAATGGACAAATGACAGTTCCCACCTCACAGTGTTGTTGTGAGGCTTCAATAATAAAACGTAATGTGAAATGGCAAGCATGCGGAATGTTTAATGAATGATAGCCATTACTATCATTCATAATAAATCCATCCCGAGTCAGCTTTAGCTTCGTGTAAACTGTACGTGAAAGTAGGAGAGGAAAGGCAGCTGTTCTCTGCTAATGTACGGTTCCACAAATGGAAAGACAACCGTTAAAATCGCCCTCTTATTAGCCGGTAGGACGGGGGTGGGCAGGCTGCTCCCACCTAAAGTCGAGGCTGCCCGCTTGGGAACCCGGTCCCTTTCTGTGATGAGACCTCCCAGGAAGCTCTGAACTACCCCCTGCCCCCAACAAAGCGAGTTATTACTACGTTTCGTGGTTCAAAATCTGCCTATTTACCCAAAAGAAATGGAAATATATGCCCTCGCAAAGGCTTGTACATCAGTGTTCATAGTAGCTTTATTCACAGGAGTCGACAACTAGAAACAACCAAATGTTCATTAGCCGTGACTGGATAAGCAAACTGTAATATATTCCTAAAATGAAATACGACTCAGTGATAAGAAGAATAAACTCTGATACAAACAACAACATGGACAAATCCAAAAACATGTTGAGTGAAAGAAGCCAGGCACAAAAAGCACATATTATATAATTCCATTTATTTGAAATTTTATAAAAGGCAAACTAATTTATACTAACAGAAAGCAGACGAGTGGTTTCTGGGGGGCCAGGAGTTACCGGTGTTGTGGAAATTGGCTGGCCTGAGGCAAGAGGGAATTTTCAGGGGTGATGGAAACTCTCTGTATCTTGACCAGGGTGGTGGTGGTGGTAGTGGTTACAAGAATATCGTTTTCAAAACTCATTAAGCTGTTCACTTAAAATAGGGTGCATTCTATCACATGTAAATTGTATCTCAATAAAGCTGATTTTTAAAAAAGCAATGAAAAAATCTAACCTATTGATGACCTTCATGTATATATATATTTATATAACATATAAATATTAACATACATATTTCCTGCTTAATTTTAGTATAATTAAGTAAAAACTGTATATATGGTGTACAACATAATGTTTTGCTATTCATATGCATTGTGAAATGATTACCACAATCAAGCTAATTAACATATCCATCACCTCACACAATTATCTTTTTTTTTTTTTTGGTGAGAACAGTTAAGATATACTTTATTAGTAAACTTCAAGTAAACTTAGTAAACTTCAAACTATTATACAATGTTGCTGATAATCACTATACCGTTTAGATCTCCAGAATTTATTCATCTTGCATCTCTGAAACTTTATACCCTTGGACCATTTCCCCATTTCCCCTACCCCCCATAACCTCCATTCTACTTTCTGCCTCTAAGAGTTTGACCTTTTTAGATTCCACATTTAAATGAGATCATGCATTATTTGTCTTCCTGTGTCTGGCTTATTTCGTTTACCATAATGTACTCCAAGTTCATCCAGATTGTCACAAATAACAGAATTTCCTTCCCTTTTTAAGACTGAATAACATTCCATTGTATATGTATAGTACATTTTCTTTATGCATTCATCCAACTTAGGTTGTTTCCAAATCTTGACTGTTGTGAATAATGCTGCAATGAACATGGGAGTGCAAATTATGTCTTGAAGATACTAATTTCATTTCCTTTGAATATATACCCAGAAGTGGGATTACTGGATCATAATGTAGTTCTATTTTTAAGGTTTTGAGGATCCTCCATACTGTTTTCCATAGTGACAGTACCAATTTGCATTCCACCAATAGTTCATGAGGGTTCCCTTTTCTTCACATTTTTACCAACTTGCTTTCTTTTGATTTTTTATAATAGTGATTCTAATAGGTGCAAGGTGATATCTTGTTGTGGTTTTGATTAGCATTTCCCTGATGACTAACAATGTTAAGCACCTTCTTACATACTTCTTAGCCATTTGTGTGTCTTCTTTTTTTTTTTTTAAGATTTTATTTATTTATTTGAGAGAGAGAGAATGAGAGAGAGCACATGAGAGGGGTTAGGGTCAGAGGGAGAAGCAGACTCCCTGCCAAGCAGGGAGCCCGATGTGGGACTCGATCCAGGGACGCCAGGATCATGACCTGAGCTGAAGGCAGTCACCTAACCAGCTGAGCCACCCAGGCGCCCTGTGTGTCTTCTTTTTGAGAAATGTCTATTCAGGTCCTTGCCCACTTTTAAATCAGATTATTAGTTATTTTTGATATTGAGTTTTGGGATTTCCTTATATATTTTAGAAATTAACCCCTTATCAGATATAAGGTTTGCCAAGATTTTCTCCCATTCCATAGATTGTCTCTTCATTCTGTTGATTATTTCCTTTGCTGAACAGCTTTTTAGTTTGATGCAGTTCCATTTGTCTGTATTTGCTTTTGTTGCGTGTACTTCTGGATCCATATCTAAAAAAAAATCATTGCCAAGACCAATGTCAAGGAGCTCTCCCCCTACATTTTCTTCAGTTTCAAGGCTTATGTATAACTCTTTAATCCATTTTGAGGGGTTTTTTTTGTATTTTTGTATAAAGTATGAGATAAGGATCCAATTTTCTTCTTTTGCAAGTGTATCTCCAGTTTCCCCAGCATCACTTACTAAAAACACCATCCTTTCCTCATCGTGTGTTCTTGGCACTTTTATGGAAGATTAATTCACTGTAATTGCATGCATGGATTTATTTCTGAGCTGTCTGTTTGAACAGATTTTTAAAACAATAGGCCTATGCATATATACTTAAATACTATAAAATCACTACATTTTATTTAGCATTTATTATATTCTGGGACTATTCTGAGTGCTTTACATTTAATTCTTAGAACAACCTTTGAACTAGGTACTTTTATTATTGTCATTTTATGGATGAGAAAATGAGGCATTGAAAGTGAAGTCTCCCAAGATCACAAAACTGTTAAATGGCAGAGCTGGGACAGTCTGGCTCTAGATCCCATGATTTTAGCATTGTATTGTCCTGTCTCCACACATACACACATGAGTACATACATAACATATATATAAGGAAACATACCACAAAGTGCTAATAGTGTTTATCTCTATCTGGAGGTTTTAATTTCTTACAATTCTTACCATTTCCTAATTTTCCCACAATGATTGGGCATTACTTCTGCAGCTTAAAAATGGTAATATAATTGTACACCTGAAACTAATGTAACATTGTGAATCAACTATACTCAAATTTAAGTTTTTCAAAGTAAATAAAAAATAATAAAAATTTTAAAAATAAAAATAATGAAATAATTCATACTGTCTCTTATCCACTTAAATCATAGTTTTGTTAAAAGATTTATTAATTTATTTGAGAGAGAAAGAGAGCACTAACGGGAGGGGCAGAGAGAGAGGGAGAGAGAATTTCCAGCAGACAATGTGGGGCTCGGACCCCATGACCCTGAGATCGTGACCTGAGCCAAACCAAGAGCCAGACACTTAACCAACTGTGCCACCCAGGCACCCCAGTAATAGTTTTAAGAGTGCAGAAGATATCTAACATTTCTTAGTAGCAGATCCTTTTTTCAAAGTCTTACAAAGTCTTAAATATAATATACACATATATAAAATACAAAATTAAAACTACTTGTGTAGCATTTTATTAGCATATATTCAGTTCAAATTGACATCTGTTTCGGGGCGCCTGGGGGGCTCAGTCGTTAAGCGTCTGCCTTTGGCTCAGGTCATGATCCCAGGGTCCCGGGATCGAGTCCCGCGTCGGGCTCCCTGCTCGGCGGGAAGCCTGCTTCTTCTCCCTCTCCCGCTCCCCCTGCTTGTGTTCCCTCTCTCACTGTGTCTCTCTCTGTCAAATAAATAAATAAAATTTTAACAACAACAAAAAAATTTACATCTGTTTCACAAGCATAAAAACTTTCAGCTGTAAGTTAGGGATGATAACTTCTGTTCCATATCAACTTCAGGTTCCAACTTGTCAAAAATAATCTTAACACACAAATGCGTGCAAGTGATAATAGTTTTTCCTCAATAGTTTCCTGTACAATCTCAGCCACTCTTCTCTTAGACTGGCTGAGAAACTTAAAGAGGGATAACAAAATAATTTAAAGCTTAATCTTAAAGTAAAAAATAGTGAGTCATAAACATAGCTATAATTTAGCAAATTAGAATGAATATCCTACTGTTTCCATTTCTTGTGACAAATCTAAAAAACAGACAAAGCATTTCAATTGTAAACTGAGACTATGATAATAACATCCGTATCACTGCTAACAATTCACTAGTTTGGGGGCGCCTGGGTGGCTCATTTGGTTAATCGTCTGGCTCTTGGTTTCAGCTCAGGTCATGATCTCAGGGTCGTGACATCGAGCCCTGTGAAGGGCTCCGTGCTCAGTGGGAGCTCTGCTTGAGGTTCTCTCTCTCCCTCTGCCCCTCCCCCCTGCCCCCCCCCTTAAAATAAATAAATAAATATTTTTAAAAAATTCACTAGTTTTAATCACTTCACTGAATATCAATCCAAGATATAATGTTAAGAGAGCAAGCACTGAGCAGCAGCATTAACCCTGTCTAGAATTTAATTAAGGTACATATCAGTCATAGTAGTATACTTGCTTATATAATTTTACATATGCAGATATGCCCAGACCTCAATTTTTTAAAAGACCAAGGAAAAAAATTCTTTTACATGCGTATAATAATAATAGAAGTTTTAATTGAAGGATCACATGAAAATTATTTAGCCTGGCAGCTAAGTTACCTTTGTGTCAAAATTCAATATGTAATACTTGAAAATACACATATCATTCTTCAAAAATAGTTTGTACATTATACACTTGACCCTTTAACAACATGGGGGCTGGGGTGCTGATTCTTCCTCTCATCCCTCAGTTAAAAATTCACATATAACTTTTGACTCCCCCAAAATTTCACTACTAATAAACTACTGTTAACCAGAAGCCTTAAGGATAGATAACATAAACAGTTGATTAACACATATATTGTATGCTACCTATATGATATACTGTATTCTTAAAATAATCTAGAGAAAAGAAAGTGTTATTAAGAAGATCATATGGGGGAGGGGGGTGGCTCAGTCGGTTAAGCGTCTGGCCCTTAATTTCAGCTCAGGTCTTAATCTCATGGTGATGAGTTCAGGCCCCACATTGGGGTCCATGCTGGGTGTGGAGCCTACTTAATAAATAAATAAATACATACATACATAAATACATACATACATACTAAAATAAATTTTAAAAGTAAAATCAATTAAAAAAATAAAATCATAAGGAAAAGAAAATACATTTAGAGTACTGTACTGCATTTATTGAAAAAAGTCCATGTATAAGTGGACTGGTGCATTTCAAACCCATGCTTTTCGAGGGTTAACTGTATTTGAAAATAATCAAATTGCATGGAAGGACTTCTCTGTCAGATGTTGAGACTTATTATGAAAGCTACAATTATTAAGATAGTGTGGTCCTGGCAGAAGGATTGATGAACAGGCCAAATGAGATTCCAGAAACACATGCAGACAACAAGAAAATGTATTTGAGAATGCTAAAGGTGGCACTGCACAGGAGTGGGGCAAGAATGGCCGTGTGAATAAATTAAACCTACTGGAACAATAGTGTATTCTCGTGACGGTCACTTTTATGCATCAACCTAGCTCGGCGATAGTCCCATTATTCAATCAAATAGTAATCTAGGTGTTGCTGTGAAGGCATTTTGTAGATGTGATTAAGATCTACAACCAGTTAGCTTTAAATCAAGGAAATTATCCTGGATGGTGTGTGTGTGTGTGTGTGTTGGGACAGGGATGGGGGAACTGACTGAATCATTTGAAAGACCTGGAGACCAAAACAGAAGTTTCTTTGAACAAATTCCACCCGTGGACTATCCCTTCAGTTCCTGCCTGAGAGTTGCAGCCAGCCTTCCTTGTGACCTGCTCTGCAGATTCCAGATCTGCCTAGCCAGCAGGAAAACGTTGGTCCAGAAAATGTTAATTTCCAGCAAGAGGGGAATGGTTAAGTAAACTAGAGTACCTCTCTGATTTAGGATTATGTAGCTATCAAAAGTATATTTACAAAGTGCTTAACAAAATAGCAATGCTTATGCTGTCTTTTGAAATAACAAACGATGATCACACTATGTTTTTAAGAAGTGTGTATGATTTAAATAAGGTTCAAAAATAGGCAAAACTAATCTATGCTGTTACCCTTGGGGAGCAGTAGTAATTGGAAGGAGCAAGGGGGTGGGAGTTGATTTCTGGGATGTTGACAATGTTCTATTTCTTAATTCTGGGGGCTGGTAACATGGATGTGTTCAGTTTGTAAAATTCATTGAGTTGATTTGTGTGTGTGTATATGTTATGTAAAGTACATGTTATACTTAGAACATTGGGAAAAAACAAAAATTATGGACAGCAGAAATACAACTGGTGATTATCATGACTTGGTCAGGGCCACAGATAATATTTTTGTTTCTTCTTTTTCCTACTCTGTTTTTCTAAAATGCACATGTATTACTTTATAATGGGCAACATATAAAGAATTGATCTTGGTTAACTATCAGAGTGACTGGCATGCACAATAATTCTTTGGACTTGGAAGGAGGATAGGCTGCCGTGAGCTGGAAGACTATAGGATTAGAAGGAGGCTCTTCCGCTCTGGTAAGAAGAAAGCAAGGGAGGTGTGTGGGACAGGGGCGGAAAAGGGGGAATAACATGAGCCCACCTCTGGAGGCAGGGATATGATGGACACTTATTGCTCTGGTGGCTGAGCATCCGCTTTCCCTTCTTCTAGTAACATCCCCTCAATATTCCCTGGGAGAAAAGACCCCTCTACTATTCTCAGTACATATGCTGATCTTGCCCCTGGGCTCTGAGTAGGCAGATGCTTAGTCAGCATACTCCATCCCAGTAGATTGGAGATGGGCATGTGACCCAAGCCCATCCAGAATAAAACTCTAAACTCGGGGGTTTTGCTGACAATCTGGGGACAGAGAGACTCTCTGAGGTGCTTTAGCGGATATAATGTCTGCCTGGAGTTACTGACGGCCATGTTGGTACAGTGAGGACGAAGGCTGCCTGAAAACAAAACAATAAAAACTGAGGTGGGGCGCTTGGGTGGTTCCGTCAGTTAAGCGCCCAACTCTTGATTCCATCTCAGGTCATGCTCTCAGGGTCGTGAGATCGAGCCCCGCCTCAGGCTCCGCACTCAGCAGGGAGTGTGCTTGAAATTCTCTCTCCCTCTGCTCCTCTTCCCCCCTCACATGTGCGCTCTCCTTACCACTTTCTTCTCCCTGTCTCTGTCTCTCTCTCAAAAAAAAAAAAAAAAAAAAAAAAACCTGAGGTAAGAGATGGAGGGGCAGATCTCTGGCGACATCACTGAGCATCTGGATGCAACCATTTCTGAATGCAGTTGCATCTCCTGGTGTTTTCACTTATGTGGGCCAATAAAATCATCTTTTATTTAACCTTTTCTGAGTTGAGTTTCTAGCACTAGCAACTAGAAGAGTCTCACTCAGTCGCATACCAAAAACAGGATGGTACCACAGAAAGCCCTCTGGGGAGGAGTATTTTATCAGGACTTTGTTTACAATTGCCAGCTTATAATAAAAAAGCATATCAGCATTTAGTTGGTTTAATTTTTGTATAAATTTTTTTATAGACCATGTACGTCCCTACTGGGGCCCTACGGCACCCTGCTCCCACTGTCGCCTCCCACCTCACGCCTCTCCCCAGCTCTGTTTCCATCTGCACATGGCGATGAAGAGCATCCATAGCTTTTGAACTGCATATGATCTCAAAGAGACTTAACCCAGTCAATCCATCTATCAATCAGGAAGTGATACTTGGAGAAGAGAATAAATGTGGCCAAGGTCTGACCTGCACTGGCCCAGAGAGGCAAGAAGAATGAGAAGCAACGTAGCTGGGTAAGCCATAAAACAGATGACCGACATGAAATAAAAACCCTCAGTGGGCCTGGGGCATTTCTGTTACCATGTCCTCTAATACATGCAGGTTGTGCGTACAGGTGGGGGATTTTTTTCATTCTACTGCTTTCATATTTAAGGATTCAGCCACATCAATCAGTTCAAAGGACTGATCTATTTTTATCCACACAGAGATAGTGGCACTTGGACCGGGTCCTTGTCTCAAACACAACTTTACAGCTGGGTGGGAAAAGGAGAAAACTCACCGACTGCCTGGTGCCTCTTCACATTGGCCACACCAACTTAAGATCAGGCATTCCCAGAGGGCTTTTGTGGTTGAAAAGCTAGTGGAACTGTTCCTAAGATGGTGTGCAGATGTTTCTGAATTAGGGGACCACCAGCAGCTGTAGTTTCACATATGTTGACGAGGAGTAAGATTTAGACCCTCAACTCACCCCTCCTTGATCACAAATTAGATGACTGTGTTGGAAACAATAATTTCCCCACCACATTTGCTATCCCCCCGAAGCATCTTCCCCCTTAGTCACTTTTACCCTCGGTGAGCGGCAAACCAAACAGGCTATTCTCTCTTTCGGCCCACTCCCTTCATTTCCTCTTGCTGGGCAACGAACTGCTGAAACAAGTTACCTCGGATGATAAGGAGTGGAGAGGGAGGGAAGAAAGCACAGTTATTGGGATCTGTTTTCTGTTGGGCCATTTGGACCCAGCAAAGGCCAGCATCTGAAAGCTCTGGGCTCATTCCCTGCTCCATCAGTTGCAGGCTTTGTGAGCTTGGGCAAATAGCTCTGTGCCTCAGCCTTCTCATCTGTAAAATGGATCTCATAACCCCATGTGGTGCTCAAGTGCAATGGAAACTGGTTCTCTTGTGTCCGTGGACTGCAGTTATTGCAAGGTCAGGTTACTCTTTGCAGAGTTCTTTGTCCCAATCTCCACCCTCACGCAATCCAGCAACCAAGGCCTGAGGGGCACTCGCCGGATCACTGACCTGGTCAGCAGTAATGTTTGGACTCAACTCCAGACATCCTGAGTCCCAGACCTGTACTAATGTCTTTAATGGCTCGGAGCTACATTTACCAGAAAGACATAAATTAAGTAATTACGCCTGGCACAAAACAGAGCCTGGGGAAGGTCAGGCTGAAGAAGGCAGAGAACAGCTCTCCCCTAGCCGCTCCTGCTAGGGCTGGGAGGAGGCCCACAGGCCTCGCCACTGCAGTGGGCGTTTTGACAGGGCCTGAACAGTAGGCAGTGGTTCTGCAGGCTATTACCCCCAACCCCACACAAACCTGGTTGCTGTCTTTTTTTTTTAACAAGAAGCAAAGTCGTCTAACTCCCTTCCCAGATAGGAGGCAGGAGAGCCAGACCCTGCAGCAAACAATCCCTTATACATTTTGGAAGAGTCTTCCAAAGTCTTCCTTGGCCAACAAATGCCCTGTATTAGGCTTCTGCAGTAGGAGGCTATCTTTAGAGGGAATTTTTCTCCTTCATGCTCTGAGTCTGGAATGGCCAGTGAGAAGAACTGCTTCTGTCGTGCTTCGCTGGTCCCAACAGAATGATGGGGACAAGGCCCTTCAGCAGCTCTGTTCTTCAGAGGTGGAGCCTTTTCTGGGCCACAGCTGGAACGTTAGCTCTTCCTTGGAGCAGTCTCTGACCCCCACAGCATCCTGGCACCACGAAGGTCTCCTTCACACAGCCCTGAAAGCTTTCATGTCTGTTCATTTAATTTCCGTATTTGTGCCCATTTCACTAATGCAATCAGGTGTTCATGGCTGCCTTGTCTTCAGGGCTGCGAGGCTTATGAGAGCAGGGGGAGGGTCTGCCTCAGTTCCAGCTGTCACCTCAGGCGGGCATGCCTGCTGTGTATGAGTGGGTGGCAGGCACGAAAATGTGGATGGGTGGTTGCAGCTTCTGAGGAACTTGGGTCGGTTTAGAGGATCTTCACTTCTTTGGGCTTCATTTTCCCCAGCGATAAAGAACATGCTTCTGTGTTCCCTTACAACGCTGAACCCGCGTGCTTCCAGGAGGAAAGGGCCAAGCAGCAAGTTAACCTCCCGAAGACAGGCTCCCACATAGAAGCACAAGGGGAGGGCTTCCAAGTTTCCAACCGGCAGTTAGGTGACAAAGCTGGGCCATGCTGTTGTCTGTGTGACCGACTTCGCATGCCCTCACACCCAGAATGGGGGATCCTGGCCAGGGATGGGCCATTCTTCATCGAGCATTCTGCAACAGCTGAACAGATACTCCCCAGACAGGTATCAGGGACAAACAATAATGTCAGTTGCATCCACACTGAGCCTGGTCTTCAGCAGAAGCTGCGACTTTTATGTTTGGGGCTCTGCCCTCTACCCTGCAGTACCCCCTTGGTCCCCCGGCCGGTGCTCCTCCCAACCCTGAGCTCAAGACTCAGGCAGGTCCGGAGGGCCTGGACCCAGCCCCAGTCTATGAGCTCAGAGGGAGGAGACAGTCTTATAGATCAGAGAAGCGACTTTTGGTGGCACACACTAAGGGTGTCATTTCAAATTGATGGTTCCCAAGTACTAACTTTAGAAAGGTCCTCCTCCTTCCTTCTGTGGGCTCTTCCTAGCCCTCTATTTTAACCTGAAAGGGACCCATCGTGGCAATTAGCTAATCTGATAAGCCCATCTCCTCTGCCCTTTCTCCCAGCAAGTAAGAGCAGTTTACATGGATAATGAAATCAAGGCGCACTTACCTATGAACAAGCGATTCCATGCTTAAGAATCTTGATTATAGCTACACTTGCACTTCAAGTGTGAAATGGTATGTTCAAGGACAGTCGATGAAAGTTTGTTATAATAGCAAAAGATTGAAAGGAGCTTAAATGTCCATCACGAGGAGACAAGTTAAATAAATAACCTATGTGACGCAGACTGAGACAGGCAGGTCTCTTTGTACTGATACAGAAAAATCCCCAGGAATATTCACATTAAGAAAGCAAGATGCAGATGAGTGTTTAGAGTGTGCTACCATTTGTTTAAAAATTAGCACATACTGGGGCACCTGGGTGGCTCAGATGGTTAAGCATCTGCCTTCGGCTCAGGTCATGATCCCAGGGTCCTGGGATCGAGCCCCATGTCTGGCTCCTGGCTCAGCGGGGAGCCTGCTTCTCCCTCTGCCTCTCCCTCTGCCTCTCCCCCTGTTTGTGCTCTCTCTCTCTCTATCTGTATCTCTGTGTCTCGAATGAATAAATAAAATCTTTAAAAAATAAAAATAAAAAAATAAAAATTAGCACGTACTTAAATGTCTGTGTTACACGGGTTGAATCGTGTCGTCCCCAAGTTCATGTGAAGTCCTAACCTCCAGTACTTCTGAATGTGACCTTACTTGGAGATAAGATCTTTATAGAGCTAATCAAGACCAAATAAGGTCATTAGGTTGAGCCCTAATTAAATATGACTGGTGTCCTTAAAACAAGGGGAATTGCGGACACAGACTTACGCACAGGAAGAACGCCATGTGAACGTGAAGGCAGAGATAGGGGTGATGCTTCTATAAGCCAAAGAATGCCCGAGATTGCCAGCATGCACCAGAAGCCGGGAGGGAGGCATGGTACTTACTCTCTCTCCCAGCCTTCAAAAGAAACCTACTCTGGTGACCCCCTGATCTCAGACTCCTAGACTTTGGCAGCCCTAGTGGCTAATACAGTGTGTGCCTGTGTGTGTGTATGTGTGTGTGTGTGTGTGTGTGTGTGTGTACTTTTTCTTTCCCACTTCCCCCACACCCCAAAAATAAATATATATACAGGCAAGTAACAGTTGCCTTCTAGAGATGACACCAGGAAACATTCACATCTTCCTGATCTAACTTTAGGGTATCAGTACGCTACACCCTCCAGGACCAAATCTGATGGATTGTGCAGGGCTGTTGGTGGGAGTGCTGTCTTGGACGAGGATGCCGAGGCCTCTCCTGGGCTCAGTGGAGAAGAGCTTCAGTCACTGGGAATGTCCGCAAGGTGCAGGGAGGGAATCAAGGGGCAGGGGCTACAAGCGTCTGCCATCCCTGACCAATGGTTGGGATTTCAGCTTGGTGTGGGGGTGCAGGGGGTAGAATGCAATTAATATTCACCTTTGTGTAATAGGGAGCCCTGTTACGACGGAGCTTGGTTCTAGTGTAGGGTCAGACAGGTGGTTCCAGAACACATGATATGATGACTCAGCTCATGCCTGAATCTGGGCCAACTGTGTGCCAAGAAATCCTTTTTCCCTTCTGAAGTAAATGGGCAGATGGATAGTCACTGTGTGAGTCACGAAGCCTGAGGCCCCAAATGGCTGTGCAGATGGAGAAAAATGAGATCCCGTGCAGGAGGCTCCCATCTCCTCCAACTGTGGGGTCTGAGCCCTGCATGCGCCGCACCTGCCAGAAAGCACAGTCTTCCAGTGGCCGTCTAAGCCCCCGGGGCAGAGAGGCAGGGCTCTCGGCCTGACTGAGGGCACTGCTAGGATCTTGGCCACCTGCCAAAGTAGAAATGATCAGAAACTTGGAACAAACCTCGACTTGGAAGAAATCAGAATGAAGGCTGTTAAGTTAGTGCCAGGGTCAGCCCAACCCTGCTTCTAAATATCATAGAAAAACATGACCGTGTGTGGAAATGGACACCTTAGGTGTCAGTGTTTTATACTGCTTACAGGGTTTTTCTACTCAGTGGATACTCCCTCTGAAAGATAATAGCTAAAGCCTTTTAAATGAGATCAGCTCTTTCTCTGATCCCATTGGAAAGTATATTTCCCCAGCCAGCAAATCCAGAATACAACTTACAACTTTGTGAGTGTGTGTGTGTGTGTGTGTTAGAGAGACATCCCAACATCCTCTCAGAGATCTGCCGAGAAGGCAGGGGATCAGGAAAACAGGTGAAAAACAGCACAAGTTCAACTGCAAGAAGAAGTTTGAGATAAAGGTGAATTTGGAACCTGGAACTCCCCCTTTCATAGAATCACCATTCAAGTACTTAGGCAAATTGTGAAGGTGCAGCCAAGCGCAATGCTTCTCACACACGGTGGGTCTCTGTGCGATGACAGGTGCTTTATATCCATCCTTTCCTACGACAGCCAAGTTCAGCGCTGGGAGGGCAGAGCACCTGGACAGAATCCTTGATCTTGAAAAGCATGCAGTGCCACACAGAAAAAGTCATGAGACAGATTCGTAAGTTATAATAATGAAGGCACAGAAAACATGCTCAGGGAGGCTGGAAGAGGGGAACAGGGAGACCTCAGAGCTGAGTAGAAGAGGGAAGTCGGAATCTTCCAGGGTGAAAAGGGGGACAAAGGAGAGTGTGCATGGAGGACCTGGAGGGTGCAGGGTTCAGGGCAAGATGAAGCTGGAGGGCTGGGCGGGGCCTTGCCTAGTAACTCAGGTCCACACTCCAGCTTTGCGTCACTGGGAAGCCAACACATGCTTCATCATGGTGGGAGAGGAATCCTGTTTCCTGCCTCAGAGGTAACCTTGCCCTTAATGTGGAAAGTGAAGCGGGGCGGCGGTGGGGGAGCTGGGGAAGGGAGACTAGCCAGGAGGCTGCCGAGATAGTGCCGGGGAGAGTCACAAAGCCCCAAGCCCCAAGTGTCAGCATGTGAGGGCCCGGGGAGGAATGGGATCTGAGCCACGTGGGCTTTGGAATGGATAGGACCTCCCACAGGTAGGGTCCCAAGGAGGAAGACTTGGAGGTTTCTGAGTTGCCTTGTGCCAGCCCCAGACAGAGGGCGAGGCAGAAAGAGGGAGTGAGGTCTCGTTTAGGACATGCTGAGTCTGAGGTGCCTGTGGGTCATCGGACTGGAGATGTCCAACCAGCAGGCAGAACAGAGATACGGGTGTGGAGCTTGGGAGAGAGAACCCTAATGGAATATCTTTCCGATGACACATTCCTGTTAAACATCCATTCTTCTGGTTTGCCTAAGGCCACCGCGGATGGGTCGGTTGGGAGGTGCCATTCTGACAACCTGGGTGTGGCCTCACTGTCCTGAGACCAGGACAGATTTCTTTCCTGCCCTCCACGTGGGGGTCAGGATGTGCACAGGCCCGTGCGCCCGATAGAAGGTGAGGTGCACACATGTTTCAAACCTGTGGGGCCTAGCACTGCAGTTCCCTGTGCAAGCACATGTTTTCCTGGTGAGCTGCTCACGCAGGATGAATTCCTGCAGCATCACAGAAGTCTTAAGAGCTCCAGTTCGGCTAGCAAACTGGAAGCTTGAGGTGGGAGAGAAAGGGGAGGAGGCGACTCCCCTGCCCTAGGGCCTAGAAGGTTCCCACAAGGAACTAGTGGAGCAGTTCCTACCAGAGAAGTTCCAGCACACCTTAATAGAACCGTTCTGATTCTAGACCATTTCATAATAACATCAGGACAGCATTTTTTTACACCTAAAGGTGCTTTCGTATGCTCAGGTATAAAACCTTGGCCATTTGCACTACCTTATTTGCTGAATACCATCCCTATGAGTTTGGTTCTGTATTATAGTGATGATCCCCATTTTATGGATGAGGAAAATTGGGGGCAGAGAGGTTAATCAACCTGCCCCCAATCCACCTATCTGGTGAGTGATGTATCCGGGCTTTGGAAACCGTCTGTCTGCCTCCGGAGGTTGCTCTCGTAACCACAGAGCCACAGGCTCCCCAGCACATGCATATGATGGCTGTATTTTATGGCACTTTGTCCTGCTAAAAGCACTCTCTTATATTTATGTCTCCAAATTGACAGAGACTGGGCCAAGACTGAACCTTTAACCTGAAATGGCTTTCTACAGAGTTCTCTGGGGCTGGAAGGTGGACCCAATATCTGGAACACTGCCGTCCCTTCCAGGGCTTTGAGCCTAAGACGTGGTGTCAGAGTGAACCCCGTGGGCTCCCTTCCACCTCATGCAGGACGCATCTCATGAAGGCTGCATTTCCTGTAACCCACCCATGGACCCCCGATCCTCGGACTACAGCTGCCCAGAGGAACTGAAACAAAGTGAATCACAGAGGGAAACAAAGTGAATCACCGAAGGCAGGTGGAGAGTTACATTTTGTACTGCAAGACCAAAAGGGGCCTTCTAGCAAATGTTCGTGTTGCTTTGCTACGGATTTTTCTTTTGGCTTCTAAACTCTTCAAAATAGAGTTCCATTAATAATGTAAACGGATATAAGGACAGTGAGAGCTATCAGTTATTTAGTATGTACTGGATACCTTTTTTAAAAAAATGTAATTTCAGGGGCGTCTGGGAGGCTCAGTCCATTAAGCGTCTGCCTTCATTCAGCTCAGGTCATGCTCTCAGAGTCCTGGGATGGAGCCCCACATGAGGATCCCTGCTCGGCGGGGAGCCTGCTTCTCCCTCTCCTCCCCACTTGCGCTCTTTCTCGCTATCTCTGTCACTATCTGTCTCTCTCTCGCAAATAAATAAAATCTTTAAAAAAATGTAATTTCAGACTTAGAGAATTTCTGGACACTCTGTACCCATTATCATTCTTTACCCTGATACCTCAAATGTTAGTATTTACTCTTTGCTTTATGTGTCTCTATATCTATCCTTTACCATTTAAGATGCTGTAGATCTGATGCCCTTTATCCTTAAATACTTGTGTATATTTCCTAAAAGCCTAGCCAAAAATCCTGCCTTTAAAAACCACACTGCAATTATGTAAATCATGGTATTAACATTGATGCAATACACTTTTTTAATCTATATACCTTACTCGGATTTTGCCAATTGTCCTTATAATGTCCTTTCCAGCTAAAGAAAATCCACAATTATATGTTGCATTGACTTGTCATGTCTCTGGACATCTCGAACAGTTCTTGAATCTATTTCATGACATTGGACATTTTCGAAATGAACAGCCCAGCTTATTCCATAGAACACCCCCCAGGTTGGTTTGTTTTTCTCATGGCGAGATCCAGGTTATACACTTTTATTAGGAATTCCACGGAAGACATGATAAGTTCTTCTCAATGCCTCATAAAAGGGACAGGCTGTCAATTAAGTCCCAGTAAATGGTAGTATCTGTTGGGTTTCTCCACTGTGAAGTCACTATTTTGTCCTTTGTGATTACTAAATCTCCTGCGAGGAGATACTATGAGATTATGCAAATATGATTCTCGACTGACTCACTCAAATATTACTATTATGGTTGCCAAATGGTTATATTCTAATTCTGCCGTTCCTTCTACAATTGTGAGTTGGCTTTCAACTATAAAAAAGAACTTTATTATATGGTTTATTTATTTCTATCAGCATGGACTCATGAATTCTTACTTAATTCAATTATTAGAATTCTTTACTGTCCTTAGTTTTTTTGAGACTCAAAGTGTCCCAGATGTTTGCCAGGTACTTCATGTAAATTATTTCACTGAATTCTTTTTTTTTTTAATATTTTATTTATTTATTTGACAGAGAGAGAGACACAGCGAGAGAGGGAACACAAGCAGGGGGAGTGGGAGGGGGAGAAGCAGGCTTCCCGCGGAGCAGGGAGCCCGATGCAGGGCTCCATCCCAGGACCCTGAGATCACGACCCAAGCTGAAGGCAGACGCCCAACGACTGAGCCACCCAGGTGCCCCTATTTCACTGAATTCTTAAAACAACTCTATGTTGTGGGGATTATGATTATCGCTGTTTTTCAAAAAAGCTGAAGTTCTAGGAGATTAATTTTTGCAACATTTAACTGACAGAATCTCCACGCTTTCTGTGTCAATCGCCTGATATATACATATATATATATGTATATATATATATATTCCCCCTAGTTCCCCCTGATGTCTCTGCCATGTGGGAGTTATCCTCTCCTCTCTATTTTAAGAGAAAACAGGCTCAGAGAGGTTATTAAGTAACCTGTCACAGAAGCTGTGATGAGAATTCGAAGGCCTATTTGTAATCTCCTGTTGGTTTTTGGAGGACCACATTGCCTCTTTCTGCTGTTTTTCCTTCCGCAGGAGGGATACTTAAGCAGCAAGTCTTTTTGCCATTTATTCAAACCTATTCAAGACAGAGGAGGTAAAAGGAGAAACTGGCTTTCTTTTTTCTTTCCCTTCTCTTCCTCTTTTCCTTCCTTCCTCCCTCTCTCCTTTCTTTTTCTCTTTCTCTTTCTTTTTTTCTTTCTTTCCTTCCTTCCTTCCTTCCTTCCTTCCTTCCTTCCTTCCTTCCTTCCTTCCTTCCTTCCTTCCTTCCTTCCTTCCTTCCTTCCTCTCTTTCTTTCTTAATAACCTGTATTTGTAACAGCTTTTGCTTCAGCTAAAAGCTACCCTGATTCTAACCAGCACCAAAGCTGGGAAGTTGTGGAGGTTTAGATCTTGCCAGAATCCTTGGTGTTCTTGGAGTAGCTTTATGGCAATTAAATGACTGAAAATGTAACCTCTTAAAGGGAATGCATCATTCTAGCATTTAAAGGAAAACTTTGGTGAGATGTCATTATATAGTCACCCTCTAATTTATTGTATATGAATTTTCCCATTACTCTGCTTGTGTTAACCATGGTACAGGTGCCCATTAGAAATGCAGAGTCTGGAGCCTCCTCCTAGACTCCTCAAATCAGAATCCCTTGGGTTTGACAAACTTCCCAGAGGTCCCTGATGCTCACTGAAGTGGGAATGGATGTGTGAAGTCCTCTGACCAAGCTTGGTTCCTGTGGGTTCACAACAATGCTGGCTTCAGACCAGCAATGTCAGCCTCAGGGCCACTTGACCTTTGCCCTGCCTCTTGCCCTCAGCAGTCACCACAGGAAGTGGGATTTGCCAGTCACACTGCCCTCGGGGAGCGAGCCTTGGGCAGGCTCCTGTCTCCCTCCTGCAGGAAGTGAACAGCAAAAGGAATGCATCATCCCCCAAGGATTCTGAAGTATAGTATCTGTACATAGTTCCTGGCAGCCCTGAGCCAACTTCTGAGAAAGCCAACTTTGAGGGGGGTGGGGAACCAACCCCTTTGCTAGGCTCTGGTTAAAACCAGTGCAAATAAACAAAAAACAGCTGTTGATTCACAAAGTACTGCCTGCAGTTAGGAAACGTTATTTTATCCCCAAACCAAGACCGCTGTGAAGTTACTGACTTAACTCCAAATGGGGTATGCGTAGCTTCTCTCTAGCCCTTTGCCCGCCACCCCCACTCAGGCTGAAACTGGTCTAGGCTGCAGACAGAGCCAAGTACAGATGTCACCGATCCTGTCAGCCCCAGGAGACCAAGCGGTGGAGTGCTGCGGAAGGCTTCACAATGAGCTTTTTAGGGGACAGGCTGATTTGTAGCCTTTGGTGATTTCCATGCTGTGAGGGCTCCCACCACGGCTGATTTCCATCTACCAGCAGTTTAACAACCAGCTCACAGGAGTCCTGTGTATCTAACAATTGCTTTTCTGAGCTGGGATGAGCCAACTCCAGCAAGTGACAATCCTGAGCGTTTAAGATCTCATCAGCTTGAGTGGGTGCTTGGGCAGGGAGGGGCATGACAAGGATGACAGAGAAGATGGATGAGGCAGTGCTGGACGGTCAGCCCAGACCTCTGAGGAGAGGAAATCCCTGTCCCCACAGCTGCTCCCTAGCATCTGAGAACAGCAACATGGCAGAGGGCTCGAGATTCTTCCCAGACCTCACGGTGCACTCAGGTTTGTCTTGAATAGAAAACCACTGCAGTTAACACTGATGGAAAGAACGTCCAGTGGGCAGAGGAAGTAGAAAATAGCAGTTTCTTTTGGCTCTCTCTGCAACATCAGTGCTTTGTGTGTGTGTTTTATGAGCAATGGGTAATGTGAACGATAAGAAGAGCCTAAGTTTGCCTGTGGAATTAGTGGTCAGCCCATCTCATGCCAGGTTCTAAACCCATCCTTCCTAACCCCAGCTAGAATGGGAGATGGGCAAGACATATACATACCACCCTCTCTCCTGGTGTGAAGAAATCTCATGACAGGTTCCTAGTCCAAGAGCTCCAGAATGAGTACAAGGCCAAAGGCTACAAACTCCATATCACGACATGACTTAGGGTTCATTTAGCTGACAGAACCTCTGGTTTTCTCCATTGCTGTCGGGATCCATTATGGTTCTAAGGAGGGCTCTTCTGGCTGCCAGGAGCAGAAACTACTCAAACTAGTCTCAACATTTACCACGATGCGTTAATTGTAAGGATGGCAGGATGGTTTTGGATTCTATAACAGGGCATAACGTCCATCGAGGCACTCCAGGAATCTAAAAAGCTATTCAAGGCTGAGGCAGCCTTTCTCTCTTTCTTGATTCCATTTGGCCTTTTCTCTTTACACTAATCTTCTCCCTCTAAAGACAGGCCTCCTTGTGTCTTCAAATGTGCACCCAGCACAACGTGGCCAAAGGTCACAGCTCGACATCAGGATGTCTTATCTTGTACACTCATCAATAAGGGTAACTTCCCTTGGAAGTCAAATTCACAGGAGCAAACATCTGATTGGCCTACATCATGGGATTAAGCCACGCTACCCAAGTCACAGGACACTGCATTATGACAATCTTGGACTTAGGTATCTGCCCATGTGTGGTTCTTATGGCCATGGCTGAAGAAGCAAGTGGGGAGAAACACATGACCCATAAAACACATGTCCTTTACAGGGGTGATGGGCAGAACCCCAGGACCAGAAGATGCCGTCCAAGGACGGGTAGGCCAAATGCAGTAATGGCTATGAAACCATGTAACAAACATCTAGATGATTTCTGAGGACAGTGAATTTTATAAAGTTCATTAATAAGTGTCATTTCATTTAATGGAAACAACCTTAGAGGGTATGCATTCTTAGACCCATTTTAAAGATGAGGAAACTGTTGCTCAGAGGATAAGGATTACCTCAAGGTCCCACAGCTGGGAAACAGCAGAACCAGACTTAATGTCAGGTCTTCTGGCTCCAAGTCCAGTGCTCTTTCTTCTTGGCAAAGGATCCAACAATCGAGTGGGAGAGAGGACTGCACAGAAATCACTCTGAAGCTTTATCTAGAGCTCAGGACTTTAGTTGTAAGTGAACGAATGAAACCCAAACTGTTGTGAGCACAATGAGAATTTATTGGCTTATGTAACAGAAAAGCTCAGGTGCATCTGGACCCATGACATGGAGTGTTGCTCTTCTTTGTCGTTCTTGGCAGCATATTTGGGTTTCCCAGTTGGGAGTCAGGCTCCCTCTGTAAGGAGACAAGATGGTTGCCAGCAGTCTTCATGGCTTCAGATGTAGAAAGAGAGGCCCTTATCACAGCAGTCTAAGAAATCCAGAAATTGGTTCTTCTTGGATTTAGTTAGGTCCTGGCTCATTTCTCAATCAACCAATCATATGGGCAGGGTGGATTTGATGATGTTCCAGGCCCAGTCAGGGTCACAGTTTCACACTGGATGCAGGAATGATGCCAAGTCCCCCAAACCGATGGGACCTGAAAGTAGGGGAGGGGCGGCTCCCCAGACAAAAAATGAGGTGCTGTTATCAGAATAAGGAGTAACGGCTGCCCAACAGGCAAAATCAATAGCTATTTCTCTTGGGATGGGAAAAGTAAAGGGCATCTGAGCCCGAGTTAACCTCAGGGGCCCAAGGAAACAGTACCTTAGCACCTGGATGTGGACATAATAGGTGATGAAGAGTTGGTGCCTCTGGGGCATGAAATGCACAAAGGAACATAAGAGAAAAGATGCTGGGGCCATACTGGGAAACACCCTTAATGCCATGATGCTTTTTTTTTTCAGGCCACAAGAGCTTCTGAAGGTTTTTTGATCAGGGGTGTGCCATGGTCAAAAACTGCAGGAGGAAAACAACCCTGAAAATTTTCAAATGTTATCCAAAAGTGAAAACCTTATCTTTTGTGGGCCAGGAGTGGCCTCCTTGCTTGTGAAGGTTTTTCCTGTAAGATTTGTAATCACTTTATCTGGAAGTCCCTGAGACAAGAAAACTGTGAGCACATCATGGAGAAAGAGGAGCAGCAAGGTATCTGAGTCTGATTAGATACATCCACCCCCTTTCAGGGCCTCCAACTATGTAGTCCCACCCCAAACGAAGTTGAAGGTCTGAACTCAAGTGACACTGGAGTTTCTCAGACTCACATTCATGGGATGGTTGAACAGGTCTGGGTGCGGCCCCCAGGGTGTGTGAACTGAGGAGTACTTTATGCCATCCAATTCCGTATCATGATTAAGCATGATTTATTGCCACTTTTTAAACTGCAACTGACTTGGGGGTCCTTCATGAGAATCCCAGGGTAAAATGTCTCAACACTAATGCACCACTGGGATGGGCCAAATCATCAAGTAACGACTTGAATCAGCTGGGGTTGGAAACGTATTGTCAGAGGGCTCCAAATGACACAATTCCTCCCTGTTCTGATGAGGTCCAGTCATGGCTTCTTCTGGTCCAGAAGAAAGAACAAATGCTGGAATTTTAAAAAGAAGCTACGCTTGCTGAGTTCAGGCATCAAGGTGAACTCATTCCAGGATTGGTCCAATTAGGGCAGTATTTGCCCATTTCATATTGCAATTGATATTTCAGATCTTCTGCTTGTTCTCTGAAGTGACTTTCCTAAGAGGTACACTACTAAAATCTCAATATACATACTTAACATAAAGTATGAGGGCCCTTAAATAAAGACAAGTGGCAGACAGAATTCATATTAAGAAGTCATTTAAGGGTCAGGGGAATGGTACTTACTACGCTTCCCTGATATGAAGAATATCTGTGTGACCCTGCTGTGACCTGTATACCTTGCCCCAGAACAAAGTCCCGGCACTGTGGATTTAACTAGGCCCCATGCCTGTTCCTTAACCAACCAATCACTGTGGCTGGGTGGATCTGATGATCTCATAGCCCAGAACAGCACCACTGGTTCACCACTGGATCAAGGGTTGATGCCCGGCCACCCGAACCCATGGAACCTAAACCCACGGGCCCCAAATGAAAACTGAGGTGCTGTTGCCAGAAGGGGTACTGGACGCCATAGAGCAAAAACAACAAATACTCCTTTGGCGCGAGGGAAGTAAAGGGCATTCAAGGGCTGGAGCTTCCAACACCTTCTCAACTGGAGACAGTGTGGGAGTTGAGGGTAAGCTGTGGTATCAGTCTGCTGGGGTTCAGTGTCTGCTCTGTTACTTATTAGCTTAGTGACTCCGAACAAGTTACTCAGTTTAATACTTGGCTTCCTCATCTACAGAAAAGGGTAACAACAGGACCTATTTCACAGGGTTGATGTGAGGATTAATAAGATGATGCATGTGAAAGCAGTTAGTACAATGGAACTGCTCCATAAATGAGACTTAGTCAGTCATCTTGACATGCAACAGCTCTATGCCCCTGACTGCAGGAGACCTGGGTGAGTCCCATTCTGCCTTAGAGGAAGTCCCACAAGTACTCACCATTGTCTGCCTTGACTTCTCTTGCTGTCTCCTCTAGCTCTGATTTTTTTCAAATCTCACTAAGTTCAAGAAGGGGTTAAAATGCCAAGATTCTCTATTTTTAAGCATTTGCAGATCATGCTGGAAACACTGGCTCTCCCACAAAAAGACACATGCTCATGGGATTTCCCTGGCAATCCCATAAGAGCCTGAAGGTCTGTCGTCGACAGCTGGATCAGGGTGGGGAGAGGGACTGTTTTCAAATTGTTAAATTTAAAAAAATGTGCACATCACATATTTCCAGCCAACAAAACATGGCTGGGTCTTCCGCAGGGGCTGCCTCCTTGCAGTGTCCTTAAGGATGCTGGGACCAGCCAAAGATTGCAGCTGGAGTCCATGGGGTTGCCCAGACAACCAGGAGTGTCTGCAGAGAGCTCCAGAAACAGGGAAACTATTCACCCAAAATGAGTGAGCACAGGGCTCCTAGGAGAAAAGAAAAGTTTTTAATCAAAACATATTCTGCTCTTATTCTGGGCAATAGGGAACTAAAGCTAAGTGTTTGCGGGCGACTGCTTGCCAGAGCCCTTTTTGAAGGGCTCACTGCTGAAAAGGACATAATGAGGTTGTTGATGTCAGTTTTGAAAATGTTTAGGTGGGGGATCGAAGGACCAAGTCAAAAGCAGAAGGAAAAACTTCCTCGTGATTAAAACATGCTTACACATTTATGTAAGATCATGTGTGTATACCTATAAAGAAATTTTTAAAAAATTAAGAGCATATGGGCTCTAGAACCAGACAGACCTATCCTAAAATTTAAGTTTCACAACTTCCTAGCTCCCTGATCCTGTTTCCTCATCTATAAAATGAGGGCAATTATAGCACTACATTCATGAGTTTTGAGGACTTGGTGAGTTAATGCATTTATAATAGTGTCTCCTGCCTAGTAAGACTGTAATCCATGTTAGCTGATATTGTTGGTCATTGGGAGAAAACAGAAGCCTAGAGGTCAACGTGGGGAGTAGGTGAGGGTGACCAGTGAAGCGTACAGCTTTCCAGGAAGCTCCTGTCTCCTCATGTCCAATCACATCCAGCTCACCTCCATCTCCCTCTCCCTTTCATGCCTCAGTCCTTACTGTCCTAAAACCTGGGACACTTCTCCAATGGTCTAGGTGCCAAACTTCTCTCCACCTTTTGAGATCCCTCTCCAATGTCACTTGTGTGAAGCCGGCCTCCTAAACAGAAAGGCCCTTCTTTCTTGGAGCCCGAGACTACCTGCTGCACAACATGTAGACATATCACATGGCACATGTGGCTTCTCATACACTTGCCTGTAGTGGAGGTCAACTGTGAGTTCCCTGAGGACAGAGATCATGTCTTATAAGTCCCAGTCATAGGAGCTCCTGGTACATAGAGATGGTCAAGAAGTGTTTGCTGGATGGAAGCACAAAAATGGAGCATGATTTCTCTGAAAAAAATGAGGCTAGCTGTTCTCCACTCTAAGGAAAAACAGAAAGGAAACGGACATAAGCTGCATCATGGGAAACTTCAGTTAGACCCAAAGAATTCCCTTAGTGAGAGTGTTAGATGCCAGACCAAATTCCCACGGGACAGTGTGGAATTTCCTGGAAGGGTCTTCAAAAAAGCATACTTTTTATTTTGGGGGTGATTCTGATGTGGCTTTGCTTGAAGGCAGGCCCTGAGCCTGGTATGAAGTTCATAAAACTACCCATAAGCAATTCAGATGACAGTGAAGGGTCTTTGGTTCTCGGTCAGCTGGTCAACCAGATGGCTTCTTGTACTGAGCACTAGGGAGTGGGATGGGAAAGAATGTGGCTGTGTGTGCCTGGATGGAGGGTGGGAAGTGCCCCTCCAATGAGCCAAAATCCCAGGACATGAGTGAACGGAGGAGTTTGCCAGAGGTCACAAGGTCACCTTGTGTTCAAGAACCCAAGTCTAATGACACCCAATTTCTTTCTTTCAACAAGAACTGTTGAGTCCAACAGGAAGGAGGAACTACAGGGCAAAGCAGCACTCTTCTGCTTTCGGTCACTCGGTCAGCCCACCCAGCGGCTACTGGACACGTGCTGGGCCAGGCCGTGGGCTGGGGACTGGGCGGACGTGGGTGAGCAAAACTTGGTCTCTGTCCTTATGGAGCTGTCAATTAAAAATAAAATGACACCAAACATTTTATGATGAAAATGAATTGATAGATAGACAAATGAAGGGGAAAATAGTGTGAGAAAGAAAAGGTAGAAAAAGAGGGGCGACCCTTTACTGTCATTACTTCATTGCATTTAACACAGGCGAGGTAAGCTGCTTCACCAAGAAGGGTTCAGAAAAGGCAGGAAAAGTTCATTTAAAAAACATCTTTCCGATAACTTATCAGAAAAACTACAAAGAGGACATAGAACCATAGTGTCAGAACAAAAAATTTTAATTTAATGGTGGGCTCAAGACTTGGAGGGTAATATGTGATTTTGGTACCTAAAGCCCCAAATGAATTCAAGTCTTGATTAATTTGCTGGTCGGCCTTGAGAAGTCTTATTAGCTACTTGGGTTTTAGTGAACAGAGGCTGGGGCCCGCCTCATGGGGTGAATTGCAGGAGATGAGATGCACAGAGTGACCAGTGTTGCTGAGTGCAGTGCGCCGTGGTTTCTGATCATCTCAAATTAAAACCTTCCTGCTTTGGTCCACACTATCCGATGATGCCTGGGTGTGCAGGGTGCCACTGTGAAGGATGTGGCCCTGGTTGGAACGCCCCTCCCTGCAGGCGGTTATTTGCACCCTCCCATGCAGGAGCCCTCACACACCTACCACCAAGCACTTATTGCATTGGTTAGAGGCTCCCTTGGCTGCCATGCTGGTGGAACTCTGACAATTCTGCCTAACCCAGCCTAGTTAATTAGTTGCAGCTTAGTTTAGGTTATTAAAAGCAGGGCAAGCCAGTGACATTGACACAGTTGGGTAGGAGAGATGTGTGGTATCTGAGCAGAGACTGAAAGAACTAAGAAGGAATTAAAGCCCTGATTTAATTCCCGAGACAGCAAACATGTTTGGGACCTAAGAAAATCCTTCATTTACCTAATTTCAAGTGTCAATCCAGCCCATTTCTAACCACGGTGCTCTTTTAACCAATCACGCAGCCAGAGCTAACAAGTGAAGAACACCAAACCAATCACAAGGCGTGATGCAATTTGAGCTCTGCTGAGTGGCTACTAAAATCAAAATGAAAATGATATCTCTTCTATTAAAAAGACACAAAAGGTGAAGTGATTGCCAAGTCTATTGGAGAGGCCAAAAACAAAGATAACACACAAATACATACCATAGATCTCGTGCTCCCATGATGGACAGCGGATGCAGCTGTGTACCACTCAGAAGGTCTCCCCTAGGTGCTGGGTGACCTCGTGCATGTAGGAGGCTTCAGATGTTTGGAGAATTTTCCAGGGCAGTGTAAGCTCGGTGATGGCACAAGAGCTACAAGCCAGTGCCTTCTCAAGTGACAAATGAGCACAGTGTGAGTGGCTCATGTGTGACGCACACACTCAAGTGGGCACCCCCTCAAAACTAGGCACCCAGGGAGCCCCACTCTCCTCCTCGTCCACCAGAGTCTCCCCTGGCTCTCTCCTTCTGAACCCTCTATGCTCACTACTACAGAAGCTGGGAGCCCCGGGCTGCAGCTTTGAATGTGTCTGGAAGGGACATGATGAGTAAGAAGATGCGGTAATAGGAGCTGGCCTGGGACACGTTACAAGTTCTAAACAAATGAGGTACAACCCTGTGGAACACACCCAGCTGTGTGGTGGGACTATCTGTGTTGTGGCTCTTGGACTATCCCATGTGGTATTCATGAACTTCTACAAAAGAGTGGATTTGAACGTCGAATTCAGGAAGAATGAACACAATTATGTCTTCCAGGAGACTTTATCTCCTGGAAGTCAGAAACATTAAGTAGAATATGGCTTCGGCGGGGGGGGGGGCGTGGTTGACATGCTTCATGGCTCCTCAAGTTCACCAGCATTAGAGCTTTCCTAAAGGAAGGTCAGGCATCAGCACTGCGGTTGTTAGTGCGCCACAGGGGCCTGGGAGCCTGTCTTTATACTCTTATTGGAAGAGATATGAAAATAGGCATCCTGTCCAAACTTTATCAGAAACTCAAGAAACAAACGTGCCACCAAATGGAAAAGTCATTTAATTCAAAAATCATACTTCCACTCATTTCGTAAGGATTGTCACATAAACCAAGCAAATGAAACAAAGCCAAGTTTCAGAGGCCACTCAACAGAAACTGGATTTTCCTTATAGATATGCTTAGTGACGCAAAAGCACATTTTAAAAAAACAGCCTTATCATGGCAAGACTATTTTACTAAGAACGGGGAAAAAAGTTCTATTCTAGTCACAAATTACTTTTTAATTACAGAGTTGGATTCTACACACCAGTCAATATTCAATACTGAAGTTTAAAACAGTGCATAATTTATGGTTTAAAAAAATTAAAGTGCCATTTTTAAGTACTTTATTGATAATATATCACATAGCACTTTACAGTATACTCAAAGGTAGCCTAAATTAGGAGGTAAACATGCAAATATTTTCGTCTCCAAAATATGGACAAAATGTCTTTTAGAGTGCTTGTGACCACCAGGCTAGTATTAGCTACTAAAGGTTTATGAGTTTGATCTGTTTTCCAACACGACTTTTAATAAGTTAATAAAGAATACAGCTGTAGTAACCATTTGATAAACACGAAGCTTTAAAATGGCACTTAATTTACAACTTTGATCATTTTGCCAATCAACAGCCTCGCGTTTCTCTTATTCTCAAATTCTAAATCTTAAAGGCTGCAAAGGCTCAGCAACTGCCAGCTTCTGTGGGTCTCTATATGAGCTTCTGTGTCTTTACAGATGCAGATGTGTGCTTTACATACACATGCACAAACACATGCTAACACACAGACACTTTAGAATCTTCAGATGAACCTCTTTCCACAGGTACCAGGGTGATCCTGGCACCTGGACACCCAAGGTAGTTGCTTGTAGGTGTCTGCTGGGACAACTTTGTAGAAATGGTACGTGTAGAATGTCTTGACCTCTCCAGGACCACTCCAGGGAAACTGGACATTTTGATTATCAATACTCTGGTTCTGATTACACTCAAAAGAATTTTCATGTAATATTAACTGCTATTCTTATATGGGTCTAGGACTGTGCCAAGCCTTTGCTTGCTATAGCATTCCAAACCTTGAAAGACATTTCCACCTTGTAGAGTCCTCTAAAAACTTTTGTAAAAATATCAGTTGTGAACTTCTTCTGTGGCCGATTTTTCCCTGTTAAGAACTGTATTTATCCCTCTTAGGAAAAACATCCCAAGTTCTTCAAGGTGGTTCATATTTTTCTTTCTCTCTGCGCCTCGTGCTACTTGACATCCAAACCTTTTCACCCCAGAATACAACGCTTCCTTCAGAGGACCACATTTCAGCAAGGGCTGGTGGCTCTGAATGACATCTGGATTCTCTATATGGTCTCTCTCTCTGCTTTGGGAAGTTCTTTAGTTAGACAAGTACTGTAGGTGGCGCAAGGAAAAAAGCTAATTACTACTTGTTGGAGTCTAGTCTCAGGCATGCTATAGGATTGTGCAAGGTTCATTTCTCTGCTATTGTCATTTTGATGCTACAATTACAGAGAAGTGGTTCAGCACCCAGCCGATCAGCAAGGCTGCCAAACACATTTGAACACGAGATAAATTTTTCAAACACCAGCTAAGGGTGTGTGAGAGGACACCCAGTTGACTTAAAAGACATGTGGGGCAGGGCTGTCTAGGTAATTGATTACTGTCAGGTTTGCCAGAGATGACAGATAACTCTGGAGGTAGAACACCTAGGACACTCCTTTTGAAGTCAGGTAGCTATTTGATTTCTTCAAGGCTGGCTACCTACTGTGGTAATATGGTAGCTCATAAAACATTCTGTACTAGGGCGACTGTGAGTGCCATGGTGGCCACTGTTGTACCTGGGACTCCTGTGTTTATAAAACTTTGGTCCAGACTTGCTTTTGGAAGCAGAAGCCAGAGGATGAAAAGTGCCAATAAAGAGTCATGAATAGGGGATCAAATTACCTTTAGCTGACTACTTCTGTCTCCCCACTCTTCAACCATGGATGCTTTTGTAGTCTCTGTAGTCAAGACAGAACTTCTGGGGTGACTGGGCTCGCTGTTGTCAGGGGACACAGTTTGTAGAAGGACTTCCCTCTGAGCTACAGGCATGGCACACACAATTGTGCAGTCCTGGGAATGCCTGAAATGGTCTTGTCACTAGCATGGCTCTGTCCTGCTAATGCCAATCTGCCAATGCTTGATTGCTTAGCTTCTTTCTCTTTGCCTCTCTCTCTAAAAAGCACTCAGCAAAAAGGGATGAACTAGAATTACGTTGAAAAAGACAGTTTGGTCTGACAGAGGTAAACACATATTGGCCGTAGAGATATTAAAACACTAAGAGAGAAACTGGCTCCAATTATAGGATACTAAGGAAGGCTGTGCTACACAGGGTCCATCCCTATACGTCAATTTTTGAAAATGGAAGAGAATATCATCAGTCCTGAGCAAGGGATTTGGGGGCAGGGATTTGAAACTAGTTATCTTTCACAGCATGGAATTCTGTAGCTGTGGAATTCTTTGAGTACCTGAAGGAGGAATGACATGGATCATCATGCCCAAGTAAAGATTCAGGTTCTGTGTGCATGATCATAGGGCCTTAGAAAAGAAACACAAGGTTTCTGGGAAAGCTCAGGGATCTTGGTCCATAGTCCTCCATTCTGATACCTTGTTCACTCTCCTAATGTGCCGTAAAGTTCCCTATTCAAGCAGAATTAGGGGTGGGGGGCATAGACGGTAGAGAGGGTAAAACCGACTTTTAGTGGTCAAATTCCTTCCCTATTTGTTGGCTCATATTGTTAACGGTATCTCCAGTTCTGCAGCAAATGAGGAGGAGGTGAGCCTGGCTGGGGAAAGGAAGCAGGGCAGCCATCTGTCACAGGCCCAGCATGACCACAGGGAAGCTGGGAAGGGGTCTACCTACAAATTCACATTGGCGACACTACCATTTCCTTCCGGCTTCAAATCAGGGCCAACTGAAGAGGGAGGGACAGCCTTCCAAGTGGTCAAGCTGGGGCCAAGTGTCGACAGCTATGTTTCAGGGAGGAGCTCCCCAAATCAGGGCCTGGGCCTTCTGCTCCTCCACGTTAGCTCTAGTTAAGGGTCCAGTGAGGCAGGTGACAATTTAAAACATCAAATGTGTTAAAAAAAAACAACAACAATAAAAACCCATTATGTGGAGTTCTTGCCATTTAGAAAGCACAGTGGCACAGAACATGCTTGTCCCCTCAAGCTCCACTGAACAGGTTCCTGAGCTGTTCCAAGTCTACAGGGAGTAAGTGTAGCCAGTTGGTGTGTTCTCCTTCTTCTCGAGTTTTCAGTGAATAGCTTTCCTGAGTCCTATCTTGGTCTTATCCAGTCTTAGTTCTCATTCCCTGAATTGGTAGTGGTAGTGTCTCGCTTGCTGTTGGTTGAGCTGTTCCATAATAGCTGTGTAATCCTTGAGCTGATGAACTGAATCACAACGACAAACTCCTTTAAATTTAAAATTATCTATAAAGCTGTAACAACAGCACAGCCTACATCCTACGTCCCTCTTTGGAGTTTTTATTTTGGGGTTATAGGAAATTTGAGATGAACAAGAAGGGAAATATTTAGGGAAAGGGAAAACAGCAGCATACTGAGGACCCAAGATCCTAAGAAGCCAGTTTTTCCTACAACTTAGACACACACACACCATTTACAAAATAGCTCGGCCTCATGTGTACAACCTCAGAAGATGTGCAGAGTAGTGAGATATGAGGAACATGCGACGGCCCCGTTGCCTTCCGTCCTGACATATTGGGGTACCAAGAAATACACCTGAGAAGAAAAATGAAAAAAAAAAAAAAATCTAACTCCTGGCCCCACCTATGGGAATCCTGAGCTTCATCTTACTACCAAGCAAGCGTTCTTTTAAAAATTCATTGCCTGAAAATGCTTTCTCTCTCCAAATTCAAAGCCCAAGGAAAGTTCAAAAACACATGTGGCTAAAGACAACCGAATACCATCAGTGTGTCATGCCCGCCAGCGAGAGCCAGCAGAGAGTGGGTAAATGTGTCCTCCTTCCTCGAAGCCAGAGAGGGGACGACCCTGACCCTCTTCAACCTCGCCTCCTCTCTCTCCCTCTTACACACACCTACTCAACAACCAAAGCTTAAATGTGTGGAGCTACTAGCTTAAAGATTATCAAATATAAAACTTTGCCATATATTTCAAATCACTCTATTTACAAGTTTATCTTTTCAAAAAAAAAAGTAAAAGATACAGTAATTCAACACAATTCAAGTTTTTCTTTTCTTCTTTCAACTTCCCTAAAGAGGAATTCCAGAAGTGGGAAACACTCTGGGGTGATGCTGCCAACCCGAGAGGGCTCCTGGGGAGCTTGACAGTCCAACACCAGTTTGGAGTCTGTCTGCCCAGAGTCACTCTTGCAAGGACATTCGAATGTGGAAGATACTGGGAACTCTGTTCCTTTGAAGACCAAGTGAATGTGAAATGTCCAGACCCAACCTCCCCCAGGCAGTCTTCCACAAGACCTGGCCCCTTCTGGACAGGGAAATTCTCTTTCTCAGAAGGTACCCATTCCACCTTCCATGCCCCAGCCTTTTGGTATTCTCCTGAATCAAAATGGCTTACAATATTAGTCTTGTGCCTCAAAAGCCTGAGAAACAATTCCCTTTTTCTGAGTGGCAGTGAACATATATGTCCTTTAAAACTACAGGCCATAGGGTTAGCCCGGGAATCATCCTTGAAAGCCGCCGGGGCACCAGTGCTCAGCAGCCCAGGGCACTGCCAGTGGGGCTGGTCAGGGAGGGGCTAGAGGCAGTCAAGGGCAGGGGAAGGGACACGGAACGGGAGACCACGAGTGAACAATTCAAAGGGGGGAGAGGATGTCACCCATGAGGAGGCAGCATATTGCCCCCTAGAAAGCAAATGCTAGTTGTATGGAAGAACAGGAGTATTAAGCCTGTATGTAATTTAATCTCAAGAGGTTACTAGAGTTTGCTCCAAATATATCCTGATGCTGCTGAAATTCATCAGAAAGGGAAGAGTTCCCAGCTGCTATTCTGTCAGCCCCAAGCAGACCACTCTAATCCCTTGATCTGCTGCTTCAGGTTGTTGGAAAATCATTCAAAAATGGCCAAAAAGGAGGGAGAAAAAATATGTCATGCAAAAAGAGTGCTATATTTTTGGTTTGGCTTCAGAGTAGGTTGGGTTGCCGTGGTTACGAGGTGATGGCAGCCCTGGGTGGCAGAAAAGTTCCTAGCTTGGGAGGGGTAATGTGGGGTGTGTGTGTTCCCTTGCACGGGAGGACTGAGCTGAATTCTGCTGATGCTTGGCCAAGGCTGCTTGGAGATGGCGAGAGATTGCATCTTATGTAAACAGTGCCGTAAACCATCTCCCTCCTGCATGCAAACAGACAGACCCAGCTGCCTGTAGCACTGTGGGTCTCAAGTATTTAGAGGTGGGGTAGAGAGAGTGTCTACTGTAAACAGAAGCCACGGGCCCAGCCTGGGCCTCAGAGCCAATGCCCAGCCCTGTTAGACCTAGCTTCCCTGCATGCTCTTGAGGACTACTTATATCTTTCTTACTTCCTTTTTTGGAAGTTTGGGGGTTTGGATGACTGTTGAAACAAAATGAATGCTCCCTATTTAGGGCACTAAATGAGAGGAATGGCTTTGCAAGCCTTTCCCTCGGTTATCAAAATCAAATGGCCTCCACTGCTGATTTACTTCTGTTCCTTGCTGTATCACCACATGCCAGTTGACATGATCATGGGGATGGGTGACACCAGAGTTCACAGAAACATTTGTGTTGGCAGGTGGTAACAGAGTCAATCACCCCGCATTTCTCAGCGGCAAAGAGAAATGGCCTACAACACTGGCATCAGCAGTTGTCATGGATACAATGGAAAGCTCAGCAGGTCTGCTGGGGCCCACGGTTAGAGGAACTCCACGTAGTTCTCAGGTATGAGGCCAGTCTTCCCGTTGAGAGTCCCCTCCAACCAGCCAGGCTCCTGAGATGGATGAACTGTATAGCAAGAGGGGAGAGAGTGTGAGAAGAGAAGGTGTTACAGATAGGGCAGGTGGTGGACGTGTGTGCACACTCGTGTGAGAACAAATGAGTGCAATCGCTTGTTATATTACACATTTCTAGGACTTGTTTAAACCAGGGGTTCTTATGGGGCGCCTGGGTGGCTCAGTTGGTTGGGCGACTGCCTTCGGCTCGGGTCATGATCCTGGAGTCCCGGGATCAAGTCCCGCATCGGGCTCCCTGCTCAGTGGGGAGTCGGCTTCTCCCTCTGACCCTCTTCCCTCTCTTGCTCTCTATCTCTCATTCTCTCTCTCGCGAATAAATAAATAAAAAAAAATCTTTAAAAAAATAAATAACCAGGGGTTCTTAATTTTTTGTGGGACATAAGCTTTTCAATAAAGGTTACTCTGAATGTTCTTTATAACACAAAAGGAAACAAAGACATTCAAAGTTTTACATAGAATTTTAGGAGTTTCCTAGACTTTCTGAAGTTGCTGGTTTAAACCAGAAAGAGGAGACAGATTTCTACTTTTTAGGTTAGAAGTCAGTTATGGTGCTCCATCCATAAATTTATCTAACCATCCATCCATCTATCTATCCATCCATGGCACCCATCTACCTACCCAGGACTGCCTTTGTACCCAGTGGAGTGCCCATGAAAAAATGCTAAGAATTAGTCTTTAAAGATATCTAGCACGCATTTTACTAATCTAATTATGCATTTTGCTTCCCTTTAAACCTTACCCTCTGCTTCCAATCTCCCTGCAAATTCCCTGTGTTTTTTGTTTGTTTGTTTGTTTTTGTTTTGTTTTTACATTCTATAGCCTTTGAACAGACCCCTCTGTTCCACCCATACCCTTAGTTTTCTTTGCTGTTCTCTAGAATTTTCCTCCCTCCTACATACAAGACTGAAAGCTGTCTTCTTCCTCTTTCTTGCAATTTTCAAAATCTCCATTTCTTTGATTTTTCAATCCAAAAAATATACACTCATTTCTGTGCTATCACAATACATCTTTGTGGAAATTACAGTGATATTGTAAGTATTATATAAAATCCAGCTGAGTCTGCAAAGTTCAATAGCAGGAAGAAAGAGAGAAGGAATCATGGGACCTGGAAATGGGGGGGTGGTATTCATGCTTGTGAAGCGGGAATATACAAATCACTCTTAATGGGAAAGGCAACATATTTGCTCTTAACGTATTAGGAAAACTCCAATTTTCTGAGATTGTTTAGAAAGAATGAATTTTCCCTTATTCCCTTCCTAGGCTAATTAAGTGACTTCCTGAGCTTGTTTTAGAAAAGCATTTCCGCCCTCATTGCTACTATGTAACTCTAGTTTCAGTTTGTGGGGAAAGAAGCAAGAACAGAAACAAAAGGAAGCAATGGGGGAGTAGCAAAAGGACACACATTGAGGCTTAAAGAAGATCAATGTCAATGTAATCTTGAAAGCTTCTTCAGGAAAAAACAAGATCAAACATCTATTAGGTGGCCTCCAAAATGCTTGCATAATTTTGTATCACTAGGCTTCATGAATAAACCAAAAATAGTAAGGGTACTTCAGATTCATGACACCCACACAAGGAGGAGTCTGGAAGAAAAGTGCCACAGAAGAACACAACACAATTTAAAAGCAACCTGGCCTCTCCAATGATGAAACTCTCTCAACCCACCCCTCAGATACTTGCACTCAAACACCACTGCCTTCTGACCATCCATCCAGCTGACAATGTTAAGATCACCTGAATTTCTGCACTTATAAAGTGATTATAATAAAACTCTCACTCTGGGGGCGCCTGGGTGGCTCAGTCGTTAAGCGTCTGCCTTCGGCTCAGGTCATGATCCCGGGTTCCTGGGATCGAGCCCCGCATTGGGCTCCCTGCTCCGCGGGAAGCCTGCTTCTCCCTCTCCCACTCTCCCTGCTTGTGTTCCCTCTCTCGCTGTGTCTCTCTGTCAAATAAATAAATAAAATCTTTAAAAAATAAAAATAAAAAAACAATAAAACTCTCACTCTGTCAGTGGGTTCTTGTGAAGTTCCAGGGGCCAATATGGAGAAAGCACTCAGCAGAGAGCCAGGACACAGTTGGGCTAGTCAATAGGGGACCCTGCATCATTTGACCAGTCACTTGGACTGGTCAACAAGGGCTCTCTCCTGGTAAGGGCCTGGTCTCAATACCCACCCAAGCTTTGGGGAACCTCAAATGTTCAGAACCAAACCAAAAGAAACAAACTCACTCCCCAAAATAAAAGGCCTAGAAAGAATAACCAACAAAACAAAATAAAAACAAAAAAGACCCCTCCCACTTTACAGCAGAGCTCCTAGTTGAATTGTTACTCCACCAGATACACGGAGTCCCTCACTTTCAGACATTCTCCCTTCCTGGGCAGCTGTTCAAACACAGTTCAGGTGCTGAGGTGGTAACGTCTACAAACATTAAAAATGGAATTTGCAGCGTAAGGGAAGAGCACGAGGGGATAAAGGAGGCCCTCCAATGGAAGAACAAGAGCTATGTCACAGGAGATGGCAGGGGACAATGCAGCCCTCAGGTTAGACTGCAGACTCACTGGGGTCTTTAAGCTGGGTTCATTAAGGCATGGGAGCAGACCACATCATCCCAATCACCTGGACACTTATTAAAACTGCAGAGTCCTGGACCCTGTGGCATACCGGTTAAAACACAATCTCTAGGAGTGAGGCTGAGAGATCTTTTTGACTCATTCAAAGAAAGGTAAGGGTTATGACTCTTCTGTGCCCAAATGCCTCTGTAGTGAGGGTGGTAATAAGGCAACGCAAATTCTCATTCACTGATGGCGGAGGGAGGCAACATCAGATGTCCTCCCTGCTTCTGTTTCCTGTCCTCCCACTTTATGGCTCAGCTGAAGCCCTACTTCCTTCATAAATACTGGCATGGAATCCGGTCTACCTGTTCCCTCTTTTCTCCAAACTCCTGGAATGCTCATTCTGCACATTGTTCATGGGTGCTATTAACACTGTCCAAATGTATTAAGCTTTGCTTCCACCCTGCCCCCTTTAAGGACATTTTAGTCTGTACTGTCTCACCTAATGAGTCCCTTCTGCCTGGTGAATTATGACAGAAGCTAATACTTAGATGGGGACTGGGAAGCAGCCAATGGGCTGAAAGCTTTAGACATATATCAATTTATTTGATCCTAAAGATCCTAGCTTATATTTTCCTATCTGTACTTTACAGATGAGAAAATTAAGGGCTCAGAAATGTCAATTAATTTGTGCCGATCGCAATGGTAGTACTAGAATTTGAACCCAGCTTGTTTGACTCCAGAGACCAAGCCCTTTTCCAAACCATTACACCTATATTCAACCAGAAAATGATACATATGCACACTAAGAATTTACATATACATATGTATATATATACCAAGTAGTGGTTTTTTTGCTAAGTGCTTTGCCTGCATTATCTCCTTTCATCTTCAGAATGACTCTGGAGTTGATTCTGCTATTATCCTCATTTTACTGATGAGAAACTGAGGCTCAGAGGGGTTAAGCATCTTGCCCAATATTACATAGCTGACAGGTGATGGAGGTGGATCTGAACCCAGGGCATCTGACCAAAGAGTCTGTGGTCTAACCACTACTGCTTTTGCCTAGCCCAATGCTTTGGATATCAACAATGCTCCCAAGTACTTGTTGAGCTGAACTGAGCCAATGTCCAACTTTCTGAATTGCACCAATGTCCAATGTGCTATATAAACACACAGAGTGTTTCAGGAGTTGCCTAGGCAGCTCTCCAGCCCAGCAAGCATCTAATATAAGCTGCTGCTGACATGGATGTGCTTCCTGCCAACCACTTTCTCTCAGCTCCATCCATATATACTCCATACACCCCTGTATACACAACTCATGCTCTCTCTTTTCCCTCTCTCAGATGGACAAGGAGCAAGCCTGTGACTAGGATCTCTAATGGCTGACTGTTCCAAAGGGAAGAAGCACTGGCTGGAAGAGGCACAGACCCTTGTGTAGTTGAATACATTTACTCATTTAACAAGCATTTATGAAGCACCTACCCTGTGTCAGACACTGTGCTAGGGGGCCTTGCACACAGTACAGAGCAAGCAGAAGGATTCTGCTCTTGGATCAGGGCAATATATTAATAAATGAGCACATAATTTTAGGTAGTGATGAGGGAAGACAGAGAGACTGGGATAGGAATGAGGGTATGGGGAGGAGCTCAAAAAGCTAAAACCTAAAGGATCCAAAGGAGCTAGCCAGGCAGTGGATAATGGCAAGTGCAAAGGCCCTAAGGTGGCGAAAAGCTTGGTGTGATTTCACAACAGTGGTATGCAAATTTTTCTCAAAGAGCTAGGTCGTAAATGTGTGTCTCTATCAATTGTGCCATTGTAGCTCTACAGATAATATGCAGACAAAGAGGCATGGGTGGCTATGTTCCAATAAAACTTTATTTACAAAAACAGGCAGTGAGCTGGATTTGACAGGTCATACTTTGCTGACCCTAGCTGAGAACACAGGGAAGGCCCGTGAGGCTGCAGTGTATCGAGTGAGGAAGGGAGGGGCCGGGGGCAGGAGCTGGTCGGTGGAGGCACTCATCAGTAATTCTAGGAGGAACAGGAGGCCAGGAGTATGTGAAGCAGAATAACATGATGTGATTTCCAAACATTACTCTGGCTGCTGCACAGGGAATGCGTTGTGGGGACAAGAGTGGACATGACAACCATGTAGGCAGCTGGTGGAAACACCTGGGTGAGAGATGGAGGTGGCTTGGGTTTGTGTTTGGATCTGGCAGTAGAGATGGCTGGGGAGTCCAAAAGACTCCACTCTGAAGACCTCTCCCCATAACCCCACTGGTGGAGTAGCTCAGTGGCTCCCTGGGAGGATTTTCTCTATCTGCAAAGGAAAGCTGGGGCAGCCTTATCTTGCACTCATGCCATACCCCATACCTGGGAATGAATGGATCCAGCCCACCTCATATCTTGATGGAAGTATCCCAAGAACCCAATTTTCGTGACTACCATGTGAATTTTCCAGGTATCACTAATCACATTGCCATAAAATGACTAATGTTCCTGAGAACACAAGTTATTTCTCTTTCCAGTTACTATCTGAGGTGCTCCTGGTGAAATGGGCTATTTCCTAGTAGACTGGCAAGGGCTGACAGTGGAGTTGTTTCCGAGTATTGCACATCCATTCTCCCCTGCACAAAGTCCAAAAGCTGACTGAGCAGCCACCCCAGATTCACAGCACAGGCCCCTGGAATCTAAAGGCTTAGAGAGATTAATCATTATGAAATAACAGAGTTTCCCCTCAAGGTTCCCCTCCTTCTTCTTCTTCCTTATTCATTCTTCCTGATCCTGAAAAAGACAACACACACAAACTCTCTAGGCCTGTCATTAAGAAACTTTCTTCCTTTTGGTCTGATGATTTAATCTGACAGCGACAGAGAGCATCCGACTTAAACAGCTCTTACCTGATGTCTCCAGAAAGAAACTAGCAAGAGATGAAACAAGGAAAATGATCTCCCTGCCTAATGTGCTAACAGCTTTTTCTCCCCTAATGCCTGATTTCTCCAATGGAGGTGATGGGAAGGGGGAAATGGGGTATATGTAGCATTTTCTAAGAATCACCACAAAAAGTATATTCATGGGGCACCTGGGTGGGTCAGTTGGTTCAGCATCTTTGACTTTTGGTTTCAACTCAGGCCGTGATCTCAGGATCAGTCCTTGGGATCAAGCCTGGAGGTGGCTCCTCACTCAGTGGGGAGTCGGTTTGGGAATCTCTCTCTCTGCCTATGTCCCCCTCCCCCGCTCGTGCGCGCTCTCTCTCTCTCAAATAAATAAATAAATCTTTAAAAAGTGGATTCACATTTTGTCAGACCCTTCTTCGACTGCAGTTCAGTCAACACTGAGAGGTATTTTCTTTGGGGTTTCATTTTGCTTTTGCTCTTCAGGGAATCTAAAAGGGCATTCCTGGTTAAAAACAAACTGGTGTCAATGACCTCTGCCATGACTCCCAGAGACCACAGGAAGGCATGGATAAGGCCTCTGATTCATTTAACCAAACCTCTTTCCTGCTCTCCTTTATCATTGTAGGATTTATGATGATGACCAAGTTGTGTGGTGCATGCAGTGCCAGGACCTGCTAGGCAGAGCACCCGGCAGGGAAGGAAATGACTTGGTCATTAAAAATCACCTAGGTTTCTTTTCCTTTCTCTTTGGTTAGCTACTTCAAAAAAGAGATTTAAAAAGGTGGGAAGACAACATGAAGCAACCTCTCTGTAGAACAGTCTGGCAGCTCCTTCAACTGTTAACTAAGTTACAGTGGGATTCAGTAGTACTTCCCGCCCTCGCCCAGGTCTATCACCAAGAGACCTGGAAACACAGGTCCTCACAAAAATCTGTACATGCATGTCCAGCCGCATTGTTCTTCATAGCCAAAAAGTATAAATGATCAAAATGCCATCAGCTGACGAGTGGATAAATAAAATGTGGTATATCCACACACGGGAAGATTACCCAGCAATAAAAAGGAAAGAAGTCCTGATGCACACTCCCAACAGGGATGAACCTTGAAAATACTATGCTACATGGAAGCAGCAAGCCACAAAGACCATATACTGTGTAATTCCATTTATATGAAATACCCAGGGCAGGCAATTTGATAATGACAGAGAGTAGAAGAAGTGGTTCCCTAGGCTGAATGGAGCAGGACTGGGGGTAAATGGAGCATGGCTGCTAAGGGGTACAGAGTTTCTTTTGGGGGTGATGAAGATATTCTGGAATTAGATAGTAGTGATGGTTGCACAACTCTGAATATACTAAAAACCACGGAATTGTACATTTTAAATGGGTAAATTGTATGGTATGTGGGTATCTCAATAAAGTTGAGGGCTGCACTCAAAAAAAGGAGTCACAAACAAGATACACACACATACACATACCTTTTGAGAGTTTAGACCAAGTTTACCCCTAAGATCGGGGTCCTTTGTGCAGTCACAGTGACTAGCTGATAGGAACGTGACAGTCCCTTGCCCACAGGAGCAGTGAACTGGGGTTCAGAGGACAGACTTTAAATTCCGGATTCACCTGTAAACGTGGGAATGTCTCAAAACCTGCCCATCTCTAGGCAGAAGGCCTGCGCCTGCTGGTGGAGCAGGACACAGAAGGCCTGCATGTAGCCCACGCAGGTTTGTCTGCTGTGAATGCTGCATCATGTTATGGCTGCACTGGGACTCTACCGTATGGGCCTATTCGGGCAGGGCACACTTGTTAGTGACATGGCTCTGGACAACCTTCTGTGGACCGACGTCACCTCAGCTCTGCCAGGGCCTGAATGCTCCAGCTGCTGACAGGAGAGGCCGCTGGGCTGGCTGGCTGTGCACGTGGATATGCAAAGCACCCAAATGAAAGTTAATGGAGCAAAGGTTTAAGGACAGTGCTTTTGGGGCTCAGAGAACCATACAAGAGGACATGCGCCCAGCAGGCCACATACAGTTATGGGCTCACCCCAGCCCCTGCAGGCTCAGAAGGTCTGAGTGTGACCTGGGAATCCCCCAGGTGCTCTGTGAACTATTCCCCATTCTGTCTCCCCATGCCTAATTATTACCTCTGCAATGCTAAATGCAGGGGCTGGGTACACAGGGGGCTGCCCGCTCACATGGGGATGCACTCAAGGCTGTCCCCAGGAATCCATCTCTGCTCTGGCTTAGAGGCCGCTAAAGACAGCCAGGACTCAGAGGGTCAAGGTGCAGTACCTACTGCCCAGCCAAGAGCCAGGCCTGCTTTATAGGAGGGACGAATGTAAAAGGGTCACCGTGAACTATCAGAACATCAGGCTCTAAGATGGGCATAATGATGGCAATCATCATCATGATAATAACAACACTGAATGCTTAATGTGTTGAGTACTATCTTAAACACGTGACGTGCACCATTGCAATTCTCCCTCACAACCCTCCTATCTTTATGTGACAGAGGACAGAACGGAAGCACAGAGAGGTTGTCACTGCTGGAGTTCACACAGAAGCAGGTGGTCGAGCCAGGACTTGCGCTTTGGTGGCCCGAATCTAGAGCTGAGGCACTCTAGTGCTAGGTGGGGGCCTTGGCTGCCCTGTATTTCTGGCTCTCAAGCAGGTGGCAGGTGTAACCTAGGCCAAAGTGGGGCACTCAGCCCTGAAGGGGAGCGCTTGGGCAACATGCACTCAGCCCTGCTCAGGAACTCTGCCACCACCCCAATGGAGGTCAAGAAGGCAGCCCCAGAAAACTTCCACTTCCTGAAATCAGGCAGCAGCTTTGGGTTTCTCCTTTGGTCAAAAAAGGGACCCTTTCACCCAAGGATCCGGAAAAATTAACCCCAAAGGAGAAAATCATCTGGCGAAAATCTCAGCTGTAACAGAGATTCTGGCTTTTCCCCAGAATCCTGATTTTTCTTTTAGGTAAATGGTAAGTTACGACAAATTATGCCATCAATACTCACTTTAAAAAATACTACCTTTTCCTTTTTTTTAGGGAGGAAGAACAAAAAACAAAAAACAACAAGAAAAAGGTACATCAAGTAAGACTAGTTCCCAGTTCTACAGTGCAGGTGCCACGAATCCATTTTCACACAGGATACTTGAGCAGGACAGCTGGGAGTGTGCAGGGGGATGGCCCTGAGGGAGTCTATTAACAGTCAGGGGGGAGGCCAAGCACCACTGCAGGGAGGCTCACTGACCCCAAGCTTGCCTAGTTGCCCTGCTAGCCTGGAAATAAGCCTCACCTGCTATGGAGAGTGAATGCCACTGAACCCAAGAGGAAAAAGAGGCACAGAACGTGTGCCTCAGTCTCCATCCTGAGCTGATCACTTGCAGGATCCCTGTTCTCTGCTCTGCTCTCTCCTATCCTCTGTCCAGCCCCCAGACCCTCAAAGCCACTGCCAAGTGCTTGGCAGAGCCCTGTCCAGGTACACAATCACTTTTCACGTCCAGTACTGCTCCATGAGGCTGAGTCTATCCAACCAAGTGAAGACCTCAGTACACTGTCCACTCTTGACAGAGCCTCCAGAAGTCTCGCTGCTACTCTCTTATTTTGGGCAAAGACCCCCACCCGACCCCGACCCCCCTCACTTCTTTTCAGTCTTATCCATTCAAGTGAGACTGTATTTTTTCTCCCTTCAGGAACTTTGAAAACTGCAGTTCTTTATTTGCTCTCCCACCCCTCCCAAATCTCTGCAAGGGGATGAGAAACTCACCATTGTCGAAGACCGTGCCTGCTGTGAACGAGAGTTCTGAGTCATGTTCAGCTTTGCAGGCATATAAGGCTTTTGCCTTCCGGAACGGTGTGCTGTGTGAAAATAGGAGTTTATTTAGCAGTATTTTTAAACCTTCTGAAAGCCCCAGATATTTAACCTCTCTTCTTCCCCTTCCCTGCAAGCCGCCTAGTTGTCTCTTGTGGCAACAGCCTGACAAGGCAGCCAGATGGCAAAACATGAGGTGGAAAAGTTGCAAAGGTCACCAGAGAAAAATGAGAATTATTCAGAGAAAAGCCATAAGCCTGGAGAAACCACACTTCTTGTGGGGTCACCTTGTGCCATGTGAAACTCTGCCTAGGAGTTACGATACCTGAACAGTGGGAGGGCAGGCTGGGACCCATTTTTGGAGCAGGAGTAGTTTGGGAAAAGGGAGGTGGGGGCAGGAAAGAGCTTCCTAGTTGCTCCGGAGGGCACTCCCAACAGACCTTGTTGAAAACTGGCAATGCTCAGTGAGTCAAAAAGGAGAAATTCTAACAAAGCCATGTTTCGGCTCTAGGCCATGGGCCGACATTCGCTCTTCCAGATGTTACTTACTTCTCATTGGGCTGGTGGAGCAGGATTCCAGGGCTGGAACTCCCCGACCCCCAGGGTAGGGCAGGGAACAGACAAGTTGTGTGTGTGAGCACTTATGTGAATGTGTGTGGGGAGCGTGGGGAGGAAGAAGGGAGAGGGAACATGATGTATATATGTGCAACAAAATCATTTTTGAAAAGCTCTCAAAGTGACCCTAGTGTGCAACCAGGGCTAAGAACCACTGTTCTAGAGCAGGGGTTGGCAAACTCTTGCTGTAGGTGGCCTGGCAGTGAATATTCTAGGCTTTGTAGGCTATATGGTCTCTGTTACAGTTACTCAGCTCTGCCTTGTGGCATAAAAACAGCCATAGACAACATGTAAATGATTTTGTATGGCTGTGTTCCATCAAAACTTTACTTAGAAAAAACAGGTGGTAGGCTGGACTTGACCCAAGGGTCACAGATTGCTAAGCCATGTTCTAAAGAGTAAATAGTAAGAACCGGTAAATCCTATTACCTTCTATCAATTTTTGCTTTGATATCCAAATAGTTCCAAATGATCTATGGACTTCTCAAGGGTCATAAGACAAATAACATTTAACAGTCAAAAGTTGGCTCTTTATTTGCTAAGTAAGAGTAATCTCTTCTACTTCTGAGCCCTCTGAAGAAGCACATTTAGGGGCTCCAGGGCAGAATAACAAAAGAGCCAGTAGGTCCTCTGGGTTAAACAATTATTCCAGGGATATATTATTTACTTTAGCTTCATTTGACTAACAGAAAGCCTCCAGGAGCCAGTGATACTAAACGCCCTGTGGCACACTGATTTCTAGTGGCCAAATGAGATTTAGCTGAGGAAAGGCTGGTCTTAGGTAAGCCAAGACAAAATCAGAAGAGGAAGGGGTCTTGGGTCATTATGGAACTGTTATTTCTCAGAGTCACCAAATCCGGCTTCTTGTTGAGAAAGAGGAGCCATGGATGGATGAATGGATGGACACTTATACCGGGACCAGGCATCTAGAACGTCTAGTCTTGGCTCCATGAAAGATAGTTTAAAAGTTCTGTTGCAAACAATGATCACAATAAATGATTCCAGAATTTGTTGCTGGGCATAGTTCACCATTCTTTCCTCTGGTCTTCTACTGGCCAACAGATGATGGCCAGGTGGGAGAAAATTAGGAAAGTGGGAGAAAATGAGGTGGATCCACTGGGAATGAAGGAAAGAAGAGCCATCAGAATTCATGAGCTTTACGTGGAAAACAGCTCTTCTGGGGTAATTGTCATTAAAGTCAGAATAGAATTCTGCACCAGAGGCATATTCTGTGTTCCAACTAAACCAAGTCTGCATGTTGTCAGCAAGGGCCAAACATCCATTGTGCAACTTTCCATGGAGGGCAAAAAAGTTTGTTTTTGTTTTTGAGGGAGTGGGAGCCGAGAGGAGGAGCTGCCTGGCTGTAAAAAGTGACAAAATGGCCCAAACCCCATAATGGCAGGCAAGGAGAGCCTGGAAGGTGGAAGGAGAATCCATCTGACATTAGCCCTGATCACTGTCCCGTGAGGACAGGGCACAGCTAGTGGGTGGAGAGCGTAGACCAGGGATGAGAAAAATCAAACGCGAGGGTAAGATCATCTGAGGCAAGGCTCCTCCAGCTGCATTTTCATAGCGGTGACTTATTAACTTCATTAAATAAAGGGAATGGGACAAAATAGGCAAACCAGGGAAGCCAAGTGGGGTATCTGGCAGGAATCAAGTAGAGGAAATGGTCTCAGGTGCCGAAGTTTATCATTCAAGAGGAGTAAATTTTCCACTAATGTTAGGCTTTTGGAATTGAATCAAGTGACAATAAAATAACCCATTAAAAATAAAACAAAGATCAGGAAAGGGCCTTGCTTTTTTCTCGGATTCATAGGTGACTGACCATCTACAAGAGGGTCTTTTCCCCTGAGACCTCCTCCTATTCCTGTTCCCCAGGACCAGGGCCGACAAATAATGTTCAAGACACCAAGTTAAATTAGAATTTCAGATCAACGAGAAATGTTTTAATAGTAGAAGTCCCACATACTACATGGGACATACCTATAGTAAGAAAAATCATTTGCCATTTATCTACTATTCAAATGTAACTGAATTTCTGTATTTTTATTTTATTTGCTAAACATTTGCTAAATCTGGTATCTCTATCGGGGGGAAGTCTTATCTTTTTAAGTTTGTCAGCCCAACAGGTCCAGTGTCCTGTATTATATTAGCTCTCAAAAGCCCCAGCAGTTTGTTTTAGGTAGGGTTCCTACCAAAACAGATCCTGTTGGCACAGAGGTTGTGTTTGTAGACTTTGGCTCTGACTAAAAAAAATAAAACATCCCCACTAAGCATCCTTGGCTCTCTAGCTCCCCATTCTCTGCAGTGCATCTCAACACTGGACACAGAGAGCCCGAGGTGCCTTCGGCTGCTCCTGAAACAGTGCCCTTCAGACCTCGGCTGGCCTTCAAGGGCATGAACAAGTTTGGAACCTTCTGCTGGTTCATTTTTAATTTTCGCCTCTGAGCATGGCACAAGGCCAGGAAAGCACTCAGAGGAGCTTCCCTCAAATGCCCTTGCAAACCTTGCAAAATGACAACCCACTCTCCGTCAGATGACACTACAGGGAGGTGGGGCCAGCTAGACTGGCAGGATGCAATAGCTTGATCATTCAAGCCCAACTGCCAGGGACCACTATGTAAAGGGAAGTTATGATTTAGGGGCTGGAAGCTTCTCTAGGGGTGACAGGAAAGGGAAGTGTGAGGGGAATATGCCTCTATGACCCTTCCTCTGCTGTGCTATCAAAGGCATCTTCCTTCCTGAGCTTGAACTAACTAACAAGCACTAAAAATGCTTGGAAGAGGGGAGAGGGAGTCATTTCCAGAGGAGACATTATGTAGAAGTTCACGGGACAATTTATTAGGTCTTACTAAGTATTTACTTTTAAAAGCTCTGCCAGGGGAAGGAAATCTGAAGCTTCACGCTCTGGAAGTGGATTTGGGGAAAAGGCCCCATTGGACCTGAACAATAGGAACGCCCCCACCTCTTGGCTACATAACCCAACAGCAATTAGGGGATTTTAATCCTCTCTGTTGGCTAGGTCTGATGGGCTAGCTCCCAGCAGGGTCTCCATCTGTGCTCACCTCGGCACACATACTTAGCTCTGTGACAGCTGATTCCAAGCCCTAGTCTGTCTTTCCTATTTCAAAATGGCAGATTCCTAAAGTGTTGTGGAATAGCATCATCCAAATGGTGCTATTTTAATGATGGCCAAAGTAGGTAGTTCTGAATACCATGACCCCAAACCTACTAGGGTAGCAGATCCTATTGCCACCGTGCTCTGCCAATCGTGAAATACTTTGGGAGATGGAAAGGAGTAGCTAAAGAAAAAAACCCTGAAAATATGTCGGGTGATGGGAGTACAGAGGTGGAGATACTGGACAGGCAACAGGCCCCCAAACTCAGAGACACAAAAAAGTAAATACCCTCAAAGCAGAGAATATGTTCAGCTTTTTACCTGAATGATTCTACCATCCTGAGTCCCCCAGCCCATTCTGTTCAAGGGACCAGTGTTTTGAAGATTTTACTTCCCTTTGTTCAGACTGAAGGAAACACATTCTGCTAATGACCAAGCCTCTCCTACGAGTAGTGAGGCATATTGGAAGGTGACTGAAGTTTGCTCTGTTCAGGTCTTCATGGGGCAATGAGTGATCGAACCGCTCTGGTTAGATCCATGCCATATCTCGTGTCCTAGAAAGTTAACGTCTCCCAAAGCGCCCAGAATATGTCTAGGAAATAATGAGGAAATAACTTGAGTGTCAGAAAAATATGATCTTGAATTTTAACCCTATTCCCAGGGTGAGGATAAAAGAGTATATGGAAAAGCTACCTTTCCTACCTTCCAGTGCAAAGCTAGATAGAAAACCAGGAAGAGTAGGCCAGGCTCTGGGGCTGGGAGTGGCATGGAACCTTAGGTTTGGGGGCACCCATATGTTTGGAGGAAAGAGTGCTGAGTTAAGGACAAGAAGTCCTGAATTCTGGAGGGGCTCTCATCCAGTGGTGTGACTGGGCCGTCAACTCTGTGCCACAGTTTTCTTTCTCTATAAGATGGTTCAGGCCATTTCTCCTCTCATTCTCAGATGAGGATAGAATGCAATGATAGACTGGAAAGTACCTGGAGGAGAATAAACTAATATATACCTCTGTATATATAAATAACATGGGTTTTCTTTTTTTTAAAGTGAGACTCAGTGTTATAAATTATTTAAGCCTCTCTGCTGGACCCATCCTTTGGGGAAAAAAAAATAGCTATGAGAAAAAGATGGATGAGAAAATACTGTAAAGGCTCCAAATGCTTATTATGCTTTATAACTGGGCTCTACGTTTTGCTTGTCTATAAGCAGAAACTAAATTTGAGAGAGACACAGGCTTAGGATCTACATAGTAGAGAGATTCTGCAGGGGATCTTTATTAATTAATTCTTTTCTTGGATTTACATAGCTTCTTTTCTCTAAAGAAGTACAAAGAATTAAGTCTAGACATCCTCAAACCAGAGGAGAGGAACTAGATCAACTCTGAGAAAGAGGTGCTGCTTATTCCCATGAGTGCTAAGGGTCCATGATACATGGAGATCGGAGCACGCAGAGGGCAAGGAGGCAGCCATGACAATATAAAGAGAAAAAGTTTCACATCTCCATCCTTTATTCTGTTACATTCATCTCTCTCTCATGTCTCTGGTCTTAGCAACTAGGTGTCAGTGCTCACAGCCAATAGTCAAATAAATAAATAAATGCCCCACAAATAAATGCTGCCTGATGCTACCTGATAAAAATGAGGGAAGAAAAGGCCAGTACATGTCTCAGCACTGGTTCCCTCTGATATTATCTTATACCAAAGCACAGAGAAAGCTCCATAATTCAGAGAACGATCCAAACAGGGGCCTGTCCAAGGTAGCACTCTTTCCCCAAACTCCAGGCATCATGGATTCATTCAGAAATTGGAGGAAGGGTTCAGAAAGGTGTGGAGAATGCCATGCTGGTTCATGCACACGGTCCCTCCTGGCTTCGGTCTCTTAGGCTGGAATCACAGGAGGGCAGAGGCTGGCCACCCCCACTGTCCCTGACCGGCTTTGGATAAAGAGGAACAGATTGGTCATCATCCGTGATTTTACCTGGAGTCTTCACGAACTGCTTCTTCTGGCCTGTCAAAAAGCAAGTGCAGGTTTGGATGGCGGGGAACAAAGTTGACGAGGAGGCTGAACACTGCATGAAGAGAGGACCAAGCCAATGAGAGAGCAACGGCAGCAACAGAAAACCAAACAAACCCTGCAACAGACCTGATGGGGGATGAGTCGCTGGACGTGGATGAGGTGGGCATAGGGCTGGATGGCGCCGAGAACATGGGCCAAGATGGCGAGAGGGGTGAAGTTGGGCTTGGATTCGGGGGGCTGCAAGACAGAACAACCAGAAAACTCGTCAGCACAGAGGGAAACCACAATGGGAGCACAAGGTTCATGGGAGGCCAAATGATGGGGAGCTGGAGCAGACGAGGAGCACTGAAACCCAGGCTGTGTCGTCAGTGCCAAGTCACATTTCTCCAGACCAGATCTCAGTGACTTCCAAGTAGCGCCTGTTCTGCAATTCCTTGGAGTATTAAGGAGTCTCTTTGCCCTGCAGAACAGCTGCTTTCTAGGTCACAGGAGTTTCTTCGATGGTGTTCACTGTGTCCTTGCCCACTGGTGGAAGATGCCCTGGGCCCACATACATGAGCTCCCCCTCATACCCTAGCACCAGCCCATGTGGGGCAGGGCTACCCTCTAAAAGGCCTTCAGCTTCCACTGCTGTGTTAGTGTTTTTAAAGTTGGGTCTCAGCAAAAATGACCATTTTTCTGGGCTGCACAGGCCATTCGGCCAGAAAACAACTTCCTGTTTACATTTTTAACTAAATGGGCTGTGTGCCATTGGAGACTCAGAGAAGCACTGCATTAGAAATACGATAGCGGATGGAGGACGGGTCTGGACACGCACCTCTCAGGAGAGGGCACACAATCACTGGCAGCACTGCGGTCCCTCTGAGGTTTGCTTTCCAGGCCTGCCCTTTCTCTTTTCATGGATTTTGGGCATTGTGATACTCTAAGAAAAAAACTCACAGGGAAGGCAATGAAAAAATGAGGAACTGAAAACTTCAATCTGTCATTTTGTTCTTTGATGTTAACTGATCAAAAGTTTGCAGAGGAAAGGTTAAAATTACTCATTAAAATACAGCTTGTGACTTTTAACTGGTCATGCTAGCCCTTTGACTTATTTCTACAAATTACACAAACAAACATCCTAGCAACTCCATAAAATCACATAAATCACAGATAGTGCAAAGACCAATGACTGAGAAAATAATGTGGAAATCGCCCAGCCACAACACCACCTGCAGTCCTGAGCCTCAGCCGACTGCTGGAATGTTTGATCCAAGCACTTTATAGAGGTGAAAATGACAGCAATCCAATTCCAGTGCAACAGACTTTCTAAACATAGTGGGATTTAGCAAGAACGCATAAATGTCCTATACAGTGGGCCATTCTCAATTCAGACATGAGACCTCATAATGGTCCTAATTATCTATGGTTGTAACATACATTCTCATGGAAATATACAGTAAAAACCCATCACATGAGTTCACCAGAAATCCACAGACTAAATGAATGAAACACTTACTTAATGCCATTATGTGCATTATATTTCTAGAACATAAATTCTACAAGGGCAGGGATTTTTATCCATTTTGTTTACTGATCTATCTCCAATGCCTAAAATAGTGCCTGTAAGTATTCAAGAAATAATTGTTGAGTGAGTAAATTAATAAATCTCATTTAACTTACCCAACAAGCCAAAGACACACAATACGATTCCTATTTCACAGATGTGGAAACTTGGGGCCCATTTGAGGCTTGCCTATAAGTGACAGGGCCGAGGTTCAGACCCCGATCCCCTGGCCCTAAGCCCTGGGCTCTGGCCACTACCGTGTCCTGCCTCTAGGGTAGCAGGACTGGCTCTGTTCCTCTATGTTGTGCCAAGCTTCTTTATAGACCCAGCCATAGCACTAGAAGCCTTCTTAACCAGTGATTTATGAATCTCCTTTAGATGCCTGCCACATTTGCAAAGGAAAATGGGAATGTAGCAACAGACAGACTCAATAAGACTCAACACATTGTAAATTCCCCAATCCTGCCTCCAGTCTTCTCTCTGGTAGATTCACATAGCAGATGGAATTCATATAATACAAGAAATTAAATTCAAAGAGTATGGCTTTTTTCTCTTTTTCTCAAATAATCCAGCAAAGACAAGCTACTGAGCACATAGTATGATCAAACACAATAAATGGAATACAACTTGGCATTTGCCAAGGTCCCTAACCTCAAGAGTTCCCAATGTATTTAACAAGATTGGACAGACCAAAAAACAACTATAACATAAGACAGTAAGATTTGGCAGCCGAGGGATAAGTTACTCTCTTATTAGCTGAATACATGCTCCCACTTGACTCTGTCTCGAGTCCTGGGAGAAAGTGCTGCCTCATTTTAACTGTGCAGTCCTCACTTTCTTCTGTAGCTGCAGCTGGTGAGCAAGACCTTGCTTTCTCAGGCCTCTCCCCATAGCCCGTCCCTCTCGATATAGTAGGCAAGGCCTACCATGACTTCCAAACTGCAACGCAGCCCAGGAACCCAAGCTCTGACCAGGGACAATCTGCAAGTTCAAGAGAGCAAGCAGCTCAGGCCAAGAGGCCTGAACTCATCTGTTCCTCTGGTCAGTGGTCAGCACAGGACAATTAAAAAGTCCTTAGGACTTTTTATTTGTTTTCTTTTTTTCTTTTTAGTGGCTTTTATAAGTAGGAAACCCCTCTAGCTTCCTATCTCATTTGTATAAGAATTATGCCTTTGGTTAAAAAAAAAATAAGATAAAGGCATAGTTCAGGACATACTCTATGAACACAATGTGGTTCTGAATGTTTTTTCACATCCTTGCATACCTAAGTGGGTCTTGACCAGTCGTACATAGCTGAAATTATCTGGGGGTGTGGTTGGAATTCCAGGGTATCTGAAACCATTATAAGAACTTACTCTTCAATCTCCATGTCACTTATTGTAGTACTGACTGTCATTTTTAATGACTAATAGAATTTCATTTGTTTGCTTGTGTTTTACTCATAGCAGTGACATTTATTTGCTATAAAATGACCACAATTTAAAATTTATGACTATTATATTTTAGTGTAACAGTAAAATGCACACTCCACAGTACTTTGATTTTTTTAAACTACTGATAGAATTATGCTTTTTATTCATTTGTGCTCAGAATCATGTCATAAAACTCATGATCAACAATACTGTAGAACATTTTTATTTATTTAATGATGAATGTCTATAGCAAAAGAATGACAATAATATACAAATATTCCTCCAAGAAGCAAGGAGTACATTTTATTTTAGTTGTGTTACAACTCAGAGAACATGTAAATGGGAAATAAGATCACACGAATGATGCTAATGGCCCAAGACTGTCTACTCTTTCATTCCCCTTCACCTCCAAAGTGTCTATAGCTTACTGAAAAATGACAACAGCAGACAAAAAAATCTCACCCTTAAAAAACCTAAAACAAAACACACAAACAATAAAAGGCCAGTTTTGCTACTGGCCCTGAAGCTTCTATCAAATTCTCACTTTTCTACTGAGGCCAAAGATCACAAATGACTGAGGTTAGGACAGGAGAAAATAATTTGGTAACTACAGTCTTAGCAGATGACCCCCTAAGGCCTCTCTACCATCCTCAGAGTCCAGTTGTGAGTATCTGAGCTGAATGCCCCAGCACATTTTTCACTCCTGGGATTCTGCCAGTGCCCCACCACCTTCCCCTCCCCCCCTTTAAGGCACAACTACAACAACAATAAGAGCTTAAACTTTAGCATGGAATGAACATTTGCTGGTCTAGTTTGGATTCAACTGGAAGGCTTATGTCAGCTTTAGTTTGCTGGTCCACAGTGTCCTCAAAAGGAGTCATACAGTCCCAGTCAGTCCTGTTGACATTCACTGGACAGTGAAGAAAGAATGGCTTAGGAAGATAAGGCTCAAAGGCCTGGCAGCATGTTGGGTTGTAGCCAACAGTTCAAATACAGTGTGTGGCATTATCATCAGCTTGACACCCTTCTGTGATGACTCACTCAAATGATGGAACGTCTGGTGTACCAGCCAGGGCATGCCTCCCTTCCTATGGACAGGGCTGCCCCAGCAGTCTCCCAATCTCATCATGGATGTGGCAGACCCAGGGTAGTCTCTGCTCTGTGGTTATTAAAACCTGGTGCAAGGTGAGCAGTAAGCTCACCATTAAGAAGAAAGCTAACCTTTCAAGATTCTGATACTCAAAATTATAGATGGCCTTGTAGAAAATTGGAAAATACCAAAAAGCAAGAAAAAGCAATACAATCATAATTTATAACCACTGATAATCGCTGTTAATATCCTGGCATATCTTCTCATTTTGGGAGGAATAAAACTACATACATAGTAGCCAGTTCTTTTTTTTTTCCCCTTAATAAAGCATTTTCGAATGTCATTAAATAGCCTTTGCTATCACATTCTTAAAATGGTTATGGGGTATTTTATCATATGGTATATACCCTGATTTATGCAACCTTTCTCTTATTTTGTATATTCAGATTATTATGCCCTTCTAGCTATTATATAGTGGTGCAACTCGCATCCTTGTTGAGGATCACTGAATATATTTGTTTCCTTAGCATAAACGCCTGGAAGTTAAATAAGTGGGTCAAAGGCTAGGAGTCTTTTTTAAGGGTATTGATACAACCTAGCCAATAGCTTTGCAGAAAGGTTATGCTGAACTGCATTCCCACCAACAATGCATGGGGGCTGTCCCTTCCCTCTCTCTGTCACTCTAGCAGCAGGAAGCATCATTAAAAAAAAAATTAATTTTTTTTTTTTTTTTTTTTTAGTTTAAAAAGGTTACCTTGGGCTCTCCTCTTTCCTAGCATTTCCAGTGAGATAAAAATGAATACAATTCCCTTCTCTTGTTCTGTTTCCATCTGGAAGCAATGTTAATTTTCCAAAGTGCATTCTGCCAAGAAGGTAGTGTAGGGAAGGACACAAGCAGGTAGACAGAGAAGACAGTGTCAACCTGGAGAGTTAGAGCCCTGGTCAAATGGTGTGGCTGATCCACGAGAAAGGGGGAGTGGCAGATGGCCAGCCTATTCCAGTACTCTTAAAGATAGGACTACCTAGGAGGGATGAGGTACACAAGAGTGTCCAGACAGTCTTCTGCCAGGTATGTACTATGGAGAAGTGAAAAAATTGGCATTTGCTCCTCTCTGCCAGGCACTGGCCTGTGATCTATGGCCCAGGTTCCCAGTCATGTATGTCGGGCCTGGGCAAGGCCTGTGAGATCACTAGCCCAGGGCTGACCTTAATGTACCATCAGTCCTCTCTTCCCAGTTAGGTACAGAGTAGGAAGGCGTGATGAAATCTAAGGCAGAATGCTTGTCTTGCCCCCGCTCCCCCCCTTTCCTCCTATAATGAGAGAGAAGAGAAAATTCCATGAAAACCAATACAATCTTATTTAATTTAATCCCAAATCAGTGAATTCTTCTTCCTTGGAAAATATCCCTTTATGTCTTGATTTAAGGCACCATTAAAAAAAAAGAAGGGATATCAAACCTCAGCCAAGGAAAGAGGGCCAAAAGGAATACTGATAAACTGGATAGTCGTAAATCAGAGCAAATGACACACAAAATGATTTTAATTTGTTAAACAACTGACCACATATTCTTTACATGTGTCTGCTGAAGCTGTGACAACACAGAAATCCTATAAATGTCCCAACCTTGTGGTTGTGAATTTTCAGTATGTGCTTCACAACCTAACAAGAGGAAAAACACACATGCCCCCGAGTTGTATCATTCTGTATTCTTTTGACTTTTACCAGTATGCATTGTATTTACAGATTCTTCCCCTCATCTAATATATTATCTAACATATCTTAACATACATTTTTACTCATCTAATATATTATCTATTTTAATGTGCATTTTAATCCTGACAACGGCAGAGTCCTGATTCTTATTTTAATGAGACAAAATGCTAAAATCCCCTTAAGGCCTTAGAAATTATTGGCAATCACTTTTAAAATAGTTTTTAAATAATTTGCTTTGAAAATAGTTCAACTTATCTACAGTGTAGTAGTTCCATTTTCTGGCTTTCACAAAAATTTCTGAAGTGTAAATTTCAAACAAATTTTAAACTCAGATTGAGTGTGCTGGGAATGGCAAATAATTTCATGATTTAAACATAATTCAAAATCTTAGAATAGGGCATCTGTCATCCTTAAGGTTCTCCAAGTCAATAATTTGAAACTTCTCATGTATAATAATGCAGAAATGGGAGGTAGAAGGGAAAACTCTGGATTGGAAGTAAAGATGACTGGACAATGGTTCCAGTTCAATTGCTCAATGTGCAGGAAAACAAAAACAAAAACAAAAAACCTCAAAGGAAAGGACCAGTGAGGGTAAGAGGGCCAAATGCCTCCACTGTGCTTCATGGTGCACAATACTGAATGAGCAGAGTATTCTTTTCCGTTAAACCTGAGGGTAGCCCCTCAGGCTTTTTCAATACCCCACTCCAGGTACATGAGAATTGGTTCTTGGGTATTTACTCCCTCTCAACCGAAAAAATTTCACAATTTATGAAGTTATTTGTAAAGAAAGGCTGAAGCATTTTGGGTCACTACAGAGAATGCATATGGTCACACTTGCTGTTTTAAAAGATTTGAACGGTTGCGGAGAAATCGCCAAACTTCCTTACTATCTTAACTTGAGTGCAGTACAATTGTCATTCTCTATATACTGAAGACATCACAAAAACAAATGCAGTCACTATAATTTAAAAAGAGAAGGAAGCAACAGTGCTACCAGGTTTGATCTTCTACTGTCCTGAGGCATAACTTAAGGCCACCATTCTAATGCTAGGGATGCTTAAACATGATTCTTAAAATAAATCTGCAAGGAGGAAACTGTAATGACACCTCACGGAATTGAGAATGGGGGACTGGGTGCATAGGCATGGATTTAAATTTCATTTTTTAATTTTGTTTATACTGTCTTAATTTTTTTATCATGAGGCTATATTATTTTGTAATAGTAGAAAGGACTCTTCTATAAATGACACTAGGATAACTGGATATCTGCATGGTAAAAGTAACACTTGATCTGTCCTTCATATCATACCTAACATATAATTTCCAGGTGGATTACAGATCCAAATGCTAAAGGCAAACAATACAGGTTTTAGAAGAGAGTAACTCCAGGAACTTGAGGTTGGAACATATCCAACAGAGCCTATAAAGCAGTAACCATAAGGAAAATACAGATATACCTGACTACATTAAAATTAAGAACTTTATTTATCAAAAGACAACATTAAAAGAGAGTAAAAAGGCAGCCTAAAACATATAAATAAACAAAGGGCTCATAACCAGACTCTACAAAGAACTCCTACTGATCAGTAAGAGACAGACAACCAAGGGGGAGATGCGCAAGCAACTTGAACAGGGACTTAAGAAGAGAAAATGCGGGGCGCCTGGGTGGCTCAGTCGATTAAGCGCCTGTCTTTGGCTCAGGTCATGATCCCAGAGTCCTGGGATCAAGTCCCACATCAGGCTCCTTGCTCAGCAGGGAGCCTGTTTCTCCCTCTGCCTGCCGTTCCCCCTGCTTGTGTGTGCGCTTATCCTCTCTCTCTGACAAATAAATAAATAAAGTCTTTAAAAAAAGAGAGAGAAAATGCAAAAGAAAAAGTGCTTAACCTTGCTGTAACATAGGAAATGTAGATTAAAACCATAATGGGGTAGTTCTGCACACATACCAGAGTGACTAAACAGCTAACATCAAAATGCTGAAAATACCAAGTGGTTACAAGATGTGGAAAGTCAGAACTCTACTACTTTGCTGGAGGAGGGATGGAAACTGCCACACCTGCTTTGGACAGTTTGGCTTCATCTGGCAAAGGTGAAGAGATCATCCTCTATGATCCAGCAGTTCCATTCCCAGACATACACCCTCCAGCATGGTGTGTACGTGTGCCTCAGAAGAGAAGCATAAGAATGTGCACAGCAAATTATTTGTAAAAGCAAAAACAAGAAACCCAGAAGTTCAGCAAAAGAAGAATGGGGAACTAATTTTAGTATATTAATACAATAGTACACTCTGCCATAATGAAAATTAAACTAATGACTAATTTTAACAAATCAATGAAGGACTCTGAAAACCACTGAACAAAGGAAGCCAGACATAATAAAACAAAATATTGTATGTTAGGGATGCATACAGGTGATCCTTATTATTTGCAGATTCTGTGTTCGTGAATTCATTTACTTACCACAATGTATTTGAAACCTCAGAATCAATAATCATGGTGCTTTCACGGTCATTTGTGGACACCCACAAAGCAACTAAACACCTGAGTCACTCTGAAGCACCCAATATGCACAATGCCATCTGAGGTGGAAATAAGCGATGCTCCAGCCTTCTTGTTTCCATTCTCTAGAGTTTCTGAGTACAAGAAGGCTGTGATGTGCCTTATGGAGGAAATGCGTTGAGTAAGATTTGTTCAGGCATGACTTACTGTGCTGTTGGTCATGCGTTCAATGGTAATGAATCAACAATATTAAATACAGTATACAGATCGGTTGACAAAAATGTGGCAAAACCAGAGGCTCACAGGAACCTAACCCTGTGCTTTCCCTAGGAACAGTGGTTCAGTATTTGTTAATTCAGTATTTGTATTGACTTTACTGAACATAACTACTGGACGTAACAATGATCTGTATTTAGGAGACAAAAATACAAATAAAAACATGGAAGTGATTATTGTAAACATCCGATTAATGATTCCTTTTGTTGGGGGGGAGAAGACTAAGAGAGGGAAAGAGAAAGCAAGAGATGCAGACACTTCTGGGGTCTTGGCAGGGTTGTACTTCTTAACCTGGGTGTGATTAGGTGGGTGTTTGCTAAATGATAATTTGTTAAACTGTACATTCGTATTTCATGCACTTTTCTATAATAAAAAAACATGTGCAAACCTATCTTAAAACATACCTATAGACAGTAAGTATATCAACATAGTAACGCCATTCTCTGGATGATGACATTAAAAGTAATTTTTATTTTGTATGCTTTGAAACTATTTTCCACATTTCCTATAGTTAATCTGTTACATTTATAACCAAAAAATAAATGTCACTAGTAAAAACCATCTCCCTAATCATACAAATGGCTACTTTTATTCTCTGGAGGAGAGATGTTTAATAGAGGCAAAATAACAGTTCCATCTTTCTTGCACCAATCTGTGGTTTGGGTTGCATAATACAGTTGGCAGCTCCCAACTGTTCATGCTGTTTCTCTTCTTTTTTCAGTCAAATACAATCAACAAATATTTACTGAGCACCTTCCATATACAAGAACTAATGTTTCCATCCTGCTCTCCTCACTGAGAAATGATATTGGCTCCTTGAGAGACATTTTTATTTTGGTAAAGTTATCACAGTAAATCAATGGTGTCTTCCTTTCATCCGAGCATGGGGAAATCAAATAGGACATCTCCAATGTCACATTCGAGTAAGTAAGCTGGACAACATGTTAACAACACGGGCTGAAAGTCATTGGCCATCTGGCATACTTTTCTATAAGGTCTGCTTGCAGGGAATATTTCCTGTTTGGACAAGGGGGAGGAAAAGGAGGGAGGAGGATTTACTAAGAATCTCAATGTCCACTGCTGAAAACAAAGGAGTATCTAAAATTAGCAGTGGTGGCCCAGGACACTTCAGCTTAAAAGTAAACCCTGGGGAAAGGAGATTCCCTGAATAAGAAGGCTGAAATATTTCACTATGTTCAGAACTCGCAGCAATAGAAAAAGCACTTCTCCTAAGGATAATATTCAGGACGATTAAGTTAAACTCCTGCAAGCCTACAAATCTTGGTCCGGATACCATGAAAGGCATGAGGCAGAGAGATAAGCAGAGATGAACTTTGGTGAAAAGGCCAATAGTCTCTGACTCTCTTTTTCTCCTCCTAAGCAAATAGCTGACTTCCCTCTAATTCTAGTGTTTATTCAGTAGTCTAAACATGCGGAAAATTATTTCTGATTTGATTTCAACCCACTCAAACATCTCTACTCCATTTATTACTTTCTATGACTGGCCTTGCTCTTTCAGTGTGACCATGCACAAAACGTGCATCTTCCCCTGGACCATGCTCCATTCCTACAAAGGCTGGCTCAGGCTGCACGATGAAGGAATGCAATCTCACTAGACTTCACGGTGATTTTTGCCCCTTGTTCATTTGGTTCTGAGTTGCTTATTGACTTGACTGGAAAAAGCTTTAAATGATTTTCCAGCAAAGTCACCCTTTCCAGTGGAAAAAAAGAGTTTTAACATCTGTGCATAAAAATGAACTGAAGGAAAATGATTTCTATATTCTGCTCTAGTTCTTACATTCTAAAACCAAAAACGCACTGAGAAGTCAATGAAAATAGACACAGCAAAACACCATTATTTCTAATCTTACAAAATTATATATATATATATATATATATATATATATATATTTTCAAATATGAGGCAGATACAAATTACTCTGGACAATCTTTGGCAAATTTACAATGTAAACAAGATGTTCAGCATAGATACTCAAAAGGACCGTTCTTGGTGATCATCTCAAAGTGCAAATCTGATCCTGTCTATTCTCTGCTTAGAACACTTCAGTGTTTCCCCTTTTCTCCGAGGGTGAAGACCAAGGTCATCTTACCTAGACTACTCGAAGAATCTCTAGCCTGGTCTCTTTACCTTTTTACCATTCCAATCCATCGTACTGCATGTTGTCACTACATGAACCTCTTAAAGACACAGCTCAAATTTTGAATGAATAGCAATTTCCTTCTTATAAACTTCCGACGACCTACTGCACAAAGAATAAATTCTTTACCCTGGGAGAGTGAAAGATGTAGTTACAGAGTTTATTCCTGGCCACCAGTTTTCCCACCTCCCTTCTTCTGCTCCACCTCAAGTGATACAGGTGGAGTCAGTGTCCCTCGGATTTCATTAAAGGGGCAGGCATGTGATCCTGGCTGGCTAGCCTGAAGGCCCCTTTCCTCTGGCCATGGAGACTGGGTCAAGGATGGACACTCAACTGATCAAAGTTCCTCCTTGTCTTCTAACATATGAATGCTTTTCTGGAAGCAAAAGCTATTGGCTTAGTGTGATCAGAGATCTTTTTTCCTATTACATGGCAAACATCTGTCTGCAAATGAAGTTTAAAAAAAAAAGAGGGAAGAAGAACCAAGTAAAATAATAATTTGGGTTCCTGGGTCCAATTGTGCTCGAGGTTAGATTCACCCTGAGATTTCCCAAAATTGTAAGTTTAGAACTCCCACTTTTTCCTTAGACTAGTTGGGTTTCTGTCATTTGAAGGTCCTTCACAATACAGCCCCAATTGCTCTTCATAATCCACCTTACTTGCTTTCACACCCTTGGGGATTTCCAGGTCAGCAAGCTTTTTCTTAAATATTGTAGACTCCCTGGACCAAGAGGCAAAATTGAGGGTATTAGGTAGTACTTATATAACCATTTAATATAAACAGTTGAACAATGTAAAAACCATTCTTATCTCATGAGCCATAAAACAAAAACAAAACCAAAACCAACAGGCAGCTGGCTGGATGTGGCCCAGGGGCCTTAGTTTTCCAACCAGTGTTCTAGCCAAATGGGTTTATTTGTGCCACGGGGGTACTTTCAGCTTCCCATCACCATGTTCTTTGCTGGTGCTGTTTTTCCACCTAGAATGTCTCTTCCCTTGCCCCTAATCAATGCCCATCCACCAGTCAAAGCCCATTTTCAGCGTGAACTCCGACATGAGGCTTCTCTAGTTACCACAGTAAGTTCTGTACTTCTCCTCTGAATCCTCAAGAACTAGCCTTTCCCTTCTGGTCTTGACTCTACCTCGTACTGCAGTTATGCTACTCCTCTTACATCTCTTGTACACTATGAATGCTTCCTATGTTTTTTTGGAATTGACGATATATAAAGGCTTCATTAAAAAAAAAAAAAAAAAAAAAGACCCCACAGGATCAAAGTCAATAGGGAAAGGAAAGGAAACAGGGTTCTACTAGAAGCCAAGCATAAGGCCCTGGTAGGCAGGGCAGCCAGACCTTCCTGAGTCAGAATGATCTGATATCATAAAATGTAACCAGCTCTCAGTCTAGTGCCCTTATGATGGCTCCGCATACAGCCCCTTGTTCACTTGCCTCAGATAGCAGTGCCTGACAAGTACTACAGAAGGGGCATTTCAAACCTTCTGTTTCTGGCAGGGAGGGTGACAGGCACACCGGCCTGTACTCTGATGGACTCCTGTGTTTCCATATTCAGTTTTGGTCACTCGTTGGCATTGTTCTTCCTCCTGACTACTGGGTAGTGCTACCCAACCCCAGTCATTTGCCCCAGCCTCCTAGCTTTGGCTGTGTATTATGTGTATTTTTAATACATAATATCCTAATATTTTTCTAAGTCGATCCCCCTAATAAAGCAGAAACATCTGCTTATTCCCTTCTAAATGATAAAAACTGGTTATTATTAAAATGAAGAAAAAAGGTCATCTAGGCATTATTTAAAACATTCAGGTACCTCAGTGCCATAAGGCTCAAATTTTGGAAATTTCTGTTCTTGGCTATCTTTTTCTTTCCTCTTGTAGAAGTATAGCATTTATTTTTCTAAGACCTATTTAGTTATTCTAAAGAGCGAAATTAATGAATAAAAAGCTTATATGTCCATTCCAGGCAAGGATTTGATGGTTATTTAACATTTCTGCCTCTTAATTCTGGTACCATTTGTCAATACTATCATCATCATCATCATCACGTCAACATTGACTCATTGTGTTTACTATTCTTGGCAGAAGAGGATATTAAAAAATAGTTTTATTGAGGTGCAACTTACATACTATCCAGGTCACATATTTGAAGTGTACACCACTGATAGAGTTGTATAGTCATCACCTATAATCCAGTTTTATGATGTTTCTATCAGCCCCCAAAGGTCCTTTCAGCCACTTGCAATGAAACCCTGCTCACATTATGAGCCATAGGCAACCACTGATCTACTGTCTCTAGAGATTTGCCTTTTCTGAACATTTCACAAAAATGGAATCATGCAACATGTCATCTTTTGTGTTTGGCTTACTTCCCTGTTTTCACATTTTCATAGCGGGCTAAGAGCTTTCAAAGGAAAGGTGAAAATGATGATGGTAATAAATGGTGAGTTCTAATTTATATTAAATACTTACTATGTATCAGTCATTCTGCCAATCTTTTCAGAGGCATCTTCTTAACTCTTCCAAACAACCTCAGGGATAGATACTATTATTCCCATTTTTCAGGTGAGAAAACAGAAGATCATGAAGTTTAAGCATCTTTGCTGCCTAAGGCCAAGTGGTTAGTGGATGATGAGGAGCTGGGATTTGAAATTGGCCCTAACTCTAAGCCACTAAACCATCTGCCTTCTCTTTAAAAAAGAAACTCTTAAAATCAAACCAGCTGAGATTTTTCATTTAAAAATATGAGTTTTCAACTCACGGGAGAAGGCAATGTATAGTTTAAAGTGCTGGGGAAAAAACCCTGTGAGGGCACCTAGAAGGGAAGGTTCACTATGGTGAACGTTCTTAGCACATTCAGCCTCCATGGGGCACAGAATCTCCCTGGTGCATGCCAGACACATCGCACCTGCTGCTCAGGTAAGCTGGAAGTGCCCTGCTCCTTGCAGCATTGTTCATCATATGTGCTCTTGCCCTCAATCTACTAAGCCTTTTTGCTTTATTTAGAAAGCATGTGTTGGAAGACATGAAAAATAATATATGTAAGGCTGTTTATGAGCAAGTTTCCTCAAAAAACCTCAGAAGCTGGTCCATTTGTGCCATCTGTTATAAGAGAAACTAGAAACCACCTGTCTGTCTGCTTGAGCTCTGCTCTTATCAAGGAAGTTGTAATTACCTCTTTGGTGAAGGATTTGAATCATTACAGTAAATCCCTTATTCAGCACATATTGTATTAGGAAGGCATTCCGACCCTAAAAACTAGGTCTTTTCTCTTCTTCTCCTACAAAGATGCAATAAAACCTCAGCTATTTGGAGCCTAGCAAGTGAACTATGCCTTAGCCTTCCTTGTCACTCAACAATAAATACTGAACAAATATTTACTGCACACCTACTACATGGCAGGTGCTGTTGCAAGCACTGGGAACACAGCAGAAAACAAGCGGAGTGAGGCTTCTACTCTCAAACACGGCCTCCTGCAAGGCAGGCCATGAGAACACAGGCTGTGTGGGGAAAAAATATCGAAGCTTCTATTTGCATTTTTTATCCGATCCTTGTAAGATTTGTATTTTATATATATCTTCTGATGCATGTAATATAATAATTAGTAAGGTAGGTATGTAATTTATAAGTAAATAAAAATAACAAATACATATTGGAGATACGTGCCCCCAATATTTTTTCTGAGTATATTTTGATTGTTTTAGTGACCAAAATAGTTCCTGGGAAACAGTGTTACCTATGTGTGTAACAGACAACAAGTAAACAACCAAATACGACATTTTAGCTGGAATGAAGAGCTATGAAGAAAACAGGAATGAGGACAGGGTGAAAGTGAGCTCCCGAGTAGGACAGGGTGGGTGGGGATGATTTGGATTCTGTGTGGACAGGCCACTGCTGTCAGGACTCACATCTGAGTGGAGGCTCCGCAGAGCAGAACATTCAGGCCTCATTCTCTTCAACACCTGGGCTTCTTTTCATTTTAACCATCTGGGATTAAAACAAAAACCAAGCCCCATTTCTTCCTATGTGCCCTGACAGTCTCTTTGCCTGATAGTAAGGTTTTTCCCAGAACACTATGTAAACTTAATGGAAAGGGTGCTATTTTGAAAGAGAGGACTATCGAAAGAAGATCAGTAATAAATGCTGGCTGGGGCTGTAGCAGTTCCCAGTAGTGGCTGGTAACAGCAAAACATACTTTTCCTGCAAGAAATTGTTTCCTGGTACAGCTAGAAAGTCATTCTGTTTGGGGAAACGAATGTTTCCCCTTTCAACGAAGTCTCCATGTGGCTCACTCCTTTTTGGAAGAAAGGAATTATATAACTCCCAAACAAACCAACAGCCTGGACACTTCCCTTCTTCTGTGCGAGCTGCCACATCTCTGGGTTGCTACAGGACCAAGCACCTGATGAGATACTCCAGTTACCGTATCTCCTTCATTCAGGTCCCTCTGACTTTCACCATCTGAGGTGTAACACTTCTGGAGATGTAACCATTTTTTGTCAGTATATTTGTATTAATTCACTTACAAAGTTATTTCTGGTGATAGTATTACAAGCCCATTCAGTTCCCTCTGGAAATGATCAGTCTATGCTTTCAAATACACCCACCTGAAACGTGAAGGCAAACCTTCCACGATGCCTGCGCCATATCCCTCTCACTCTTCCTTCCTATCGTCACCCAGGGTTTTAGAGACAAAATGACACTTTGCATATACTTAAATTTTGTCATTCTCCCAGAGAACTATGGAAAAGAGAATCCTCTCAAGAAAACCGAAGGAAGAACACTGCAAATCACAATTTAGCATATTATAAAATGAAAAGAAATACAATGTATTTTCCAAAATGAAAAGCCTTCGCATCATCAAGTCAATGAATGAGTCAGGCTGGGTTGGGTCATAAAAATCACGCTGTTCCAATTCCCCCCAACCTCAGCCCTGTGATTGTGATAAGCAAGCAGAGATGGGAACCACTGATTCTTGGTTTCTACATTGTTCCATGTCAGCTTTGGAAATTACTGGGAAATGTGACTTACTCGCATGGATTTTATTATATTTGGCCCCGCAACTGTGTACACTCATCTACTATATTAACAAACTCTCAGTGTCCATCTGTGATTTTATCCCAAGAACTGAAGCGTTCTGAGAAGAGAGGGACTGGAAATCTGGAGTAGTTTGGGAAAATTTCCATGGGGTTGTGGTGTTCCCATTTTCCACTGTGGGGTTTAAAATTAGGCAGCTGTGGTCATCTTGTATCTGGGAAAAGAGAATCACTGTCAAGGGCATAATGAACCCCGACTCTATGCCGAGACAAGGTGCAGCAACAGGACAAAGTCTGGCTCCTAAACTAACAGCTCCCACTGATAGAGTACTTCCAACACGCTAGGCTCTGGGCTGAGCACTTTTCGTCACTGACTCCTCCAGATAACCCTGCGAGGGCTGCCCTGATCTTGCTGAGGGGTAAGCTGAAAGACGGAGAGATTGGGCAATTTTCTGAGTCAGAAAGTGGTAGTGCTGTGGCTGACCCGAGGCAGCCGGACTCTAGAACTTGGGCTCCTCTGAATGCCTGTGCCCACTGCTTCCCTCCAGCCCTTCCCACTGACGAGGATCCTAACAAGATTCCCCGAAACATTTACTTCCCGGGCCTGGTGGACAGAATGGGTCGGGAAATGCCAGACACAAAGCGGGCCAACTTACAGCGGGTTGCTTGACATGTCCTAAAACCCATTGAAACAGGTGAAATCCCAGTTCCAAGAAATCATAAATACACATTTAAGAGAAAATAAAGCAAAATGGTTTGGAAGCTTCTCAGCAATTTCATGAGAACACCTGTCACATTTGCTAAACTGACTGCTAAATGAAAACAATATTCTTAAGAATAGTGAATTAACAGTTAGGTGCAGGAGTTTAGGGTCAGCCAGCCCTCTAATACTGGCTCTACCACTAATCAGCTGCGTGACCTCGGGGAACTTAACTTCTGTGTCCCACATTTTCCTTCCCTGCTTAAAATGGGGATAATTAATTAAGGAGATTATATATGTAATACACTCAGTGTATGAAAGCTTGGTATGCAGTAAGTGTTCACTAAATGACAGCTGTTAGGATTAGAGTATGCTTCACTTGTCTTGAGAAAACGGTTCCGTTACAAAATGAAAAGTGGACTTAAGGACTCGGTACTTACACCATCTATAAACCCCAATGAACTGATCCCAAGAGAAGTGAAAATGAAGAGAAAATGGTACCATTACCTAACTAACTACAAGGAAAGAGAAAAAGTAATATGCCTCAGGTTCTCGGGTATTCATCCTAGAATAATTCCCCTTCTTAGCACAGCCCTGTTACCTGTGTCTGCACAGCAAAGCCCCCAGTGGAAAACATACAGAGGCACGTTCACAGGTGCTCCGGTCGTGTTACCAGCGGCAGATAGGTCCACAGGTGTCAAATAGCCGGTGCCCAAAGCCCAGAATTTCATGTTCAAATGGAGGTGTCAATACTGAACTCGGGCTCATTTATGGACCTTAATTAAACCCTCTTTTTTCAGGGCAGGCTAACAGGAGATGTCTGTTTTCCCACTTGCTCTCTCAAAGAAATGCTGGTGGTGTCACTGAAAGCCTTAATGTTGCAGAAAATGGGCCTGGGCAGATGGGAAAATAGGCATTACCCACCTGCCCACACCCATTCCGGGGGCGTCAGTGGAGAGAACCTCAATCCCCAGGCACTCCTCTGGAAAGCTTCCTGAGAAGCCCACATGGAAAGGGTGGGTGGACAGACAGAGTGGTAGGGTAATACTTCCTCTTTGGGCTCTGTCTTTCTCCAAGGATGACTCCATGCTCTGAAAAGCAGCACTGCACAGGTTTCATACAAATGCTGCCCGGCACGGCATGGCTTATTTTTATAATACTCTGCAACGTGAGCAGCAAAGAACTGCCCTCGCTAAGCTGGTCTAGGTGGGCTAGGCTGGATCCTCGGACATCAGGATTCAATGAATGGCTGAATTTCTTGGGGTGGGAAGTGGGCCACTGCAGTGGCTTCCTTCCCTTCTTTTCCTTCTCAACCATGAGCCTCTCAACATCTAACTTCACTTCTCCCTGCGTACACCTCTGTCATCAGGGTAAATGCTGGTTCTGTAAACAGGGTGGCACGTTTAGGAAGACAGGCCTGGAGAAGACTGAGAAACTTCCTGCGGGGAATGCTAGGTTGAGTGAGAAAGGCAGGGCCTATGACTATGACTATGGGAGTCTTTACCACCCACCTCTCTCTCCTCATTTGAAAACCAGGGAAAATGCTACCCCAAAGGGCCTTTGTGAGGACTGCATAAGTGAACCTACAGAAAGGGCAGGACACCCCACCTGGCACATAGAAAGGGCTCCCGACATAAAAGCAAGTATTGATATGTAATGAATTTGGTAAACTCATAGATTTAGAGTAAGGAATACATAACCTTAGGGTCTGCGCAATCATATCTGCCTGCCTAAAGCAAAATTAACCAGGAAGGACTCCAAGGCTCTGGTTAATTCAAATATTCAAAGCCAGCTTACTTCTTCCCCTGCTTCTCCTCTGCCCATTTTCAGTTTAAAAAGAAAAAAAGGGGGTGATGCCCCATAATATATCTTTTCAATGCATATTCATATTTTAAAATACAGAAAGAAAATCCATTGTTTCTGTTTCTGGCTATAAAAGCAATTGTGCTCAATGTAGACAACGAAGAAACAACAGGGAAAAAACAAAATGAAACAAAAATAACCACCAATACTCCAACCCTACAGTACCATTGTTAAAATGTTGGTGACTATTTTAGAACCCTTGCTACGTGTATATATGCATCCATATGTATTTTGGTTTGTGTATTAAAATGGCACTGTAATTTAAAGACTTTTTTATTCTGCTTTTTTCAACAAGGGAGTTTATTATGAAAATATTCCCTTGCTGATGAAATGTATTGGCAACACAATTTTTAATAGTTGCACTGTAGTCCATGGCTGTGTTATAATTACCAAATCATCGCTATTCTTCAACATTTAAATTTGTTTTTGCTGTTACAAATAATGTCAGGATAAAAGTCCATCCACTTTTGCATATATTTCTCATTAAGTCCTTATGGCAAATACTAGAAGTGTAATTGCTCAAAGGATAAGCCCATCTTAAGGCTTATGACCAATATTTCTACAGTGCTAAAAAAAAAAGGTCATGCTGATGTATAATCTCACCCAAAGTGGGGTAATTTGGTCTCACCCATGTTCTGTTTTTCCTCCCCACCTGTCCCCTTCTTTGGTCTCTTAGGTATATGGGTTTTGTTTCTTCTGTCAAACGAACCAATCAAGAGTACTAAGACAAAAATGGGGCCAAACCAAACTGGGTTCAAATCATTCCTCCAAAATAAATCAGAGTTCTCAGAAAAGATGGTTTTGAACCACTGCAGTGTTTCAGAACAAGGGGGTTGGTGGGACAAGGGAGGGTAGGTTTGTTCTCACTTAGCCTCTTCTCCTAAAATGAGTTACCGGTTCCCTGCAGGCCATCAATCAGCAAGCCGAGTCTGAATGCTGAATTACAGTAAGGGAATGAATGAGCTTATGTAGAGTAGAGACACACAGGCTGAGCCTAAACATGCACCCAGATACCCCCACTACATCGCCAGCTGCGATGCTGGGGACACTAGTAGGTAAAATGTCCTTTCTTCATCCTCACGGAATCAAGGGGAAATGATTCTTATTCATTTTTTTAAAGGAAGATAAAGGATAAGCGAGAATTAATTTGGGTTGGAGGCTCAACTACTTGCAATGAGTATTTCAGCTAGTTAAAAAGAGGCATTCTCCAACCCCTAATGGGCAGGAAAGGAGAGCTGGCGTTTTGGAGCTGGCAGTTCCTCCTAGAAGAGCAATGTCGTCTCTGTGTGTGATAGACTGGTCTGGTCTAAGGTTTACTTGTTGAAATAGATAATGTAATATTCAGACTGTCAGCACATGGACACATATGCTATTTTCCATTAACCGCTTTCCTTCTGAGAAATTTCTACAATCTGAATACCTTACCCTATTACTCAAGAGGCAAAGTTTATGATCAGAAACAAAGGGAACTTCAGGTGATATATGACTATCATGGGCAGAGGAAGAGAGACAGAACAAACAATCTGCAAGAACCTCAGGTTACCCAAAATTCTGCTACAACTAGGAAAATGGAGCCCTTCCCCAAATCCCTTCGACTATCTCCCCATCAGAAGCTCTGCTGCTTACAAGGACAGCAGAGGGAGAGAGGCTTGTTCTGCTAACTGTGAGGAGCAGGCTGACTTCTATGGAGCCTCAGGATTTGCACTGTGTTTGCAGACCTTGGCCGAACACCCAGGAGCTGGTGAAGGAGGCCACCCCCTGGCATGCCTTTCCCTATAGCTGGCGGCAGTGAGTGGCCTTGGGGAATTTCCACTGGTGGCTGCAGCTGCTGCTTTCTGGGTAACTCACGCTACGTGTGGGCAGGGAAGAGCTCAAAAAATGAGTTGCCTGGAGCCAACTCATTCTGCAAGCTCCCTACCAGATGACAAGACTGTCGGTGAGTTTTGCAACTACTCGGGATGGGGCAAACTCACAGTAGATTAGAGACAAAGCCCAGCCCAGGGCCTTGTGTCCTTCCAGAACATTAGCTGAGACAAGTGAACAGTAGTAATAGGTAATATTCACCCAAGGCACATCACAAGGCAGGTCAAAGAGTGCCTTGCTCTCATTATCTCCTCAATCCCCAAGACAGGCCCAGCAGATGAAGAGAACCTATCTATGAATGTGGGGTTTTGGAAAATCACAGGAAACCTTCCAGGATGTTTTACTGTGGGCCTATACAAACCCACCTCCTTCCCCTCACCTCTTCAAGTACTTGGCCAGCATTGCATTTATGCATGTTGTGCGAGGTTATATTGTCACGACTAACTGCCCAAATTCCCCTACAGGCCTTACCTAGGAAAAGGAACCAGCTCATTTACCACTTTTGAATTGCATGAGGCATAAGGAGAGTGACACTAAAACCAAAGTAGCCAAGCTGCTGGGTTCCCATGGAGTCAACGAAACTGGAGGACCACAGAGCCTGTCAGAGCTCTTAGCAACTGGTACCATCAACTTTCCAAGGAACCTGTGTTAAAAAGGATCAGGTAGACTATGATCAAGCAAGGACCTTACCCTAAAAAAATACTTTTCTTGACACGATTTATGGAAACAACTACTTAAATAGGATCTGAATTTGAGAATGGAGTGGCTAAAGACAGAGTGATTATCTACTTAAGAACAAGCCTGGCCAGGCCACCACATAGACAGAGGAAAAATGTCTGTACTAGCAAACTTCAGGACATTCTGGCCTGACATACTGGGTGATGTGTATATAAAACTCAGTTGCTATGTGAATTATTTCCTAGGCCAATTACTTAAGCTTCATAAGAAATTATCTTGTTCATCTTCTGTATTGATGCCAGGTTTTGGATAAAGGAATTCTAATGCATCGAAAACCAAGTTTTATTTTTTAAAAACTAAAATGGATGGATTTAACAAATAATTATGAAGCATCTACTCTGAGCTAGACCTTCTCTCAGGTGCTGGGAATCCTGAGATAGTAAGATAGCATGGGCCTTACTGTCAAAGGGCTTATAGTGTCTTGAGGAGAAAGGGGCAATAAAGAGCTGAGTGAGTGTATCAAGTTAGAATATTTCAGAGGGAAAGTGCTATGAACAAAGTAAGTAATGTGGCAGACAGTAATGGGTGGGGACCAGAAAGGTCAGGGCAGGCTAGGGCATGTGAGGACCACGGAAGAGCTTTCTAAGGCAGTAGGAACAGGTGTTGCTAAGGCCTAGTGGCAAGAAGGAACTTGGTCTACAGAAGGAAAAGAATAAGCAAAGGAGCACGGCAAGCAAGGGAGACAGAGAGCCAGGTGAGGTGAGGTTGGAAAGGTCAGGTAAGGTAAGCAAGGGCCAGGACACTTAGGCAGGATGGAGTTTAGATTTTATTCTACCTATGGACAAATGGAAGACACTGGAAAATTTTCAACAATTCTGGGATACAAGGTGTTGCTAAACATTTAGTATGTTTATAGAATTAAAAAACTAAAAATGATAACAAAACCAAATCCAAACCACTAAAAATCTCAAAGATAGTGGCATTCCTACGTGGGGGGGTGCTAAAATTCCACTTTCTGCAAAAGGGAATGTCTAGAAAGCCTTTTCAATGCATTTTATGTGTTCATTCATTCATGCAAAAACCTATTTTTACTACTATATTCTCAGCACTGTGCTGGACACTGAGGAGATACAACTGAGAAGTCATCACTGACCCTCAGAGAATGAAACAAGTAAGCAGCTGATGACATCACACTCTTCTGGGAGGTAAGTGCTTCCCCAATATGCAGGGGTTACCCCACCCAGTTTAGGACAGAGGGCTAGGGTGAGGAGGGAGAATCAGGAAGGGCTCTCTGAAAGGAATGTTTAATAACACAGCATTCCTTGGAAGTGAGAAGCCACAGGGCAAGGTGGAAGAAGTGAAACCACTTCAGTAGGGTCCAACCAGAGAGTTTCAACAGAGGTTTCAATGTCAAGCAGGGGTGGACCACCCAGGGCCTCTCAGTCAGTAAAAGGATTCTGGAGCTCACAGTATCCATGGGTGAGGGGGATAGTAGTGTGTTCAAGTTTGCACATTAGAATAATCCCAAGGGTTGCAGTACAGAGAAGGAGCCGGGGGGACTGGTCGAGGGTCAGGAAGACCAGATGGGCAAGGCTTGGGCTAGGGTGGAGGCAGCACGGATGGAGACAAGTGGGCTGATGTGAGAGACGCAGAACTGATAGGTCTTGATCACTGACAAATTGGTGGTGGGTAAAACGCAGAGGAAAGGAAGCTGGCCAGGTTTCCAGGTACTGACTATCGAGACAGCACTGCAAAGTGGTACCTAATGCAGTCAAGGGTGATGGGGTCAGGGAAGGCTCCCTGGGTGAGCTCATGGTGGATCTTCAAAGGCAGAGCAGATGTGAGCAAGTTCATGCAGGGAGAAGAAACATCAGGCAGAGGGAACAGTAATCTCCCATTTTTCTACGTTTCTTCCCCGGTTGATTCACCTCATACTATGAACACTATACTACTTTTTCTGGGTGCTGAATGAACAGAAAGAGCACTGCGCTTGGAATCAGCAGGTCCAGGTTTACACAAAAGCCTCCCAGCCTAACACTGTTATACATTCTCCAACAGGCCACTCAAGCTCTCTCAGCCTCTGTTTCTCTCATTCACAAAATAGAAGCCCTGGTTGCTTTATTCTACTCAGTTCATATTTCTCAAACACCTACAGATAGCACTGTCAAGTGCTGGGGAAACTAGTGAACCAGAAATAGGCATAGGTTTGAGGTATGTTTCAGCTTAGTGCAGGCTTCAGGGAAAAAAAGGGGCAACATGTGCTAGGATATGGTGCACCAAGTGCTAGGATAGGGGTTCATGCAAAAAACAAATGAAGTATCTGTATGAAATGGCTCTGAAAACAGGGAGACACTATAAATATATCTTGTAATATTCTTGACAGTAGTGCTAGCCAGATTCTAAATCTCCTAGGAATTTTTTCAAATTTCTGGTCTGCTGATGGCACTTGCTTCCAAAGCAGCTATGGTCAAGTATATGGGTCTGCTATATCTATATACAAACACACATACACATACACACACCCTGTCACTGTCAGGTTCTCTGTGGTCTGGTAATCAACTGTGACAGAGCAGGCTTGGCATTCAATGAGAACAGCATGGAGACAAAAAAGATGGTCCCGTGTCCAAAGATGATCAGTTTAGTAAAAAAGACACTTGGATATGAATATGATGAGGTGTTATGATTAACTTCATATTAAATATAATTAGAGTGATCATAGAATTTACTGCCCAAACAGAAGAGTGAGTAGAGGAGGTACTACTAAATTTTTACCTGGGCAATGGTTCTAACAGGCACATTGAGAAATATGCTCCCTAGAAAGAATAGAGAGGTCAATTTTTTGCTCTAAGTGTTGTCAGTCAAATGCCAAAGCATATTGAGACTGTGGCCTGAGTCAATGTAATACATATTTTTGCTTTCCATGAAACTATTTACCTCCTTTCCATGGTTCCTGGCAATACAGAATTTCCTTTCCTTTGGACCCTAAATTTGTGGCATTTGTGGATTCTGAAATTATGAGCTGAAAATTGCATAAGGATGATAATGAGATACCTGAGCCTTTTTTATAGCAGAAATTTACATTACAGTAATGAAATTTAAGCTTCCACGCCGTATCTACAGTTTTGCTTAAAGGCTTGCCACTAAGGTTTACGTTAAAGCTCTATCTAAAGGAATTTTCTCCTTAGGCTCCAAAATGAACTGTCTTTCCAAGTGCTTTTTTATATTAAACCTTCAAAAGCATTTTCTAAGCTACCCTAGGGCTAAACCAAATTAATTTCTCATTTTTAGACTGCCTTCTCATATCCAGTGGTAAAAGAACTTCTAACTTTAACGTGAATGAGTGTGGAGGTGATCCTCCTTATAAAATGAACTGGGGGAAGGACAAAAAAAATCCTGGAGACATCCATGTCACGGTATTTGGAAGTCACTATCTTGACTCAAGGGTATGCCTGCCAGGCCTATAGATAATTTCCCACATGAAATTTGCTGTCAAAGTAAAGTCCCATGGGATTATTGCCCACCACCTTAAAAGTGAACTTCTGTTCCTAAATATGAAACTAGACTTGGTGAGTCTCTTGTCCGAAGTCTACTGAGCAGTGGATTCCTTACTACACAGGCAACATGACTTTTCATCTTCCTTAAGGGACAAATGCTTGACCAATCTTTGGCTTATAGGAGAAGACATACATCTCATGAAGATGATTCCATCTCATTTCACATGTCATATTTCAGATGAGGAACTTAAACAATAAAAACAAAAAAGGCAAAGGTGGTTAAAAAATCATGAGAGACTCTGAACTATGGGAAACAAACTGAGGGTTGCTGAAGAGGAGGGGGGTTGGGGGGATGGGATAACTCAGTGATGGGCATTAAGGAAGGCACGTGATGTGATGAGCACTGGGTTTTATATGCCACTGATGAATTGTTGAACACTACATCTGAAACTAATCATGTACTATGTGTTGGCTGCTTGAATTTAAATTAAAAAAACAACAAAAAAATTCCTTATGCCAGTTCTCTCTCAAACCTAAAAAATAAAAATCAGAAAGAAACTCAAGCCTGGTTTTGCAAAAATACATAAAGCTCCCTCCTCTCTACAACAAGTATATTAAACAGCCCAAAACTTCTGGATCAGGTGCATATTAGGAATCTTCTCATTTTGGTACCCCTTATCCTTCATAAAAGTGTATAATTTTTTTCCACTGAACACCAAAAACTTAGTACAAAATTTTTTTTCTAAAATATTTCCAATAATATGTACTTGCAAAAAGAAGAATATCATGTTAAGTTGAGGTACGGCAGACATTCTTCATTTATGACAAGATGATAGCAAACTCATTTTCCTTCAGTGTCACCAGAGTACCACAGTCCTGTGTCTTCAGACACCCTTAAGCATTCTGCTTATGTTTCTCCTGAGTTTGCCTTTCATGATGTTTATCAATCCCTTTGATCATTTATTGTTCATAAATTCTGCCAGCTGCAAGCATAAGCCTGGATGACTGTTTTTTTTCTTGTTTTTTGTTTTTTTTTTTTACTGGTTAAAATAATACTACCACTTAGTTACCTGGGAAGCACCAAAAAGTAAGAATTAGCTCTTATGTCACCCAAATAGCCTTAAACAGGAGACAGAAGTTTTGGGCTCCTTTCACATAGGAAAGGACAATTCTTTTAAAGAGTTGGATCAACAGATGTATTCTGAGCATACAAGTTCTCTGCATTCCTTCCTGTAGCTCCATATCAAATGTGAAACATAGTTAAATCACAGGTTTACACTTAAGCTTCCTTATCTGTGATAATGGACTTGGACACCTATCAAAGAACCTGCCTATGTGCACTTATCAGTCTCTGACAGGTATGAGGTTTGGGAGTTCAATATAGGACTTTACTGCTTACTTATTTAGAAATTCAGATGTAATGTATCAGCAAGTATTTGGATGAGGGCTCCAATTACTTATGATTCTAGGTAATCCTATAGTGCTACAGGGTTGTCTGGTTATAAACTACAGATTTAAAATGCTCTATGATAGATAATTCACAACCATGAGATAAAGGTACATATCTGTATCTATAAATAAACTATATGAATACGTTTCAGCCTATTTTGGGAATGGGGAGGTTTTCTCTTTAATTTGTATATCAATCTATTGTTTTGAATGGACATTATACCAATTGATAAAATTTCCAAAAAGTATAAAAGGGTATCAGTATAAAAAGTTGAAAGGGAAAAATAAGTCTTCCGTTACAGAGATGCCCCCTCTCCCCCCAGAAGTAACCACTGTTACGGATTTCTTGTATTTCCTTTCAGAGATATTACAGGTACAAAAAAGCTTAGGTGCAAGCATTTGTGAGAGGGAGGGGGGAGGGAGGGAACGAGCCGTACCAAAACCTCATCAGCTTTAGAGAGAGAGAGAGAGAGAGAGAGAGAGATGGACGGACTGACTGATTGATGTTCCCATCTTTAAAAACAAACAGTAGCAAGTTATTCACATTGTTCTCAACACTGCTTATCTTCCTTAACTATATATCCTGGAGACTGCTCCATCAGTACATGAAGACTTGGACCCTCATTTCTTTATGTATATAGATAACATTCCCTTGTACAGAAACGCAAAGCCTTATTCAACCAGATCACTACCAAGCAACATAAAGGTTGTTTCCTGCCTTTTGCTTTTGAATGGGACTGAATATCAGAGCTGGACTAAGACGGTGGGGTGTGGGGGTGCACTGAATAAATACTAACATTTCGTCCTGCCTATTGCCTTCCTTCTTTTCAAAAGTACTGATGTCTAAACTACAAGGAGAGCCTATCTGAAAGAGATGGTTGTTAGACTTCCTGCTACCACACACAGGAAGGTAACACCTTTCTCTCTAAAGCTGATGAGGTTTTGGTGCTGCTTATAAGCAGCAGCTGAATCCTGGGAAGAGGAACCACCAGACTTTGCAAGAACCCAATTGTTCATGTTGGGGGACCAGCCTGGGCATCTAGGCAGCCTACCCTAAACCAAAATTCTCTAAGGTTAGGGAAGCCTCAGTGGAATCTAGGTCAGGGTCACCCCTCCCTTCCACATAGCATGATGCAGAATTTCAGTTCTGTTGGGGCTCAATTTAGAACTTCCACAGGCTTTGGACCAAAAAAACCTCCCAAATAGTGAGATGGTCACAACTCTCTAGAGCTGGACTGGCTGGGTTTTGGGCAAGTTACTCAACCCTCCCATGGCTCAGTTTCCTCTCCGTAAAACGAGGAAAGTAATACCTACCTCAGAGGGTGAGTGTGAGGATTAAGTAAAATTATGCCTATGTAACTTGCTAAGCAAAGTGCCTGAACTTTTTAAGCGTTCAAGAAAATGTTTATTATTGGTAAAAGAAGCCAACGCCATTTTTTTTGGGGGGGAAACATCTTGGCAGCACCAAAAAATATACTGGTTGTGAATTTTGGCCTCAGGGTGATCCTTCAGTCTCGACTCTTATCTCTCCATGCCCCCATGTTCCCCGCAAGCACCCCCCCAATATTTCTGGGGCATACACACTCTCTGTGTCCTTGTACTTGTGCAGTTCCATATGCCTACAATGTCATCTTCATATAGGGAACTTTTACTCACTTTCCAAGATGTAGCCCAAAGGGCAAGGCTAAGTGTCCTCCCTCTGGGTCCCACTGTCCCCTGAGCCCACTTCCCTTGTGGCACTATCATGCTACCCGGAAGGGACGTGAGAGCAGGGTCTTCACAGGAACTGTATACTAAGTTCCCAGCACTGTGTTAGCAGACTGTAGGCACTTGGTAACTGTCGCCGAATTAAAATAAACCCCAATGGAGACAATGATTCTAGTCAGTCTACTTAATTCCCTTGACAGAATATAATCTATGCCTCTGGTATCTTCTTTTAATCAACAACGTGGGTATCTGCACTGCAGATGTTTATATTCTTAAAAGCCTCAATTCAGAATCACCTGTCATGTAGCTCCTGTCAAAGCATGGCTGAGCCAACTGAAGAGAGACTTCATGTAAGAGGCAAGCTACCTTCCACCCATCACTCCCAGGGTATATATAATACCCTCTAGTTCCATCCACGTCTCCCCACGTGTGGCAGACCACCAGAATGCTTTGACTAGGTAGTTCTCCACCTTGCACCATAGTAAAAAGGACTTTTCAATACTTCAGCCTAGCGTTATACTCTACCTTTAATCAGAAGCAATAGGAGAGGCTGCAAGGTTGGTTCAACATCTGCAAATCAATCAATGTGATACAATCCATTAATAAAAGAAAGAACAAGAACCATATGATCCTCTCAACAGATTCAGAAAAAGCATTTGACAAAGTACAGCATCCTTTCTTGATTAAAACTCTTCACAGTGTAGGGATCGAGGGTACATACCTCAATATCATAAAGGCCAGCTATGAAAAACCCACCGCGAATATCATTCTCAATGGGGAAAAACTGACAGCTTTTCCTCCCCTAAGGTCAGGAACACAGCAGGGATGTCCACTATCACCACTGCTATTCAACATAGTACTAGAAGTCTTAGCCTCAGCAACCAGACAACAAAAAGAAATAAAAGGCATCCGAATTGGCAAAGAAGAAGGAAACTCTCACTTTTTGCAGATGATATCATACTTTATGTGGAAAACCCAAAAGACTCCAACCCCAAAACTGCTAGAACTCATATAGGAATTCAGTAAAGTGGCAGGATATAAAATCAATGCACAGGAATCAGTTGCATTTCTATACACCAACAAGACAAAAGAAAGAGAAATTAAGGAGTCGATCCCATTTACAATTGCACCCAAAACCATAATATCTAGGAATAAATCTAACTAAAGAGGCAAAGAATCTGTACTCAGAAAACTACAGAACACTCATGAAAGAAACTGAGGAAGACACAAAGAAATAGAAAAACGTTCCATGCTCATGGATTGGAAGAACAAACATTGTGAAAATGTCTATGCTACCTAGAGCAATCTACACGTTCAGTGCAATCCCTATCAAAATATCATCCACTTTTTTTCAGAGAAATGGAACAAATAATCCTAAAATTTGTATGGAACCAGAAAAGACCCTGAATAGCCAGAGGAATGTTGAAAAAGAAAAGCAAAGCTGGCGGCATCACAATTCCGGACTTCAAGCTCTATTACAAAGCTGTCATCAACAAGACAGTATGGTACTGGCACAAAACGGACACATCGATCAATGGAACAGAATAGAAAGCCCAGAAATGGACCCTCAACTCTATGGTCAACTCATCTTTGACAAAGCAGGAAAGAATGTCCAATGGAAAAAAGACAGTCTCTTCAACAAATGGTGATGGGAAAATTGGACAGCCACATGAAGAATGAAACTGGACCATTTCCTTACACCACACATAAAAATAGACTCAAAATGGATGAAAGACCTAAATGTGAGACAGGAATCCATCAAAGTCCTTGAGGAGAACACAGGGAGCAACCTCTTCGACCTCAGCCACAGCAACTTCTTCCTAGACACATCACCAAAGGCAAGGGAAGCAAGGGCAAAAACGAACTATTGGGACCTCATCAAGATAAAAAGCTTTTGCACAGCAAAGGAAACAGTCCACAAAACCAAAAGACAACCGACAGAATGGGAGAAGATATTTGCAAATGACATATCAGATAAAGGGCTAGTATCCAAAATCTATAAAGAATTTATCAAACTCAATACCCAAAGAACAAATAATCCAATCAAGAAATGGGCAGAAGACATGAACAGACATTTTTTCCAAAGAAGACATCCAAATGCCCAACAGACACATGAAAAAGTGTTCAACATCGCTCGGCATCAGGGAAATCAAAATCAAAACCTCCATGATATACCACCTCACACCAGTCAGAATGGCTAAAATTAACAAGTCAGGAAACAATAGATGTTGGCGGGGATGTGGAGAAAGGGGAACCCTCTTTCACTGTTGGTGGGAATGTGAGCTGGTGTAACCACTCTGGAAAACAGTATGGAGGTTCCTCAAACAGTTCAAAATAGAGCTACCGTACAACCCAGCAATTGCACTACTGGGTATTTACCCCAAAGATACAAATGTAGGGATCCGAAGGGGCACCTGCACCCCAATGTTTATAGCAGCAATGTCCACAATAGCCAAACTATGGAAAGAGCCTAGATGTCCATCGACAGATGAATGGATAACACACACACACACACACACACACACACACACACACACACACTGGAATATTATGCAGCCATCAAAAGGAATGAAATCTTGCCATTTGCAACGACATGGATGGAACTGGAGGGTATGATGCTAAACAAAATAAGTCAATCAGAGAAAGACAAGTATCATATGATCTCACTGATATGAGGCATTTGAGAAACAAGACAGAGGATCATAGGGAAAGGGAGGGAAAAATGAAACAAGATGAAACCAGAGAGGGAGACAAACCATAAGAGACTCTTAATCTCAGGAAACAAACTGAGGGTTGCTGGAGTGGTAGGGGTTGGGAGGGATGGGGTGGCTGGGTGATGGATATTGGGGAGGGTAGGTACAATGGTGAGCACTATGAATTGTGTAAGACTGATGAATCACAGACCTGTACCCCGAAACAAATAATACATTATATGTTTAAAAAAAATTTAAAAAAAGAAGCAATAGGAAAAATGACTATATAGAGAAAGCCTGATTTACTTTTTGCATAAAACTGCTATAAAAGATGTAGTCTATCATGCTATTCAAATATCATGAATACACAGACTTATATGGCAAATTAATATTAAAACTTGCAACTCTTGATGAACTGCCATGCTTTCCTTGAAGAGACCACTTACCTGTACATTCTATCATATTTTCCCCTTCTTTGTTATGGCTGCGAGGTAGCTCAGGGCAGGGCAATGCTGAATGACTCTCCCCTTCTCTCAGCTGTTGGTTAAGCTGCTGCTATGTGTTATTCTGTATTTACTCTACTGTGTATGTATTTTGAAAAAGGAGAATGAATCTCACATTTTTGTTTGGTTCTCAATAATGCTTGGAGAACAGTTGTCATCCGACACCTGGGACATGTAATACAATTTGCTTGCACTGTCACCCAAATGTGCCCTAAACACACAGACACTCATACCGAACTTGTCAGCACACAAGGATTTGAAATAAAAAATGCCTGCACTTAGGAGAGGCTTGCAAGTCTAAAAGACACTGCCCCAGTTTTAGCTGGCAACAGGAGATAGGCGTCTCACACAGGGTGAGACAGATACAGTGCCCAGGCTGGAAAGTCATCCTTTCTTCAGGGTACTGCAATCACTTCTGCCCGGAGGGGCACAATGCTACCTGGATTCCAAGCAATAAAAGGAAGGAAAGGGAAAAAGCGAAGAGGATGTTCATTTCCCCACTTGCAAAACTGAGAGTGAATTGGGACTGTACTCACTAGACACTGGGACGGTACCTGTGCCAGAGATAAGGGCTAGGCTTGCAAACATCCTGCCGCCACCTCTGCCATTTGGAGGCAAGGATAGTGCCAACCAGGGGGCCAGCTTCAGAGGGAAAGTTTTTAGTTTTGTTTTCAAGGGCAGAAACGAGGTATTATGAGGAAATCTCACAAGTATGCTCACCTGAGGTGAGGTGGCTAAGAAATGCTGACGAAGAGGAGCGTGTCTGCCAGCATACTTCAAGTCTCAAGAGCTGGCTCTATAAAGTCTGAAACTTTGGAAGAAAGGAGGAGTGCCATCAAGCTGCTCCCTTCCCCTCCCGCTCCTTGTGATGGAAGAAAACAGCAAGAGCCTCCCAGCAAAGGAAGGGCTGTATCAGTATCATCTCTGAGGATCTGCCCTATCTCAGGATCTCACGGGAGGCTCACGTCTGGGCTATAAACCATGGCTGCGAGTAAGACTCATTCTCAACATGGTGGAGGATGGGCCTCAGTTCAATATCTGGTCCTGCTGCCTCCCAGCTCTCTGATCTTGAGGAAGTCACGCTGTCCCTCTGAAATCCAGTTTCCCCCTCTGCCAAGTGGGGATACCGACAATGGCTGTTTTCCTCACCGGGCTGCAGGGAAGATGAGACAATGTCCACAAAAGCCCCGGACTAGCATCTGGCAACAGTAGGTGGTCACAAGACATTCATCCCACTCTTCCCCTTCTTGCAATCACCCATCCTTACCCTTTATGTTCTCTGTTCTTTGTTCTAGCCTATTCTAGCCACTGCCTGCTCTCCTTTCCCTGCCTCTTCCTCGCAAGCTCTGACCAGCCCCACCTCTTTTTTCAGGTCCTCCTTCATTGTTCCTATTCTCCCACATTCTTCCTAGCTCCCCAAACTCATCCAGAACCTGAGCTTGAGTGACACTGGTGTATGGAAGGTTAGAACAAGAGAACAAGCAGTGGCTGCTTCAGTCTCTCTCCTCAACACACCCAACAGGAGGAGCTAGCCATTACCCACCACCAGCAGCACAGCAACTGAGCATGGTGGCTGGGTGTGGAGGAATACTGGCTTCACACCCCACCTCTACACTCCGGTAAGTTAGGTAACCTCTCTATACCTATTTTTTGTTTTTTAATAAATATTCTTTTTATTTATTTGACACAGAGAGAGAGAGAGAGAGAGAGAGAGAGAGAGAGAAAACAAGCAGGGAGAATGGCAGGCAGAGGGAGAGGGAGAAGCAGGCTCCCTGCTCAGCAGGGGGCTCCATCCCAGGACCCTGAGATCATGACCTGACCTGAAGGCAGACGCTTAACTGACTGAGCTACCCAGGCGCCCTCTCTGTACCTGTTTCATCATATGTAAAGTGCGGGTTATAACAGTACCTCATGCATTATGATGATTAAATAAGCAAATATTAAGTACAGTGCCTGGCACACCCACACTTCATGAATATTAGCTGTCCTCTCCACCATCACCATCCTCCTATGGCTTATGGAGACTTGATGTCCCATGATTATATTTTCAACCTTTTTTTTTTAAAGATTTTATTTATTTATTCATGAGAGACAGAGAGAGAGAGAGAGAGAGAGAGAAGCAGAGGGAGAAGCAGGCTCCCAAGGAGCAGGGAGCCTGATGCGGGACTCGATCCCAGGACCCTGGGATCATGACCTGAGCCAAAGGCAGACGCTTAACCATCTGAGCCACCCAGACACCCTATTTTCAACCTTTGAAAGCAAAATTTATTCTCAAGAATATGAACCAGGCATGGGCGCATCAAATCAAGATGGAATTTTCCAGCAGCTCAGCATGATCCTGGCAGAAGAATCAGTTCTTATCCACATTTATAGGTTTTGGACAACGTCACCACAAGTTGGAGACTTGCACATAGCACATGAGTTGGCTGTTGACTGCCCTGCCGTTTCTGGCAGACCACCAGAAGATGCCACCACCCAGAGGCCTGTGCCTGAGGAGCTCCCAGAGCTGCTGAGCCAGAAGATACACTGTTCTTGCATGTTCCTGGCTGTCACAGAAAAGAAGGGGCCAGTCCTTTAAGAAACTTTTTTCTCTGCTTAATCCCATTCTAAGATGCACTCCTTACTGTCATTAAAACTAATGGAGGCCAAACCCCAGCACACTGGAGTTTGTGTCCTCCAATGATCTGTAATGGGCACTGATAATGAAAGCCTTTTCCCAGAAATTTATTTTTTAAATGCATCAACTGTGTCCAGAGATAAGTAAGAAGATGAAATTTTCTTTGTTTTTTTTTTTAAAACTATACAATGTGTTATTCTCAAAGGAGCCAGTTAGCTAGGAATAAAATGAATTCTGCAACAACCATTTAGACTCAAAAAAGGGACATTTTTAGAGAACATGTAAGGAACTCATGGAAACAATAACAAAAATCAGTATGGATTTCTCTCTTGGAATGTAAAGCTATCAAATCCTCCACTAAGTCCATGTAAGAAAGACCCACTGTAGTGGACGTCCGTGGTTTGAGGTTGACTCTCCTCTGGGAATCCCCCCTCTGCTAAATTCTCACAGTCTAAGAACTCTGCATGTCAATCCTCTCTTCTCAGCCAAGAAGGAACAGGCAATTCAGGCCTAGCCCAGTAGAGTATGATATACTCCTGGCTAGAGATTGGTTAAGAGATGGGGAGATGATTCAATTTGGACCAAGAGGAGTTAAGCCCAGATGACTGTTCAAACTTTTGCAGAAGAGAGGCTCTTTCTTTTCTCCTGGACTTGAAGTTTATGGAAGTAAGTCCACCTGGTGGCAACCATCTTGCAATCAAAAAGAAAAAGCTTACTTAAGAGAGGAAACTGAACTGAGAGATGCCAAAAGTTGGGGCCTGATGGCAACATGTGAGCCGCTGGATCCAGCCATGCCTGAAGCCAGCTGTTCCTGCGCTTTTCAAGTAAATATATGAACCAAAAAGTTCCATGTTAGCTTAAGTTAGTTGGGTTGAGTTTTCTGTTACTTGTAAATAAGAATCCTAATTGGTAATTTGCTCAAGCTGACACAGAGGATCCTGAATATAGGAACTGCCTGTACATTTAAAAGATGTCATATTAGGGAAGTTTATACTAGTGCTCAGCTTCCAGAAACATGTGAGAAGGACAGGAATAGCTAGCTCTCCTTAGTGTCTACAAAGGCCCTGGATTTAGAGAAATGCAAACACTCCAAAATAAAGACCAGGACAGTGAATTCAACAGTGCATGGCACTTTGTGACAATGTATCAGCTACAGCTGAAATGCTGGGATGCAGTTTCTATAATTCACCTAAAATTTGAGAAAGAGAATGGATGTTACCAATCCAAATGAAAATAAACACTAGGCTCACTTTAGCAGGTTTAGCACAGTAACTAAAGGCTAAACATAGCAACTCTGCCTAAGGAGTAAAAATAAGCAGGAATTTTCTGTAAGGCTATGTGATGGCTATTTATACTCTCTCCTTATTAAGCCCACTATGAATCTGGCCTGTCACAATTGTCTCTGAGCTACTCTGACTTCCCTGAGCCCAGAATTAGTCTCTTAGAGGTACAGCCTGACTCCGAGGTAAACAGCTCCTGCTGAAAGATGAAGGAGTCAGAATTTGTCTGATGTGTTTAGCGTTGGGTTGTTAACAGACAAGAAGAATACAGCTGATTTTCAGACCTATTTTGTTGGCTTTTTACAAAATGAAACTCAAAGCAAAGAGGATGAAGTAGAATGTCACAGGGCCTTGTGTGACACTTAGAAATGAAAACAGGCCCTTTTTGGAAGAAAATTTGGGCTAAAAAAATAGAGAAGAGTTCCAGATGGTGAGGTCTATTTACTGTGAAGCAAAACTGTGATGAAAGTAGGGAATGTCTCAGGCAAGTCAATTACACAAGATAAATCGATAGAAGATGTTCTATGGGGATCTAGCTAGCAGGGAATTCTGGAATGGGAAGACAACATTAATAGGTTTTCCCTGCTTTGGCGCCTAAAGAAGTAAAAATCATATTGACATAAGAAACAAAACAATTGTAATACTATAGATGAAAAGCATATGTTAAGACAAAGTCAATTACGAGCTGCTCCTTGCACATGCCTTGTAAATTCCTGCCTCTGGGTCTTTCCGTAATGTTCCCCTTGCCCAGAATACCCCTGGTACCTTTGGTCTGAAGCCAACCCACCTTTCAAGACCCAGTTCAAGTGCCAATTTGATGACAAAGCCTTCCTTGACCATCCTAGCTCAAAGCCATCTTTCCAGTTGGGGACTTTCAGCAGCACTTTGTCCTGTAGCATCTAGACCTTTTGGTGTTGTTTTATAGTTTATATGTTATATATTAATAATGTATGAATATATTATCTATTTCTTTTATCTCTCACTATTTAGGGCACTGTCTCCATCTACATCATCTCTAACATGATGTGCTTACATACTGAGGACATTCAGTAATTCACTGAATGACTGAGGAATAATTTGGTTGCAGAAGCCTGGGATACCTTGAACCAGAGAAAAGAAAAAGGTGTACAGGAAGTCACCTCTCTAGTGTTGCTCCCACTATGTCTTGTCTCTCTCTCTATACAATGCAATCACAGCAACTGGTCTTTCTCCTTGCAGTACGAAACATGGCTGCTCATCAATCTGAAGACCAAGAGACATTCTTTTTTTTTTTTTTTAAGATTTTATTTATTTATTTGAGAGAGAGAGCACAAGCAGGGGGAGCAGCAGAGGGAGAGGGAGAAGCAGGTCTCTGCTGAGCAGGGAGCCCGATGTGGGGCTCGATCCCAGGACACTGGGATCATGACCCGAGCCAAAGACAGACGCTTAACCGACTGAGCCACCCAGGCACCCTGCCAAGAGACATTCTTAACCCAGCTCTGGTTTTAAAAAAATCCCTAAGAAAATATTATGGTCAACCTGGCTTGGTCATGGATTCCCCACACTATTATCAGAACTGTGGCACAAAATCTATATAAGTGAACAACAAGGCTTTACATCCCAGAACTCTACAAATTATTTAAAACCCACGTTTTTATTATGACCAAGTGAAATCTTTCTAAAACACAGCATGCATTTTTTTCCCTACCTTCACAAACAGAATATATCAAATGGAATTTACTGAGGGATGAGGATTATAAATACCAATTAGCGTTTGTGTTGTCATATACATGTCAACCCAAGGGGCTATTGGGCATGAAACATGGCTTGCTTTTTATCCAGACCTCTGTATTATTATAGCCTCTGTGTCTTTTTTCCCTAAGTTCGCCCTGTACCTTGCCTCATCAGCAATTAACTTTTGTTAAAGAACAGGTGAAGTGTTATATTTCAAACTACTGGATGATGGGAATCTGGGAGCCAAGTGTGTTATAACTGGGTACAAAATAAGGTGTGTCTTGGACATGGCAACCTTAGCAGCTGCTCCCCGCTCAGTTCCTACTGAAAGGTTCTATAACCTAGCCCCTCCGGCCGCAGATGATTAAAAGGTAGAAACACCTGCCTCAGGGTCTTTGGTCCACAGGCACCCACCAGCCAAGACAGGGCCCAGAGCAAAGCTGAGCTCCGTCAGTCAGATTCTTGCTCTCGGGAAACAGGGCTGAGAAGCAGAGAATTAGGGAGAAGCAGAAGCTGATAGTCTGTGGAGAGTGAAGCTCTGAGCTAGCACTGGGCTTGGCAGGGTCATGGCACTCCTAAACTATGGACACAGAAGCCATGGGCAGGGGAAAGCTGCAGAGACAGAATGGTGGGAAAGGATAAGTCAGGGGTGAGCATCCAGCAGAGGCAGCTTCACGTCGAGATGGCCAACACACCAAATGGCTAAAGGGTTGCCATGTGGCTGGCACCAAGAGTGCCGCTCAACTTCATTCTGGTCCTGGCTTTCCTCCGAGGGGCTCCACCTCCCTGTAGCTCCCACTTTTTCTGGCCTGACTGGATTTCTGGTCTGTGCTTCTGCTTCCTAGTCCTTCGATCCTCTGAAGGGACCAGAGGAAGGTGTGGGCTCTCCTGGCTGCTCAGAGCACTTTAACCGGGATCAGTCCAGATGAGTTAGGGGAGGTGGTTGCGTCTCTCTGGAACTGGATACAATGGAATCCTGCGGGCAGCCTCCTTCTCACCCTGTGCCAGTCAGGAGGCAGGACTCAGCACCTCAGTACACCCTCCAAAGACACTCTGCATCCTCAGTTACTGGTGAAGTAACAACTCTCCCAGTAATTATGGTAGGTAACTTTTAATGAGCATTTATTAACTAGAAGCCTTGCTAAGTACATAAACTACTTCATTTAAGCCTTATGACAACCCTATGAGGTAGATCTATTACTGTTCCTCTTAAATAGAGGCACCTTACAGATGCCAGGTAAGTTCTCGGCAACACAGCTAAGAAGCAGTGAAGCTGGGATACAGACTCAAGTAAGTCTGTCCCAGAGCCTGTGTTCTTAACACTTTGACACACTGAATAATGAAAACTTGATTTTTACTGAAGACTCATGAGAGGACTTGAAAGAGCATTCATATCTCTGACCAATATGAGAAACTCCCTAAGATTTCCTTTTAGATAGTTCTGTTCCCCCAAAATTCCTCCCCTACTGACTCCCCTGTCATGTCTCCTCCCTCTTCTCTCCCCAGCCTCCAAAAATCTCAACCTGTACGCCCTGCTCAACAAAACCAAAGCACGGCCCTTAGGAGTCCTGATTCTACCCCCAGCTTTGCAGAGGCACACATTCCGGTCTCATAGCTACTACATGGAGCAAAGGTAGCCCCACAGTGATGCACAGGAAAGCAGTCTTTATAGGGTCATATCCTCTCCAGAAAAAGGGGATATCTTTACAGGTGGCAAAACTCAGGTCAGATCATCTGAGTAGAGCAAGTGTCTTCCTTCTCTTCTTTACTACAAATTTTTGTATTTCTTGATGTATCCGGAATAAAAGCTAAGCACAAGGCTGTGGCAGCACATAAAGAGGGTTCTGCCTGAAATCAAATTGCTCTTCTATTCTGGGGGGGTCCGATGTACTGATTACATATTCATATTCTTGATGAGGGTCTTAGGTTTCTACTGAAGGTTTTGCACATAGAGACCTAATCCTTCCTGAGATGTGCCTAATTTGGTGGAGGAATAAGGTGAGGAATAAGACGCAAAGTTGGCTCTCAATTTCAACAAGGCTATTCAGATTATTGCTAACAGAGCTCTCAAGAGCCCAGTTCAGACCAAATGGTATTCAAAATATCAACTCAACCCAGGTTCTATTAAGCCTCCCTTTGTACTGCCACTGGAATTGATTAGTGAATTGTACCTTGAAAAGAATAAACACCAGAAGCTGACATTTCTGAAGCGGAAGAAGAACCTGGAAAAATCAGCCACGTGTGCAAAGAAAAATACAGCAAGAGAAGTTTCTTCCTTTGTAATGATGAACCAGAATGCTAGCTTGTGGGCATATGACCTAATTGACTCATGCTGAAATTAAAGGCAGAACTTAATAACTGGTTTGTGAAGAAGAGGGAATTTAGAATTTCCTTATAGATAAAGAACCAGAAAAAAAGAGCCTGCACCCCTACACAGAGATTTGGCTGTTGCATGAAAATTTGGTAGCAAAGCTTCTTCTCTTGACCCACTATGCAAAGCATAGTCTCATTCACTTATTTTTCCTGGTTCCTCTGATTCAGAGTTTAAAGAACTACTAATTCTCAAGAGCTTTCCTTTTCCATGCAAGTTCAGAAAACAATCCTTCAAGTTATGAATTAGATTTCAGTTTAACAGGATATTTGGTGTAGGGCTTTATACAACAAAGTGTTATAGATTTTTGTCACAAGTATTCATAAACTGCTGGTTGTTTGGGAGGGAAGAAAAGTACAAGAGTCCTAATGAGAAATTCTGGTTGGGGGTGGAGAGGCTTCAAAACACAACATGATCAAATTCCAACTTTTAATTCCTTCATTTTTTTTTTCCTCTCTCCATCAATCTTACAGCCCAAATTTTAAATTTTATGGCATCTTAAATGTGAGGTCCATAGAGACTTCTGGGAAAAACAAACAAGCCAACAAACAAACATTTGGAACATTCTACCATCTTTTGTTTTCTAAGCCCAAGAACAATTGGCAGTCTTAGCCATAGGCAGCCTTCCGGCTAACAGAATAAAAAGTTGGGTCATAAAACTACAACTCCTCCTCCCCCACTCTCAGGAAGCTGGACCAAGGCAGACAAGGGAAATTACAAACTTCAGGGTAGATCTAGAAGACAAAGCAGGGAGATTATTGGAAACTCTGCCCACACAACATAAACTGCAAAGACAATTCATTCAACCATAAATACTTTTAAAGTGAATGACCAAGCCACTCACTTACTACTTAAAAACAGTCTCATTTTGGCACCAACGCTCCTCCTCCATGTATGTACATCTGATTTCTACCATCTGGGCTATAAGAGATTTGAGGGGAAAGTATTTGCTTGTCTCTTTCCTAGTGCCTGGAACAGTGTCTTAAACACGTAGTATTCAGTATGCGTTTGCTAACTGACTGGGAAGGGATTGTCTGTCAGATCTGGCTGATTCTGACTGCTGATGTTCATGAGGTCTCCAGGGTGCAGGAAAGCTACAGCAGTGGATATTCAACTGGTGGTGCCATACACCAAAGGGACACGTAAGATTACGATATGTCTCCATTCCACTGAGATTTAAGAAAGGTTAGAGGGTCGAGCAAGAGCAGGTGGTGGGTGTTCTTCTGCTGGTAATTATTCAATTGTAATGACAGTGCTGGGTATAACTACTGTCTGGGATGATTATGTTGGCCATGTCAGTCACTAACATGTGGATCTTGTCTCTACTGGATTAGTGTGTCCAGGATTCCCATGACTCCACTTCTTGATTCTTGATCTGCTGCCAGTGTATTTTCACTGTGACAATTGCACATTGTAAATGCTGCCATGGGATGACTAAGGACATATTTCCTCTAATTCCACTTTCACACAAAGGATCAAGAGAAGAATGGGAAAGAGGATGTACGAGGGGGTGGGGGCTGTTTCTTCCCCAGAGGAAGCAAAGAGTTCCATGGTGCTCCTATCATGAAGTCTGTGCTGTAAGGCACGGCGTATGGAAGTTAAGGGAGAATACAGGCTTCCGCCGAGACAGAGATGAAGTCAACACATTTATTTTAGAAAAGAAATCTCTCTTGTGCTTCAGCTTTGGATTTTCCAACTTTCAAGCAGTATTCTTCAAGTCCAAGAGCTGAAGTTAGTGGGCTTTAATCGTCCTTGTCAGGGATGTCTAACATGGCAGGATGACAGCCTTGCTAATGTCATTCTCTCATTATATCCCTAGTGCTGTGACCCTTAGATTCTAATCTGCAAGTCGCACCTGCTTACATCTCCTAACGTTGTGAATACAGTGGTGAACAAAATTAAGCCTGCCAACTTGCTCAAACTTAAGGTGATTTCTCTAGGTCACTGTTTTAGTCACTAGAAAAACAAAAAACCCTCTTTTCAATCTAATCACAAACAGTATCACTTCTCCTACTCCTATAGTAGACCTGAAAAGGATTATAAAATTACTCAATTGTTCTTTTTTTCATTAGCACCAAGCAGGTGATCTCACTAACTAGAAAGCTCAGGATAGTGAGGAATACAGGTGATTTAAGCAGTGTGTCTGAGGTTACCAGGGCGACCGCTAATTATTACTGAGTAACTCTAGCATACCTCTATAAAGGTCAGGAGTTAAGGTTTTTCCATCATATATTTTGCTTTAAAATGGGGCTTTTAAAGGAAATTGGGGAGAGAGCAGATGGAGGATGACAGATGAAGATCAGGTTAAAGAACTATATATAGCACAAGAAAATTGAACTACTTAAATTTCACAATGTTGGTTTAGGAGATGGTGTGGGAGTTCATGAGTAAATGTAAAAAATGACTTTCTGGTTTCCTAAGTTAGGGCTTCTCAAATTAGTAAGAAATCTGAAATCATGCCAGATGCAGAGATGTAACTAGATTTACTTTACTTAGTTCCCTGAGACAAATTTCCTCTGCCGTCCCAGAGTTAATGTTCTCTGCACTGACCTGGAGCCCTGGATAGCCCAGCCTGGAAAAGATTCATATGGTCATTGAAAGAAAAATTCAAGACGCAATTTCATGGAAACACACCAAAACCAACACCTTCTTGGTATAGGTCTTATTCTTCAAACAGCATCTTACGCACATCCTTAGTTATTGAGGATGTAACAAATTTGAAAAGTTGAAAAAAATTCCTGTGTTCACTTTGGCAGCACATATACCAAAAATTTGAACCATACAGAGAAGATTAGCATGGCCCCTGGGCAAAAATGACATGCAAATTATAAAGCATTCCATTTTTTTTAAGATTTTATTTATTTATTTGACAGAGAGAGACACAGCAAGAGAGGGAACACAAGCAGGGGAAGTGGGAGAGGGAGAAGCAGGCTTCCAACCGAGCAGGGAGCCCAATGCAGGGCTTGATCCCAGGACCCTGGGATCATGACCTGAGCCGAAGGCAGACGCTTAACGACTGAGCCACCCAGGTGCCCCAAGCATTCCATATTTTTTAAAGTCAAACCATCAGGCTGAATGCCTAAAACTTACACAGTGATGTATGTCAATTATTTTCAATAAAACTGGAAAATAAAAGCACATGTATTAAAAATAATCCTCACAAAGATGTACACCACAACTTTAAGAAAAAAGTAAAATGGCGATTTTAAAACTGAGCTAATCCGAGTTTTCAAAACTGAACAACACACATACACACACACACACACACACACACACACGTTAAAATCTTCCAACACTACAAAAGAGTAGGGTTGAAAGTCAGTTTCCCTTCCACCAAAGGCCACTGTCCCATCTGCCTCCATCAGAGACAACCACATAGATTTATTCCCCTGTGACTTTCCAGAAATATTACAACCATGTACACACATCTGTAGGTATATATATCCCTGGATTCTTATATATAAACAGGAGTATACAATGAACACAAATAGTTTTTAAATCTAGCTGGATAACAAAATCACCTAGGGAGTTCAAGAAACATACCAAAACTCAGATACCACTCCAGACCAATTAACTCTGAGGCTCCAGTAAAGGAGCATAGGTGTTGACATTTTTTACTTTAGGGTCCCCGGGTGATGCTAATAAGCAGCCTGGCCTGAGAACCACAGTACCTTGCTTTTCCTTTAACGTACCTTAGAAGGTTGTTCTATACCAGCACATATAAAACTACTTCATTCCTCTGCTGTACTGGGTAGCAGTCTACTCTAATATAGATCTTGGCTATCTTTTACTAACGGTCACCTGTGCCAGAGAACATCCACTCTCTATCCTGCCCTCTTTTCTGGGAGCTGATCAGCATGGATTACATCAACAGGTCTCCTGTACCCTCTGGCTCCTTACTGGGGTCACTAACGGGGAGCTCTGGCAAGAGATTAGCAGGAGGAAGGAAAGAGCCAAGGTATTTATTCCTTTGTCTCACTCTGAAGTTGCCCACTCCTGACTGAAGCCCTTAGCCAACATTCCTTTCAAGGTACTGACTCTATAGACCTCTCACCCCTTTTGGGTCTGGTAACCACTTTCTACTCAAGTCCCTCCAGCCTAAGGATGATAATTGGTTGGGTGCTACTAGCCCTGATTTACTGTACTATCTCATGATTTTCCTGCCCCCACTTCTTTGTAAATAAACTCTTCCTTGAATTACATTATTTTCATGGTGCTGATGTTTCTTATGATTCTAATACATCATCCTTGGATATACATCTTTGCATTTCTTTCTTTATGGACAATATCATCTTTGCTCCCTCCAGAAACATAGCTTCTTCACGTAAGGCAAAAAGAGGATGAGGCACCCTGGTGGCTCAGTTGGTTAAGTGTCTGACTCTTGATTCTGGCTCAGACCATGATCTCAGTCAGGGTTTTGCGAGCAAGCCCCGCATTGGGTTCCGCACTGAGTATGGAGCCTGCTTAGGTTCTCTCCCTCCCTCCTTCGCTGCCCCTCCCCCCTCCACTTGTGCTCTCTAAAAAACTTTTTAAAACCTTTAAAAAAGGGGCGCCTGGGTGGCTCAGTCGTTAAGCATTTGCCTTTGGCTCAGGTCATGATCCCGGGGTCCTGAGACCGAGCCCCGCATTGGGCTCCCTGCTCCGCAGAAAGCTGCTTCTCCCTCTCCCACTCCCTCTGCTTGTGTTCCCTCTCTCGCTGTGTCTCTCTCTGTCAAATAAATAAAATCTTAAAAAAAAATAAAAACTTTAAAAAAGACATAATGGGGCAGTCCATACAGCAGCTCTTTTATTCCTTTTCTGAGCATTTTTGACAACAGCCTGGACACAGCCCCATCACCTGTTCAATTTGTAAGGACTATTAAAATGAACCCTGAAGCGGGGCGCCTGGGTGGCTCAGTCATTAAGCTAAGCGTCTGCCTTCGGCTCAGGTCATGATCCCAGTGTCCTGGGATCGAGCCCCACATCGGACTCCCTCCTCAAGGGGAAGCCTGCTTCTCCCTCTCCCACTCCCCCTGCTTATGTTCCTGCTCTCGCTATCTGTCCAAAAAAAAAAAAAAATGAACACTGAAGCAATGTCTAGGGGAGAACTCCACTGCTTCTTTGAGAAAGAAGCCGATAGGCACTGAACGAGAACCTGCTAGAGCAAACTCAGTGAATGACTGAAAGGCAGAATTTCAGAACACTTTCAGAAATGCTTTCTCTTTGTCATAATGACAGTTAAATGTACACAGAGTCACAGGCTGGAAAGGAATTCCCGAGGCTAAATTATCCCCCAGTGAAAACTTAGGCTTGCAATTAGGTTCTCCTCTAATTAGTATGGTTCCGATTGGCTCCACCCAACAGAGAAACAACAGAGTAGATAGATGGCTTGACAGGACTCTGGAGGGTACACACCTAAGCCTGCTGACTTGGTGCAAACAGTTTAAAGCTTGTCTTGAGAGAGGAGTGCCTCTACTAATTTTGGTGTATTTTGTTATTTGTAGTTAACTGAGTTTTAGGTATTTTATTTATTTATTTTTTAAAGATTTATTTATTTGAGAGCATGGAAGCAAGTGAGCAAGCGGGGGTGGAGGGGGAAGGGGCAGAGGGAGAGAGAGGAATCTCTAGCAGATTATGCACCAAGCACTGAGCCCGACAAGGGGCTTATTTCATGATCCTGAGATCATGATCTGAGCTGAAACCAAGAGTCAGACACTTAACTGACTACGCCACCCAGGTGTTTTAAAATTATCTCAGTATTTTGTTGTAGGTTGCTCTGTGTCACACCAGGATCAAAGAAACAAAAATAAACACTGAGTGTCTACTGCCACCACCAAAAGAAATCAATACTAAGGATTTGTTCATTGGTAAAGGGATAGTCTAAGAGCAAACCAATTTTTGCTTAGTGAGAAAGGAAACCAATTTTTTTTTTAAGATTTTATTTGAAAGAGCACATGTGTAGGTGAGCAGAGGGGCAGAGGGGAGAGGGAAAAGAATCTCAAGCAGACTCTGCACTGAGTGCCGAGCCGGACGCGGGGCTAGAGCCCACAACCCGGAGAAAATGACCTCAGTTGAACACTTAAGAGTTCACTTAAGAGTCGGACACTTAACCGACTGAGCTACTCAGGCACCCCAGAAACCAATTCTTATTAACCACTTAATGTGAACCAGGTCGTTTTCTATAAGGTTATGCTGGCATTAACTCATCTGACCCTCACAACAACCTTGAAGGCAGGTCTTATTATTACTATGATTATTTTTACTATTATTGTTATCATTTCACAAAAGAAGTTTAGCTCAGAGAGGACAAGTAACTTGCCCAAGTTTACAGTTAGGAAATAGCAGAGCCAAGGCTTCACTACCAGGCCACATGGGCTTTTCCCTACACCAGATCTCAAAAGTTTTTCGTACACACTAGAACCCATGTCAGCCTTCAGAGAGCTATTTGTAGCCCTGTTTATATATAAACTACATCTGTTCTCCTGAATGACTGTTTCCCATAATGCCATCCATTATGAGAAATACATTTCCCCCCTCAAAAGTATTCATATGGAAAAGCCTTTCCTCAACTGTGGAATATTGTTTTAATGATGCCAAAGAGAAGTTCTGTAGAGATGTTCTAAGGTCAAATATACATTTAGGAAATGTGGGATGTTATTAACACATGCTCTTTGGGAGATTCACAAGAGACATATTAATGGCTTAAAAGTCCTATAGACAAGAATCTTGGAACTTTATTCAACTCAGAGCTCTTGCCTTTCCCTACCTGTCCCGCCCTCTTCCTGCATCAGTTTAGGGAATGCTGATTTAGAAGTCTCAAATATCCTGTACACGACGATGGTCATCTACCACTTTCCAAGCTGTTTTCCTGTCAATGCAAAGGGCTTGATCTCATGTGACACGCACAGTAGGTGCTCAATAAAAACACCTGTTGGTTTAACTGATGCACCTACGCTATCTTGATCTGTGACCAAAAGGCACCCGTTGCAAAGCAGCAGCCAGCTGGCTTCCCTGGAGCAGTGACAGGTGTAGGCCTGGTGAGCTAACTGGGTTCCTCTATGGAGCAAACCCATCAGTCCTCAGCCTCAATTGTTGTGACTGATCGCAAAAGCCAGGGATGGGGTGCTCTTAAGCCCCTCTGCTGTCATCAATGCAGGAACAAACAGAATGCCAGTGATGATACAGGGTTGGTCCTGAAAGCTTTACAATGAGGTAAATCCTATTTTTATTCTTGTGGAAGTCCATCCACCTACTGCACTATGCCCGTTTTCAGACTTCAGGACATATCAGAATCACCTGCAGAGCTTGTGGAAACACCGAGAACTGGGTTCCTCCTCCAGAAGGACAGATCCAGTAAGTCTGAAGCGGGGCCTGTGAATGTATATGGATCTAACAGGCTCCCAGATGATGCCAATGACACTGGTTCAAGGAGCACAGAGAACACCACACGGGGCTAAGACCCTGCCTAGAAGACCAGTGTAGCTGGGACCAAAGGGAGCAAACATGAGATCCTGCATGGTTTTCTAGATACTTAATGCAGAGAAGGGGTTAAAAATAAGATCCTAAGGCTGTTTCCAAATAGAAATGTGTTCCTAACTAAGTAAGCATCTGCTTTCCAGACTGACTAAAAAGGTTTAAGAAGTACTACTTTAGTATGATTTTAATTTACCCGATTTAGGATCTGAATCTACCAATAAGATTCCCCCAAAGTATACATGTAGAGAGAGAAACACTTCCAAATTTAATTCTAAGTGAGAAAAATGGCATTTTAAAGTTCCTTCAAAGTCCCCTTATGGGAATAATAGTGCTAAAAGCCATGCACAAGATGTTAAGCCTATTTCCTTCCCCAAAGATGCCATCAAAAATTCAAGATTTACAAATACCTAACACCTACTTACATATATAAAATGCAGTGCCATAATGCATTTGAGAGCAGCTAAATTCAGAATTTATTTATACGTTTAATTAAACACCAAGACTTTACTTAGCATCTACTGTGTGTAATGACAAATTTGGGTAATTGTCTTAGATTATTTAGCAAGATTAATTCATTTACAGAAAAAAATACAGATCCTTTATGATGTTAGCTCATCAAGGGGGAAAGAAAACAACGTGCGTGAAGGAAAACATTTTTCCATTTGCGATTTCCACTACGCTGGAAAACAGGGATGTGGGATGTGGCTAAGCTCTTGAACGGTGTCCCATCCCCGCCTCCTCCCATACCCCCTCTGCTGACAGGCTGTAGAGATCCAAGTGCCACTGACAGCCAGAGTGCTTGGGAAAGAAATCCTGCTGGGTCATGAAGTGTGAGGGCTGCCTTGAGCAATTTTTATGTGAAAAAAATACCCCTGCTAATCACCAAACACATTTATCCAATAAGAATCAGATGGGTCATCAGGCAGGAATCTCCACCCTCAACCAAGTGAGCCCAGCTGGGCTCCTGACTGGTGAAGGAAATCTTGGCTAGGGAATGGGAAAAGCTGACAGAAAGGCTCTCAGAAAACAAGAATACGGGTCACATCAGTGACAAGCTCTGAAAATGCCAAGGAGGCATACTTGGAGGAGCTGTGGCCACGGCGGCCCCAGGAGACGGAGGTGTAAGAGGGATGGTCTGGGGTTTGGCCAAGAAACAACCATGAACGAGCTGGCTGGAACCACCATAGAGGTTGTGAGGAGGAAGAGGAGGCAACTGATTCCTTTGAAAAGTGACTCTACTTTCAAATTATTCCCCAAGGTGAGGAATGCCACCAAGTTTTCAGGCAAAACAGTCAGAAGAGACCTTTTCTGCTTGGAGGTGGGTGAGAATCAGACTCCTCAGTCTAAGAGGAAAGATCCTCCTCCACAGAAAAGTGATTCAACCACAGGGGAAAACTTCCTCTTTCAAATCCCTGCATTCCAAAGAATGACAAATCAAGATCATTGTAGTAAAAGCATAGCTGCCTTTTTGGGTGTAACTCTTTTGGCATGAAATAGCACTTAGGAGATAAAATTACTTAAAAAAATATGCCATTTATTATCACCGTTTATTTTTTATTATTTTTTTAAGGATTTTATTTATTTGACAGAGAGAGACAGCGACAGCAGGAACACAAGCAGGAGGAGTGGGAGAGGGAGAAGCAGGCTTTCCCGCGGAGCAGGGAGCCCGAGGTGGGGCTCGATCCCAGGACCCCGGGACCATGACCTGAGCCGAAGGCAGACGCTCAACGACTGAGCCACCCAGGCGCCCCTATTATCACTGTTTAATGCATAGTATTCATTTTGTGATTCATTTGGTCTCAGTAAATAACAGTTATGCACACAGCTCAGTCACGTGGGAGGTGGACGTTTCCAAATTGTTCAGCAACAGGCATGCCTAGCCCCCAGCTGGTCTTGGTTTAAAGCGGGGCAGCACCTGCCCTGAGAGAAGTCCCTCCTTTTCACTGATAACTTAATGACTGGACTGACAGTTCCAGTTTCGGATTCTCCAATTCCAGGTGGGAAGCTCGTGGGGGGAAGGTGAGGAGAAGAGCCTGGGACATGTCTCTGCCCACAAGAAAGACATAGCAAGGCTGCGGGGCTATAGGGAGAGAAGGGAATCTCTGAGAGGAAGGAGGACAAGAGGCTCCAAAACAAAATTAATTGCTATTCACAGTGCTAAATGTACGAGGTAACAAAAGATCTCATTTAATCTTCGCAACACCTTTTTAAGGAGGTAGAATTCCTGTTTTATAGGTGGGGAAACTGAGGCGGAAAGAACTAAAGCAAAAACTCTCATTTGTTTATCAACGTACCTTCAGCATTCAGGATAACGCCTGGCCCACAGTAGGTGTTCAAACTGTATTTGTTAAATGAATGTTGACTGAATTAAGGAAAACACAAGTCAAATTTTGGAGATAGCTCTCAAGTTTTCCCCAGATCTTATCGGAGAGCAGCTGAATCAAATTCAGGAGCCAACAGTGCTTCAGAGAAACAATGCTGCCTGGAAGCAGGCCATGTTTATCCTCGGAATTCCAGGGACTGTTCTCTTGCCTCTCACTGGCCACTAAGAGGTAGAGGGCGGTTGACTCTGGCACAATTTGAAGGCATTTGGCATGGGCACGGCTTTTAGGTCACCAGAAATAACTTGGAAATTGTGTGTGTGTGTGTGTGTGTGTGTGTGTGTGTGTGTGTGTGTGAAGTGGAAAGGACAAGAAAAATTCATTTTATTTCAGAGGCTACTGGGCAGTGAGTTATTTTCTAGGGGTGGGGACCACTCAGGCAGGGAGAACTCCAAGCTTGGGTTCCTCCCATGGCTACCTCCTAGCATGCTTTCCATCTTAATAAGCACCCCCATCCCTACCCCAGGAGTCTGAAGCATTCACCTCGTAGTTTTTAACTTGAGGGAATTACTGCAGTATTTTATGTCCCTAGTGGGATGTCCCCTACACCTTTTTTCTTAGCATTTGTTTACTTCCTTCTTAAAAATCACTATCTTCCAGAAAGGCAGTGGCACAAGGCCAACACCACTGGTCATTGTGAGAGTGGAGAGTGACTTTCATTTTGTCAGTCCTTTCTAAGCACCCTTTGAACCACCTCCATAGTTGAGGTGGTTCATAGAGACAGGTCGGCCCCACTTCTTACGGCCCAGGGAGCAGGGGATGGGCACACTCAGAGCCAGGGATGGGCACCAGCCAGTCTATGTTGGTGCCAGAAGTGAAACCTTGCTTTCCTGTTCTCCATGCCACTGTGTGAGCTATCTTTCTGATTGCCTCAGTCATTAGCTATGGGTTTTGTTTTGCTTAACTTCTTAGAATATCACTTATGAGTCATTTGCTTTCAAAGAAGATTCTGAAAATTGACAGGCTGGTCTCCATGCTGCCACTCTCTATGGTGAGAGCCTTTCGTACCTTTCTACCTTACCCAGCACCCTCCCAAGGCAGTTTGAGGATTCTGAGGTCACAAAAGCAGAGGCCTGTGTCATTTAACTATTGCTGAATAAACTGACCTCAACTCAGTGGCTTAAAAAACCACAATGTATTATTCCTCATGCATTTGTGGGTTGAAGAGCAGCTTTTCTTTAGTCTTTCCTGGACTCATTCATGTGGCTGCGTTCAACTGACGGGTGGCCTGGGGTTGGGCATGCCTGGGACAGTCGGGCTTCTCTCTCCAATAGTCTTGCATGCCGAAGGAGACTAGACTAGACTCTTTACATGGCGCTGGATTCCAGGGAAATGAGATGGGAAACTGCAAGGCCTTGTGAGCTGGGCTCAGGTGTTATACACAATAGCATTTGTACCACATTCTTTTGGCCAAATTAAGGCAGGAGATGAAGGCCAGCCTAGGCCCAAGGACTCCACCCCTTCATGGGTGCTGCAAAGATTCTTCAGCCATATTTCATCTATCATAGGCCTACAGCCAGGAGATAAGAAGGAGTGAAGCAGGCCAGGTGTGAGAAGATAGCCACCGTAGAGAGCATCACCTGTTACCAAGTAACACATGGATTTAGGGTGGCCAAATCTTCTAACTTCTCAAAAGAAGTTGGAAATATAGATTTTTAAAAAATGTATTAATTTTTCAGAGCAGTTTTAGGTTTACAGAAAAATTGCTCAAAATAACTCAGAGTTTCCACATAACCTCTCCCTACTGCCTAACTTCCCCTGTAATTAACATCTTTCATGAGTGAGGGACATTTATTAGTAATATTAATTACATTAACTAATAACATTAGTTACATTAGGATTCACTCTGTGTTCTATTGGTTTTATAGCTTTGGACAAATGCACAATATCTGGCATCTACTATTATACAGTATCATACAGAGTGGTATCGCTGCCCTAAAAATGCCCAGTGTTCCACCTTTTCACCCTTCCTCCCCACTCATCTTTTTACTGACTCTATAGTTTTGTCTTTTCCGGAATGTCATATAGTTGGTATCATACCACACACTACGGCATTTTCACAGTGCCTTCTTTCACTTAGTAATCTGAACTCAAGCCTCATTCAGGTCTTTGCCTGACTTCATAGCTCTCTTCTATCACTGGATTATATTCCATTGTCTGGATGTACCACAGTTTGTTTATCCATTCACCTACTGAGGAACATCTTGTTTGCTTCCAAGCTTTGGCAATAACAAATAAAGCTGCTATAAATATCTGTGGGCAGATTTTTGTGTGAACTTAAGTTTTCAATTCATTTGAGTGAACACCTATGAGTATGACTGCTGGACTGTGTTGTATGAGAAATCTATGTTTAGCTTCGTAGGAAAGTGTCTAATTGTCTTTCAAAAGGGGTGTCTCGTTTTGCATTCCCACCAGCAATGCATGAGAGTTCCTGTTGCTCCACACCCTCATAGCACTTGGTGTCGTCACTGTTTTTGATTTTAGGCATTCTAATAGGTGCACAGATATCTCATTGTTTTAATTTGCAATTCCCTAATGACATAAGATGTTGAGCATCTTTTCATATGTTTATTTGCATCTAAATGTCTTCCTTGGTGAGGTGACTGCCCAGATCTTTTCCCCAGTTTTTAATTGGGTTGTTTACATATTATTGGATTTTAAGAGTTCTTTGTATATTTTGGATACTGATCTTTTATCAGATATGTGTTTTGTAAATATTTTCTCCTACTCCAGGCTTGGCTTTTCTTTCTCTTAATAGTGTCTTTCATAGAGCACAAGTTTTTAACCTTAATGAAGTTCAACTTACAAATTTTTTCTTTCATGGATCATATACCTAGTCATTACCAAACCCAAGGTCACCTAGATTTTCTCTTATGTCATCTAGAAATTTCAGTTTTGCATTTTACATTTCAGTCTAGGATCCATTTTTTTTAACGATTTTATTTATTTATTTGAGAGAGAGAGAATGAGAGGGAAGAGGGTCAGAGGGAGAAGCAGACTCCCCGCTGAGCAGGGAGCCCGATGCGGGACTCGATCCCGGGTCTCCAGGATCATGACCTGAGCTGAAGGCAGTTGCTTAACCAACTGAGCCACCCAGGCGCCCAGTCTAGGATCCAATTTGAGTTGATTTTTGGAAAGGTGTCAAATCTATATCTAGATTTTTATTTGCATGTAAATGTCTAGTTGTTCCAGCACAAAAGGTTGGTTTATACTTTAAAAGTGGGGGGGGGGCACCTAGCTGACTCAGTTGGGCTTGAACTCACAACCCCAAGAGAAATAATTTAATGCTTAAATAAATGAATAAACAAATAAATAAATGTTGGTTTGTTATTAATTTTTTTTTGGTGGTAGTGGTAGGGGAGGAAGGAAACTCCCCCTCTACCAACACACATGTCTGTAGGCTGTTTTTCTCCATCCTGGATCATCTTTGCCTCCCTCATCCCCCTTACCTGCAGTGAACTTCATCCATCCATATTAATCTTTTTAATCTTACTTAACACCAACCTCACACTTTCACTATCCACTTTTTCCAATATTCTGACTGGTACTCAACACGATCAGTTAACAGTTGGTGAACTCTAAAACCATTTATGAGCTATAAATCCCATTTAGCACTGCCATATACCACTGTCCTTCCTCCTCAGCCAGACTGTAAACTCTTGATGAGGCCAGAAATCCTCCTGTTCTCATTTACCCCTGGTAGCTTAGCAGAGGTCTGGGCACAAAATATGTCAGCAATAGTTGCTGACAATTTTAGACTCCCTGGACTTTGGTCCTGACTTACCAAGTGTCCTTTGATCTTCAAGAGGGATGGCTACGCTTTAGGAAGTCCAGCTGAGGACCTGCCAAAGGTGTAAACCCTGAAGCCTTGCCCTGACATGGCCAGAATGGTGCATCTCTAATTTTGATGCCCAACTTAGCGTTATGCCCACACAAACAAGAGGGCCCTGATCTCCTTAGAGAATTAGGAAAGATTTACCAATGAGACAGCAAAATGTGGTCTCTAAAGTACTAAAGGATGCTGAGTCATAAAGCATGTTCCTTTCATTATGATGGTTATATGGTCATAATGACCGTTCCAGTCCTTATGAAAACAATGAAAAACAAATGAATGAAATAATAAGGAGAATGGACAGTTTCTGGTGACTGGCTCCCCACCTCATGCCTAATTAATAATCCAAGTAATGGTAATCCCCCACCCTCTGATTTTGTTTTCTGTTTTCATCCGCATCATTAAGTGTTCCCATTCAAGGATCTCTGTGTACTTCAAAGTGAACAATGATGGAGGGAATGAAAGGGTCCCGAACTGAGGCTGGGGCCAGTGGTCTCCGTGGTTGTGACTGAACCCAATCTCCACGGCATACTGTGCTGACAGACTTCTCAGAATTGGTTTTCTCCAGGAAAGTACTGTGGCTTCTATTTGCCAGGATCACCTAGCTTCTGTCTATGGCCCACCCAAAAAAACTGCAGGCAGAAAAAACGAGGGAGGCCCAAACTCGGATATGGCATATTCACGGCCCTGGGTTTCCAAAACGGGCGGTGAAGCTCCTGCAGAGCTCGAGGGGCCCTCGGGGTGGGCCTCAGGGCGGCCGCAGCAAACTCTGCAGTCAGCATGGGCAGCTGCACTGCCTCTGCCTCAGGAACAGCCTGCAGCCCAAGACTCACAGGCTCCAGGCAGGTGTTCCCTCAGCCTGGAAGGGCAGCAGACTTGTTGGCAACATCCACAATCCTACCTCCAACTTTCCTTGAAAGTCAAAGTACAACTGTTCCTGACATCACTCTTCCTGACCTGGGAAAGCCCCCAAATTCTGTAGCAGGCAAGCAACGGTCCCCATGGATGGTGTAAAGTGGGCCAAGTGACCCCCAGTGTTTTATGTAAAACAAATCACATCTAGACAATTGAAAAATAAAAATCTCAAGTCCCCTCCTCTAGGACCTGTTTAAAAGACATTGCCCCCTTTTTACCACTTAGCCACTGAAGCAGCCTTTTTAGACACACCATACTCAGTGGTGACTCAGGGGGCTCCCAGCTGCTAAAAACAAAGATTAGAGAGGGATGCCTGGGTGGCTCGGTTAAGTGTCTGCCTTCGGCTGGGGTCATGATCCCAGGGGCCTGGGATTGAGCCCCATGTTGGGCTCCTTGCTCAGCGGGGAGCCTGCATCTCCCTCTCCCTCTGCCCCTCCCCATGCTCTTTCTCTCTCTCTTGCTCACTTCTTCGCTCTAAAATAAAAAAATAAAATCTTAAAAAAAAAAACCCACAAAGATTAAAGACCATTAAATGATACTGCTGGCTAAGATCAGGGATAGTAAGCAACCTGGGCTAGAAATTCAACCTTGCTCATGCTGAGCAACAAATAACATCAGTAACTGACAGGTACAGAAGTTTGAACAAAATGGGGGATAAAAAAAAGAGATAAAAAAGAAACCAGAATCTCCTTCAAGTCTAGGAAAGCAGGTATAGGAGTGCTTAACAAGCCAGGCAGCCAGGGATGGAGACTCCACAGGCAAGTCTGGCCATGGAGAAGCAGAAGAGTCTCACTGCCCATAAGCGGAACGAGTTTTCTCAGTACATGATTTCATTTTACGCTGTTTTGTTTGCAGTAAAAGTATTCCTTAAGTCCATTTTAGAGTTTTCTCCCCCCTGAGCCTTAATATCCCTTAGTCTCTTCTAAGGCAAAAATTGTTGGTCCTGTTTTGCAGATCCACAAATATCTTAAAGAGATAGAATGGCTGGGTGTGACTGTGTAACCATGGCCCGGAGATGGGCAGGAAAAGGTTCTGATATCCTGGTGTCTCACCAGGTGCAACGACTGCCCTGAAGACAATCTGTGGCTGAACCTCGAACTGTTTTCACTAGAGAAAGGCAAAGTCGACTCTCTTCTTCCCGAGTTTTATCCAACTGCAGCCTGAGAGTCCAGCTGTTCTGGTCATGGCCTCACATACTTTCTGCAGAGGCTCTAGTTGACAAGATATATGCGGTGGTCTGAAGAAGCACGCTAAGCAGTGTGGGAGGAAACCACAAGGGAGGACTTTCTGGCCCTAGCACAGTGGATATCTAGTTTCTGTGGAGGACCGGACAAGCAGCCCTAAAACTGCCTGTCTAGGTTATGGGTGCTTACCACTCAAGGGTGAAGCAACAAAGGTTCTTTTCTTTCCTAGTCTCTGGTATGTCATCACAGTCATGCTAAGGGTTGGGGATCTCAACACTGAAAGGGCTACTGGAGGGCTTTTCTTTCTAGAAGTGGACACAGAGGTAGCACTGGACATATTCCACACCATCAGGGAGAAAGGAAACCAGGACAACATAAATGAATGAAACAGACTTGGCTACGGATCTACTGAGTTGCTACAGTGTCTGGATGTTTTATAAAACTAAAAGAAATCGCTTTTCATGCCCAGCAGCCAGCACAGTCAATAGCCATCACCAAAGCCATCTCAGTAGGAGGGTACATCAAAGATCACCAAGGCCAAGAAGCAGTATGTTAAGAATAATGATTCCCCTCTGAGATGATGATGCTCAAAAAATCCACAAAAACTAGCCAAGCTCCACATTTAGAAAGAAGGTTAAAATCATGTTCATGGGACAATGCTCAAAGCCAGATGGGGCCAGAGCATAAATTCCGGGTGGGATGGCTGAGCAACGGCCTACTGTGGAAGGCAGTTCGACATCATACTTACAGTGAGTTGGGCCGGGTGGGTTTGAGCACATCCAGGTCCGGGTCACTGGAGTTCATGTTGGGCTGCAAGCTGCTGCTGGAATTAAGGATGCTATTTGCATTTGATGAGACGACAGATTCCAAACTGGAGTTGATGATGCTGTTTCTTTGTTCCTCTGGAGAAAAACAAGGCCACAAACCCCATATTACTACTATTTCATAAGGATAGTTTGTTTCGACATATACAAAAACTTACCAATAATGAGAATGGATTGAGACCTCAGCAAAGCTCAGAAGACATAGGAAAGGATAAGATATACAGGTGGGAAAGGAAGAGGAACAGGTGACTTGTGACTTTGGAGAAAACCCCCCTCTGCTCAACCTGATAGGACAGACCAGCCATTTTCCTAAGAGTGACCCTACCATTGCACCATAAATTGTGTGTCTTCTTTTGACTGGTAGATGGGCAGAACACAGAGCGGCCTCCATAGCACCCTTGTATTCAACCAGGTCCTCTTGGTTTCTGTGACATTCACCTTTTATTCTAAAACTCCCGCCCCCAGTATGGTCTTAACTGCCAGGGCCATGTCCTAGCTCCAATTCTATAGCACCTCACCATAAAATATCTACTACTTACTTGGTCATCAACATCCTTATGACTCTGCAGTCTACGTTCCTGACCACTCCCAAGACAAACCCTCCTGGGTTGCCTCCAGCTCCATGTATTTGATGTCTAGCTTCAAGTCAGTTCTTTAATTAATAGATCTATAAGGGCTACAGAGTCGTCTGCTTATAAAAAACCAAGTCCATGGTCCACACAGTCATATTAGTGCTTGGAGAGTATTACTAATCCCAGAGGGAGGAAACCTGAGTTCTATTCAAGACTCCACCCCTGCCTGGCTGAGTGGCCTCAGGCAATTTTCACTCTGTTTCTTGGCTAATGCATCTGTAAAATGGGGATAATGAAAACTGCCATGCACAGCTCAAGGAGTTCATAAGGATCAAGTGGGATCATATGCAAGAATGCATTTTGTAAACTTCAGAACACTGTTCAAAGATAAGAACTTTCTGTTTCTTCCCATCTTTAAAAACTTGGAACCATGTGCTGAAGAAAACATTTCTGGGATAAATTAGCTAAATGGCACAGGCACCACTGCTGTAGCAAAATATCAGCGTCCTGGAATGTCATTCTCATCCCACATTCAGTACAGATACACCATAATAAAATCAGCTGATGCTGTGGGCAGTCAATTCACTTAACAGGAAACAGCCTATGTGGATTAATCCTCACTGGACCTTTGAAACAAGCTGGAGGTATACCACGTCCCTAAGAAGACGGATTGGACTCACTGACACGGTAGTTTAGAGGCTGACATTTGAACTCTTCAAGCAATACAGGGGGTGATGTGATAAAAAAAAATACTTTTCCATTTATAATAGTCATGTGCATAAAAATTTATCATGCTTATGAGATGATGTTAGAGTAATCTTTACATTTAATACACACACATTCATTCACACACACACACACACACACACACACACACACACATCCAAACACCCCTAATATCTTGACAAATTCTCAATGCCATGTTTAAAACCCTGCAGAAGAGTCAAAAACTCCATGAGGCTATGGGGAGATTTCTGAACTCTAAGTAGATTTTGAAAAAAGTAGATTATTAACTTGATTCCTGAGATTTGAAACTATTCATATCTCAAGAGCTTAAGTTCCAAACAGAAACAACAACAAAGAAAGAGAAACCAAAAGAGTTACAATGCACCCAGATGTAGGAGAACTAACAGGGACTTTGAATGGGAACTTGCTATCAGGAAGAAAAATAACTCTAAAATTACATAATTAGGGGATCACTGAGAAAATGGATATGCCACCTACCAGTATGAATCAGTGCAAACTTTCCTTTGCACAAAATACTCATGTCGAGATTTCTGAAAAAGACTGAGAAACCCAAGACCACCATATAGAAGAGGGCACTCAACACACTTCTCAGGGGTTCAATGAAGACAATTTCTGCTTCACAGGGAAGGAGAGGTGAATAGTTTTACAAACTCTAGTTTGAGGCCAACTTTGCATGATGTAATTCTCTGGATTCACAGGAAACCAAAGAGTATAACACAGCTCATATTTCTCCTGTGATTATATTTACTTGCCCTTAAGAGGACTATGAGTCTATAAATTAAAAACAATACCTTGCTAAAAACATATTAGTTTTTCTAAAATATTATTGGGACTCTTTTTCCTGCCTTACTGTCCATTAGAAAAAGAGTATCTGAGATGGAATTTTCTTCAATTTTCATCTATTCAGTGAATACTTACTGAGTACCAAACACATTCCTAGATAATGAACACCCCTAGGTATTTTATTCAGATGTAAACTAGAATATTTATTAGTAACTTGCACATACTTATTTGTTCATATGTCTACCTTCCTCAGTAGACTAGGAGCAACCTAAGACTGAACGTGTGACAGATAAAGCTTTGAAATCACAACTGAAAAAAAAAAAACAGATAAAGATGTTTTCTTTTATATAACACTTTATCAATCCTAACCTCATATGAGAATCTGATTCTATAAATGGGATTTGGGTAAAATTTTTAAGAACTTATCTTCTGTTACAGTATTACAGACTGGCTTTCTCCATGAGCTAAGCAAGGAACACTGCTGCATATGGAAACTGACATTTGTCTTAGATGAACCCACACGAGAATGAGGATGGGGTGGACAATGAGAATCCAACCTGCCTGGCCTAGAAAAGCCACAAAAATTAAATGGGTGGCAACCCCCAAACTGAAGTCAAGGATTTCTAGTATTTCATTCAGTGGAGGTCACTAGAACTCTTTTTTAGGAAGTAAATCCTTTTTGAGATTCTATTTTGACTTATATTTAGGTACTGCGAGCCTTACACATATGGCAAAACCTCTAACAAAATGACAACAAAAGCAAAAGATCAAGAAAAAGTGTCCTTTGTTCAAAAAGAAAATACATAAAAAAATTAATCATAAAATTTCATAGTTTTGCAGTCAAGATAGCCAAATACGCATCTAAAGAGTCAGACTCTTTACCAGTATGCCTCAATGGGCCACATGATAAGGAATTCTGGAAACCTGGCACTCTCGGACTATAAGATCGCTACAGTTTTATTGGACATGAGACCTCAAATAGTGAGACTGAGAACGTCTAAGGTGGATAGGCCTCTGAGCTGAAATGCTGACAATCCCTATTGAGGGTGAGCAGGACAGTGAGAATCATTCCAGAGAAGACGTAGAGAGTAAAATCAACAGCAATTCAAATGTTTTAGTGGTATGGCAAACTATACCGAGACAAATTCTAAAGCATTTGGCATGAATTAAGAAAAAAAGAGAACATGATTCAGTAATGTCACTCCAAACAGGGGGATCTTTGTCAGGTGGGCAAATGAGTACTTCCCCTAACAGAAAACATAATGAGAACAGGCAGCCTAAAACACTATTTAAAAAAAAATTTAAATTAACCAAATCTTTCCAATACCAGACCTGGACTTCTTTGAGACATTGATGATTCAAACTAGCTCTGGCATCCTCATCACAAGGTATAAGAAAGACTGATGGCAATTACACTGCTGAAGAAAAGGAAATTATAGGCTAGGGAGGGGACTGAAAAAGAAAAACAACAGCAGCTATGAGTCAAAGCAAAAGGATCATGGAGAACCACTTAAATGACCAAAAGAGAAAGAATGCCTACAACTCAGGAGTACTCCTAAACTGGATGAAGTCAGTGGGGATGCTTGCCTTCTTCAAACATGTTTGTCAACAAGAATCTCTCTTCGTTTTAGTCACAGAAGACAAGAGCTCGGAGCAAGGAAATGATAAAATAAATCCCCTAACAAATGTAAACATGTATGGGTAGGTGATGAATGTTTTCATGAACGTAGTTTCTATGAAGAGTGATAAACTAGACGTGGTCCTAGTGCTGAGAAATGCAAACTACTCGGGGCAGGGGCACGTATGCCCATATAGAACCCCTCGAGCATCTGTTACAGTGACCTGAGAGGTCAGCATCAGTCACACGTTCCTGGCACCGGGCCCGGGCATAATATACACTAAAGCTCCATGAATGGTTACAAGACAAATAATAAATATTAGGTGATAATAAGCAGTGAAAATGTATTCTGCTAGCACAGAAAGAGGCAGTTCCAAGTGACTGAATTTTCCAGGTGCTTCATACAGGGACCACTAATATCCTTGAAACCAAAGTAATGGTTACAGTGGACAGAGTCTGTGTTTTTTGTACAAATCAGGAGTGGAAAAATATGTCTATGCAACCAAATCACTGCAACTAAAAAAAGAAAGCCACAGAATAATTTTGGTGATATTGTACTTGTTCTGGGGGTTGCCATGGAAATCTGGGAGCTAAGCAACTTCACTTTCCATATTTACCAAGTGACTCCTGCTCACTCTAATGACAATCCCTCCCCATCCCCACACCCCCCATACAAAAGGCAGGGTCTCTGTTTATCACAGAACCCAGAAGCAGGGCCAGGAATGCACATGCAAAACCAAACTGAATTCACATGTCTCGGCAAGCCTCAACGCTCTGGCCCACTGAATACACAGAGTGGGAGGATAAATAGGAAACACAGACTTGCCACGTCACTTTGGGGGAGGTTTCCCACCACGCATGGACGTCTGTCAGAATACGGGCTAACATCATCTTTCCATGATGTCTGAGACTAGCTGTCAAGAAAAGGGAAGAAGAAATGTTCTTAAACAGTAGCTCATGATGCCTCACAGAGCCCTAAGGAGGGAATGTGCTCTCTACATGATCAAACAGGGAGGAAAGGGAGTTACCAGACTGATGGAAGTTCTGCAAAGACACAGGCTTTCAACAAAAAATATTAAGACAAAAGCAAAATACCCAGAGGCTTTCCCTTGCTGTGGTAGGGAGAGAGGTGTACTTTCTCCTGCTTATTAAAGTTTTGCAATGAAGTCTGTAATGTATCATCCTGACAAGATAGGATGATAATAGAATGGCAGCTTAATGAATTTTGCAATAAAAAATGATGAGTGCACAGCAATTTCTGAGTTTACCATCTCTGGGAAACACCCAAGTACATGAGAAGCTTGGGATCAGACTTTCTGAAGCAATTTTTTTCTTTGTAGTTTTTGTTCCTGATAATAGTGGCGTGCCAAGCCACACTAAAATCTGAGGTGGTATGATTTCATGTTGACCCAGTGTCAGTCCCTATGATAAAAATAATCTCAAAAAGCAGTTTGAGCAATGTGTTTGGGCACATAAAAACAGTTTGGGCAATGTTTCAAAAAATAGTCTTAAAAAAACAGTTTGGGCAATGATGGACTAAACAGTGAATTGATAAGTAAAAAATGTGATCAATCTGTTGTTTTGTCCATAGGACATACTACATGATATTACAACTTTTGGCAGGTCATCTTCAACAAAAACTACCAATTTTGGTTCCATGTGGAGTGACTCACTTATTTCCTACTCATTGTGCTCATAATAACCCTTCTCTTTGCAAAGGGAAAAAAATGCCAATAAAACTGGATTTCATGAGGGAATGGGGGAATCACTGTGCCCAGGACAGGCCCAGGACTGAAATGATTCACAGGAAAGAGGCGTGGAGGCACAATGGGGAAGACCATCCCCGAAACACCACCATTTCAAAAACCACAATGTAGAAACAAACCTCTACATAATAGTTGGACAGGGAGTTGAGTGATCAGAGTTAAATAGGTACTCTGCTACTTATAACATAGTCTTCTCTTCCAGCTGAGAACTTGCTTTTGAGTAGAGATGTTGTTCCTTGAATTTCTGGTTCCCAGGTAAGTGAGGGAGTCCACTACAGATTGCTTATATTATTGCTCGTTAAATATTTTATATATATATATTATTTACTTATTTTTATACCATGACTCACTGCAAAATGGGCTTGAGATAGTAAATAAAATGTGTGAATAGGTAGTTTGTTTTTAATAATGTAAAAATTAGTCACTACATAATAAATATGCATTCCTCTCTAATTTAGAAAGTACAGAAAAGCATACAAATATTCTATATGCATTTTGTTGTGGAAATGTCTAGTCGTTTTTCTATATATAGAAAAATACATATATATATTTTCTTTTAACAAAATGGTATAACACCATAACAATAATGAATTACCTGCTTTGTTCACTAACTGATAAAGCCAGACACATAAGACTGTAATACGCTTTTTTTTACATTTAATGATCTACCTTGAACTTTTTTCTTGCCATTAGCTTTCCAGGGCATCATTTTTTAAATGGCTTCATCAACTACGTGGTTTTCAGTAACACACGGTAACTAAGCATAATTAAGCCAAGAGCCACATGACACCTTAGTCTGTGCAACAGTAAGATTCCATGTGGATAAACGTGTCGCCTGCCAAAAAAAAACAGGTGTGTCCAGAGCACCCAGGATCTGCAGAGGCAAAACCTGAGAACAGGCACGTGCTGCAGCCTTGAGTGCTTGGAGAAAGGCATTATGTAAGCCTCTGAATAGTATGAATTCCCAGTTATTTTTCAACAAGGAAGACACAAATGAGAAGTATATGAGCTGAATTCTTAACCTCTCACTGGGTCTGTCTGAGAGAGGGTCCAGGATGAATTAAATGCACTAAAAGAATTAATGAGAGCTATAATCCCAGCAGCTAGTTAGTGTGATCCATGTAAAACAAAGCCCAAGAATCTATTCCCACCCCCCAGCCCCAGCAATGCTGTACAACTCATCCCAGCTGCCGATGAATTTGAATTCAAGCATCAAATCAGCTCTCTCTGGGGCCACGGTGACTCTGCATTCCCCTCACAAATGGGCCTCTTCTTTGGAATCTGCATGATCCAGAGGTGGAATATTTCTTTAGTGAAATGTAATGTAAAACTATAGTCTGACGATAATCATCACAGTTGTAGCCAAAGTTTATTAGGTGCTTACTATGTTCTAGGCCCAGTATCAAGTACCTGACATACACTTGCACTGGCTCACTTAATCATGTAACTGCCCTCCAAGGAAGCTGTTCTTAGTGGCTGATTTTAGAGATGAGCAAATGGAGGTATAGAGGTTCAGAAAGGGAAAGTAATGCACTCCAGGTCTCAGGGCTGCTAGGTGACAGAGATGGCACTGAAACAATGCAGGCTGACTGCAGAACCCCTGCTTTCAGCCACCATACCAGGCTGCCACACACCTCAACAGAGTCAAAGAGTTGTTCTGGTAGTGACAGAAATGAACAACCTTGACTGTTTGCCCCTTCCCCCAAGCCTGTGTGTCTCTCACTTTAGCTGGCATGCACATCACCAGAGTGTTTTTAAAAATACAGATGCCTGGGTGCCTGGGTGGCTCGGTCGGTTAAGCATCTTGATCTTGATTTTGGCTCAGGTCATGATCTCAGGGGCTTGGGATTGAGCCCCACGTCTGGCTCCACACTCAGCATGGAATCTGCTTGAGACTCTCTCTCTCTCTCTCTCCCCCTTTGCCCACCCCCCCCCGTTTTCTCTAATAAATAAATAAATCTTTAAAAAAAAAATACCGATACCTGAGCTCTAGTCAAGACTTCCTGATTCAGAATGTACCAGGGAGGAGGAGGAGAAGGAGGAGACCAGACATCTGTATTTTTAATAAGCTCCTTACGATGTTCAAATGGACACTAAGTCTAAAAACTACTGTTCTAATAAACATGCTTCAATACCTTGGTTTAAGTCCTAAAAATTTGAGACAAAAATCAGTCATTAATGTCACCTCATAATCTCTTAGAAGAACTTTATTTTTTTCAAGTAGGCTCCACACCCCAGCATGGAGCCCAACGCAGGGCTTGAACTCAAACAACCCTGAGATCAAGACCTGAGCTGAGATCAAGAGTTGGATGCTTAACCGACCCTGAGCCACCCAGATGCCCCTCTTGGAAGAACTTTAAAAGGCACAAGACCTGGTTCCTGGTCCTCTCTAATCCTTCTGGCTCCACCTTCTACAGTCGTCCAGAAAAAGTCCAGCTTCTATGTCAGTACCTTTCTTCTAGATATACCACTCTCATTTCTGCTATATGATGTATCCATGTGGCAACCTGGAGATTAAATGTGATTGCCCTTGCTACCATTCATCTGGCAGTACAGTTGAAAACCCCTGTTCCAGCCGTTCTGAGGTGATCACAAATGAGAGTGACTACCTGGGCCCAGCACATTCAAGGTACTGCTGAATCCATACTGCTTTGTGCATAGTTGGTGCTAGATTTGGAGGGGCTGCTGCCTGCTGGTATGCATATTGAGGAATCCAATCAAGATGGTTCAAGTGCCCCCATGGCACCACTGGATGGATGCTAGGACAGATGGCTTTAACTGCTTCTGTAATTCAGTCTAATCAGATTTTCACTTCCATGGCTGAGGAACTGACACAGACACCCCTTTGGAGACAACGTGGCATGGGGAAGGGACATCACCTGGGTACGAATTCCTCCCAGCCCTTCACCAGTTGTGTGACTACTTAACCTCTGGAGCCTGAGTTTGTCTGTCTGTGAAACGTGGTTACTAAGAACCTATGTCACCGGGTGATGGTCAGTTGTGAGAATGAAGTAAGATAGTAATGTGCTTTAGGCTGCTTGGCATGTTAGGAGAGGTATAATAATTTTAATTTTTATTGCTGTTCTTACTGAATGAGGTTCAGATCTAACTTGGTCTCAAAGTTCTTCATCAAATGCATTAATTTATCCTTCCACACCAGCCCCCCACCCACCTCTGTCTCTTTACAGGCAGATTGCTAGCTTATTGAAAGTTTAAACTCCGGGTACATAAGCAACACTGGAAACATTTTCCCTTAGAATTAAGGTTGGGTTTGCAGGCTAGGTCACAAAAGCACATAGAACCACATCTCCTCGAGAACAACCCCACAAGTTGAAACCAGAAGGCAGAGTAATCACTGGCTAATAGTACAGCTGTGAGGTCAGAAAAACTGGGTTCAAATCTACTTCGTTGCTGTGTGATTCTGAGTACATTATTTGATATAAATTTTATTTTCCTCCATTGTCCCAAATGGGGACAGCACCTGTGTCATGTAATTGTGAAAATTAAGGGAGCTGTTGCTTTGCACGGTGCTTAGCATGAGAAACCACTTGATAAATTATGGAGCCATATACATTAAACATACATTTAAAAATTGATTTCTAAGAGAATGTTTTCTAAGTACAATTTGGAAACAGATCTTTCCACAATCCTCAGTTCTAGAGACAAGAGCTACCCGAGCTACCCTCTGCTACTTATATAAAGACTATTCCATGTTCCTTCTGTAGACCATCACTGTCATCCTTCTCTCCTGTGGACGAGACTATGACTCATTTCCTTTAGCATCTTACTCAAAATTCTACCTCTCAGAAAACATTTCTTGACCAGCTATATATAATTTGGATATCGAGTCCCCTCCTCACTAAAATATTCAGTGGTTTCCAAATGACTTGCATTTGTTGCTGTGATGCTTTTTAAACCCTGTGTCTCCCTCATAATTTCCTTTCTTTTTTTTCACAAAGTTTAATCTCAGAGACTGCTCCCTTTTCATTCCTAGCCCCACTTCTACCACACATTGATTTGTCTGAGGAGCCACACGCTGCCCTGGGGCTGACCAAAGTCCTTACCCAGCAAAGAGCAGGAGAAAGGTCTCTTTCTGGGAAGACACCACTGTCATCAGAAAGACATCTTTACCTTTAGGCAAAGGGAAAATGTCACCTGGAGAAGATTCTACTACTATCCATAGATTGAAGCTGAAGAATCTTATGGAGGTACCTGGGACACAAGTCGTCTATGTACACAGAAAGAAAAACACTTCTGGAAAACAAGACACACATCCAGGAGCATCAGCTATTATGTCACATGCTTCCATGAGCCTGAAGTGGAGGTACGAAGACAGAAGACTGAGACTATGAATTCCCAAGGGGACTCTCAGGAGCTTCCTCTCCTGAAGAGGGAGGCGATTGACAGCCTGAGGCCAAGCACGTTGGCACAGACTCATGTCTATGACAAAAGAATGGGCTCCACCTTTAGTACAGAGCAGGGACACTGCAGAAAGGGGAGAGAAATTTCACAGGTGGGAGGTAAGATGTCAGATGAACATTCTTTATCTTAATGGTTACATATTTATTTTAATGTATACTTGAGAATAACATGGTGAGACCATCAAATTCATGTTTTTAGAGATTTTACTGAATAGGATGAGGCCATGTAAAGAAGTGAGTGGCTTTAAAATTAATTTTTTTTGCATTTCAATAATCCAACTTTATTAGACTGAACATTTACTTCAAAAATGCAGAAGAATCATACAAAATGAACATACCTGCACATAATAATCATAGCTGAACATGTAAAGAGAGAATGATCTGGTATTACAGAGAAGTAATTCTCTTCTCACATAGGTAATGGGAACAGGATAATTAATAGCCTAAAATCACAGTCAAAGGAGATTAGTGAGACCACTGAGGTCAGAAGCGACGCAAGTTTTCCATACAATGGCCGGCACCGGACTTCACGACCAGCTGGGCAGGGTGACTTTTAGCCAGCATATCCAGAGAAGCCAGAGCATCACAAAGAAAAATTCTCAGAAAGGAAATTTTTTTTCCAGCTTAAATATTCCCTTTGCTGGCATTTTTACCCCATATTTGGGTTCAAATGCTCACTTTCAGGATGTACCTCTAGAATCACTCTTCCAAATAACCTTTGGAAACGTTATATAGAATCTCAGGAGTTTAAACTTCTTTTGTCACAAATGCAATTCATTGTCTCTCCTTTCTTTTCATAGCACCAAGCTTCTCCCAATGACTCAAATTTCAAAATTCCACATTCTTCTCCTTTGTTTCCTACATAAAACACATTGCAAAATTAATTTTCATATTCTCTTCTTTTCTCTGTGTTCCTCCTGCGATCTGCTTTCTTTCAGATTCTGTCAAGAATTGGTAACATAATGTTGTAGGAAGACCATAGGTTTGCAGACAAATAAACCTCATTCTGAATCCATTGCCTTCTCTCTGTTATATGATTCTGCAAAATAATTTCATCTTTCTAGGCCTCAACCTTAGCATCTTTAATCCAAGCATAGCATAGCATTAAAAAATGGTTATCCTGGATACATGTGCCATCATCATCTAACTGGTCTACAGGTTCGTTTACTTATTCTTTAAAAAAAGTGTATCAAGTGTCTACTGTAAACTAGAAACTATGTTATGCACTGAAACTTTACAAATCAATTTAAAGAAATGTATTAAATGACAGCATATGAGTTATGTGTTTGTCAACCAAAGAGTGAATGAAGGTTTATGCAAATGATTCAAGTTTGGAAGGAACTGAGCTAGGTGTCGAAAGTTCCCTTAAACTGAAAGCGTCACCTTACAGAAATACACATTTTTTTTCTTTTTTTTTACCCACAAATGACCTGCCGTGTTTATTTGTACTTTAATTCTACAGAGTAAGCTCGGCAAAGTGCTTTGATAAAGGAGCCTTCTGTCTTTATCCACAGATGAGACAGAGGGAAGAGTCAGGTGTGTGAAAACGTAACAGTGCCCTGTCACCTGCTCATGTCACAGTGAGGGGTGGCTGGGTTACAAGCTGGGGTGGGGTGCCAGCAGAACCCGCCAGCTCCTGGCCAGTCACCTACCCATCCTGTGGTACTTTCCAAGCCAGCTTGGATATCGTTCTAGTTTCTTGGGGAAAAAAAGGTTTTTCAAAACAAACTATAAAAGTCTATGTATATATGCCTGCCTACATACTTTGCAATGAAAACATTTCTTCTTTGAGAAAGGGAGGAAAGCTAGTAAGCACCCCTCAAACACCCGAGGTTCCATTCCTGTTTCCAGGGAGCATTTCATAACATCCAGAGGAAAGACAGGCTGCTTCACTGTCTTCTCGTCTTCCATCCTCCTGTCCGCTGTCTGCAGACAGAGACATCGGCAGCTCGTTCCTCAGCTTAGGTCTGTCTGTTCTCACATGTCCTGACCTTCCATCCTCTGCCTCGTGTGATCAAATTAATCTTGGGTCAAGATCTAATTGATTTTCTCCTAATCTCTGTCTTCTTTCTAACATGCTCCCAGAATATGCTTTGAGATCCGTTCCAAAGCTGCTTCTGCCTCAGTGTAACTGTCTGATGGGTCCGAATCTACACTGTCCACTGCTTAGCACCAAACGCCAGGTGACTGTGGCTCCCCTAGCAGCGTGAGGAACACATCACCCCACAGGCCAACGCCGTTCTTGTCCATGGTAGATATGGGGAGACCAGCCCTGTTCGTGTTCCCTGCTACACTCAGGGACCCAGGCCAGGTGCAGACCAAAGTGAGAATGGCCCAAGCCACATATTTAAGAGGAACACAGGCTATTGTTTAAAGGGAACTCAACCCTAGTGCTCACAGCCCTGAAACTGTGCATATCTTCTGACCTAGAAATTCTTCCAGGAATTTAGCTTAAGGAAATGATCATGCCTGTGAACAGATTTAGCTACAAAGATAACAGTAGCTTTACTCATAAAAGCTAAATATCTGAAACAACCCAAATGGTGCTAAATTCACCAAGGTCTAGCCATTTTATGGGACAGTATGACATCTTGAAATGCAGTGATGGTCTGGGGACAGCGAAGATTTGTTTTCAGAATGAAAATGAAGGCCATTACTTCTGAAATACAGGGGATAAAAAACGTTTTTTGTTAAAAAAAAAAAAAAGGTTTTTTTGGTGACAAATAAAAAGATGCCAATCCACATATATATTTTCTCTCCTCTTCAAGGTCAAGTGAGTCATTCTTCTGCTCTGTATCTTTACTGTGCTTCATAAAGGTTAACAACAGCAACAATAACAACAACATCCCCCCAGCATTTACTGGGCACTTACTCTGCACCAGGTACCATGTGAAGTAGTCTAATCTGCACAACAACCCTATGAGGTAGAAACTGTCACCCCTGTCTTCCAGAAGAGGAGCCTGAGGCCTTGGGATGCTAGGTGACTTGCCCACGTCATGTGCAGCCAGAGACGGCAGACACAGAACTAGCAGCCAGGCAACGTGGTGCCAGGGCGTGCTCTCGCACCTGTCCGTGTTCCGCAGTCTCTGTGAATGGACTTCTCTCTCCGAGGGCGGTGATCACGGTGACTTACCGCTATCTATTCAGCTACCTACTCCCCTCCCTCAACTGTGAGCACCTTACAGACAAGGTCTGATGTTTATATTCCCAGTCACTCGCAGGCCACATGCAAGTGTCAGCTGTATGAAAGAATGAGCCTTGGTATTTGCGCGTGATTAAACAATAACTAGTAATAATAGCAGCAGCTCTCAGCCAGCAGCCCTTGCCAAGTCCAAGACTTGTGCCAGATGCTTAAATGTAAAATTTTATTTACTCCCTAACAAATCCCTATAAGAGAGGCAATCTTATCCCTACTTTACAGATGAGCAAACAGAGGCTGAAAGAGGGTAAAAGGCTTGCTCGTGTGTTGCTGCTGGCGCGAGAACCCAGGTCTGACGGGACTCCAGGCAGAGCTTGAGCCCTCAACTCCTACACTACACCACTCAGCTGTCTTATTCCAGAAGCTGAAACAAGCCTGAATAGTTTAGGGCCCAGTCACCTGATAACTGCAAAGAACTCCATTCTGACATGAAAAAAGGACTCCGTAAAACTGGGGTGATAACACTGTGCTTCTTGGAACAAAGACAGTGTTATTCTCTAATTAATTCATCCATTAAGTTCACCCATTTATTAAGTGTCCACTCCATGCCAGGTTCTGTAAGAGGTGGAGTAGCAAGATGAGAAAAGCCAGGGCCTGGCCTCAGAGTCACTTCAAGTGGGGCACGTGACTCACACTAATAAGCATTTAATGACAAACTGAGAAAAGGAAACTGCTTCTGTGGGAGCCGCTAACCAAAGAGGGGCCAAGGCAGTGATGCCGGAGCTGAACTCTTACTGTGTCGCAGGAGGAAACAATGCTCAGCTGTTTGCCCAAAGGAGATCTGGAAGAGAGAATCCTGCACAGCAAGTGGCCCTGGCCTTTCATTTTCCTCACACTGTTTCCTGTCCTACCCAGGCTTACTCAGCAGTGAAACTGGGGAGGGCCCAGCCACACACCATCCTCAAGGACACACAGGACAACAGCACACAGAGAGGCTGGAGATGTGCACCCTGAGCAGGTGGGAGGTGGCACAGGACATCTCTTGAGCACCTTGCTGGCCCCGAGCCATGGGACTCACGTTTTTCTGCTGACTGCATGGCGTGGAAGAGCGTCAGGGGCCTCTCGCTGCAGGAAGGGGGCTTGGAGTCATTGCTCTTCTTCCGGGACAGGTGCAGCTGGGCATTGGTGAGAGGTGTATCAGGCACGGTGTTAAATATCTGCAAGTAAAGTTGCATAGAAGGGTTACACGCTGCTGTGAGTGGGAGAGCAAGCCCCAACCAGCACAACTGAAAGCTTGGTGGTATCAAAGAATCAGCAAGAAGACCCGAAAAGACCACCAGCATTAGCTCAGGACTTCATTTGAAACATCTCTCAGAACTGGCACTATACATTTTCTTTCGGAAGTGATTCTCGGAGTTTGCCAACCATTCACTTCCATTTCTAGCCCCTTCTGCCGTCACTTTCACTGGTCCTCTCTCTGTTGTTCTCTCCAGGGAACAAACTGTGCTAAATATAAGCCATTGTCTATTAGTAGGGCTTTGAGTGTTTTGACTACCTTTGTCCAGAACCAGTTCATCAAAACCCTTTACTTTTCTTCACTGGTTCTACTGACCAGTTCTTAATGATTGCTTTGCAACTTTCTTAGAACGTGAAACTGCATTTAAATAACTTTCCAAGAAGAAGCCCAGAGCAGCGCACCAGTTCCTGGTCCTCAGTCACCCTTAGATGGAGACTACTTTCTAGTTCAGGAGCTCTGTGTCATCTTTGATGTTGAGAGTTTTCTCATTTAAAAGGGGAAATAAAGGCTGATGATAAAAGTAACCAATACTACAATTTGGAAAATGTAGAAAAGCATTAGGAAAAAAAGAGAAAAACTTTCTAATTCCACTATTTAGAGACAACCACTATAAGCATTTGAGTTTTCTTATGCACTTTTTTCTTTTAAGCTTTTACTTAAGAAAAAAAAAAAAAAAAGTAAAGTCCTGGGTAAAAAAGCAAGAACAAAACAACAGACAAAAATCGTGACAATATCTTTTCTTTTTACAGATACAAGCATGATGTAATTATTATAACAGCTACACTTACATGGTGCTTACCATGATCACCATAGCCACCACACAATGTCACTTCCCTAGGGATTTGTCACTGTGTGTGTTTTACATGTGGCTCATTCAGTTCTCAGTGACCTGGAGCAAGATGTACTGTCCTCACCATTTATAATAAAGAACCAAGACAGAGATTAGCTCTCACTTATAGATATAATTACAGATAACATAGAAAGCTGTATCCCTAGATTTTCTTGATTTCTTTTCTTTTTTAAAGATTTTTTTATTTGAGAGAGAGAAAGAGAGAGCACAAGTGGTGGGGGCAGAGGGAGAGGGAGAGAGAGAATCTCAAGCAGACTCCCCGCTGAGCAAGGAGCCTGATGTGGGACTCGATCCCAGGACCCTGAGAGCACGACCTGACCTGAAACCAAGAGTCGGACACTCAACTGACTGAGCCACCCAGGAGCCCCTAGATTTCTTTTCAAATGCATATAAATGATAACACTAATTCATTCAGTCAAGAAAGATCTTTTGAGCATTTACTTCATACCAAGTACTCTGGATATCACAATTCACGAGGTAAACACGTTCCCTGTGGGGAACGTTTTTGCATCCAGTAGCTGTGATTTACTGAGCGTTTGCCATGCCAGGTATCAGGTTAAGTGCTTTGTAGGAGTTACCTCATTTAATGTCAAAAAACCATTTTCCCTAATTGGGATTACATAATCTACACAGTTCTGTATCCTATACATCTAACATTATATTTCAACATTTCTCCTTTCTTTAAAAAATCTTAAACATGATTTTTTTTTAAAGATTTTATTTATTTATTTGACAGAGAGAGACAAGCGAGAGAGGGAACACAAGCAGGGGAAGTGGGAGAGAGAGAAGCAGGCTTCCCACCAAGCAGGGAGCCCGATGCAGGGCTGGATCCCAGGACCCTGGGATCATGACCTGAGCCAAAGGCAGATGCTTAACGACTGAGCCACCCAGGCGCCCCTTAAACATGATTCTTAATGGTTGTGTAACAACCACACTGTATTAAGATATCAATATTTATTGATCTACTCATTATCATGTCTCACTCTGGAGCTAGCCTCCTCCTGGATTTCGTCCTTCTCAACAATCATGAGTAACAACAGGAAGGTGGGGGCACCCCACTTCTTTCAACTATGGGTAGCATTAGATATACTACACTCTTTCCAATGGCCCTCTCTCCTTTGTGAGTGCATTTAAAAGCAGAACTCTGAAGATGATATATAGGAAGCAAAGTCATAAGAATGATGACAATTTCAGCCAAAACAGCTGCTCTCCATGGGCTGGCAGGTCCTTGGGCTCCAATGATGCCAGCCAGCTGGTTAAGTCAGTCTTGCTCCCAAACACAGCTGTCTGAAAACAGCATTATCATATTTTCCCTAGGGGACTGAATTTTCAACAAAATAAACTGAATCACAACATAGCTGAGTTCAAGTGGGGCGAAGGGGTAAGAAGAGAAGGGGACTTAAAGCAAAAACACAGAAACGTCCTAGCTTCCAGAGGAGTTGGCACCCCTAAAAATAAGTACCGGGGCTATGCGTATGTGCAGTCTCCTGAGTTGTACAAGGGAAGCAAAAAGAAACTATGGCTGTTGTTGAGGTCAAGGACCACAGACTCTAAGAGGCTTTCTCCCCACTTTCCTGAGTTCCCCCAAACACTGCTGAGCTGCAAGGCTCCTCCCAGGTGACCACCTCATGGTGCACTATTATCACTGACATTTAAACCTTGCTCCTGTGTGTGAGTATCTGTGCCTCGCAGGCACCACGCTAGGCACTTCACATGACTTCTAAGCACACAGGTCAACTCAGCATAGTAAGTAGGGTGAGCCTGCCACAGGAGAAATCTCCTGACCTGCTGCACAACGAGGCAGGAGAGAGGCTGGACCTGGAATGTAGGGCTGAGGCTCCTCACATGTGCACTCTCCACGTCCTCAGCTGTCATTACTCATTCGGCTCAGCTTTTCCAGCCAGTCTTCACTCCAGAAGCCATGCCCTGAATGGATAAGCATGGATTTCAACAAATAATGGTGTCCCTTAGCACCCCTCTTCCTCTGCCCTTGAGTATAGCACTCTCAGCCACCCCTAGCTGAAAACGTCTGAAAATGAATTCAGATATGTGATAGGCCTCCGCCCCCTTACGCCTGGCCTTCAACTTTTATTTCTCTTTTCGTAACTGGAAATGAGCTCCCTGGGCAACATTACAATGGGCACAAAGAGAATGGATACACATTTTAATTTCAACTATCACCAAAAATGTGAGGTTATATTCCTACCTAAAAAACATAGGAAATGCTGGAGAAGCAAAGAATAGGTTGTGAGGAAAGGCTGCAGATTTTGGCAGATGCGTGAAAAATTGCTTCCAAAATAATGTTTATACCCAGCCAAGCAGGAAGAGACATGGAACCCAGGAGACTCGTTCGTTCTGTACACTGGTAGGTTTCTTTAAAAGAGAGGTTGTGAGACCATACTGGAACCAGTTCTAGGACATTTTTACCACGGGTGAGACCTACAGTCCCAAAGGCCAGTTCTCTGGGCATCATTGTGAGCCAGGCCCAGGCTGCTCAAGAGCTCTGATGGGGCCGCTCTTGCACCACAAAATGTCGAGTAACAGACACAAGACTACCTCCACTGTGATTACACATGTCTCCGGAGTGCAAGGGCACCTCTGTAAAGGACCAAGTCAGGGCAGATGATACAAACTTACGTTAAGGAGTCTGGAAAATCACTCCCCTAATGACTGTTGTTCATTTAACTCTGAAACTTGAACAAATACAAGCTGTTTAAAGCCTGCCTACTGTCTGGCCACTTTCTAGCCAGGCCAAGAGTTTGTCTCCATGCTAAAAGCCCAAGCTGGAATTCTGATGACAATTCGAATTTTTCACTTCTGTTAGTTATTCCAAACCTGTTTTGTTTGGAAGAGGTAATCTCAAGAAAATCAAATGAAGTTTCCTTCTTTCTGTTGAGAAGAATCACTGTACGAATGATCCTGCTGAATGATGCAAGTGTGAGTTCCTATCATTTATGAGCAATGGATTTATGGAGCTCTACCACATGGCTGGAACAATCCACACTTTTCACAGAGACTTTCCAAATTAACAGAAAAAGGGGGGTGGATTTATTCTGTGCCCCCAAGTGCCCTATTAATTCTGTCCAAACTTACTAATTCTGAGTTAGGAACACTTTAGAAATAAAAGTTACTGGGAAGGCCATAAGCCTTCTGGAAGCTACTGAGGCATAAAACTGTAACATAAAAAAACAACTCTGGATATCTCTTCCAAGTATTCCCAATTTCAAGCTTCCTAAAAGTGGAATTAGCAGACCCGTAAATACCAAGCTTCTGTTTCCCCTTAAGCTACAGGGGAGGGTGGTCAGGCTTCTGCAGTCACACAGGCCGGGGCCAGGGCCAGGGCCAGGTTCTGCTGCTTATTCAGTGGGCAAACACCTACAGCTACACTGACCTCACCATCACTGAGGGCAGCGTCATTGCCGTATCACCACAAAAAGTCCAGCAAAGGGATTCACAGCCAGCGTATGGGTAGAAAGCAAAGAGGCTTTGGAGCTAGACAGACTTGGGTTCAACTCAGGCAAGAGCCTCAACGCCTCTGAGCCTGTTTTCCTTGTGCAAATGAGGATCTAAAATCTGCCTCGCAGAGCTATGGAAAAGTTAACACACATTAAGTGCTTAGCACAGAACCTAGCAAAGAGTAGACAAGAAGTGGTAGTGGTATAAATGACAATAAAATAACCAAAATTTGTTGAGTGCTCATCATGTTAAGTTATTTACACGAATTACCTCATTATTTTACTCACAATAACTCTATAAGAAAGGTACTATTATTCTTGGCATCATGAAGGTAAGGAAACTAAGACTCAGCGAGATGAACTGATTCATCCAAGGTCACATACTTGAGTGCAGCTGGACTAGAATTTAGCATGACCATCTGGATCTTACCCACGTGTAGTCTTTATACCTATTATTAATTTGAGAGACAGGAAAAAATAAGAAGACTCCAAGTTTTACAGTCCAATGGATCTGACTTTAGTTGCTTACTAGTAGTTCTGTGACTCTGAGCAAGTTGTATAACTCTTTGACCTTCAGATGCCTCACCTGTAAAAACCCCCAGGAGTGTGGTGAAGACCAAAGCACCTAACACAGTTTGACACTCAGTGTTCAAGAGACATTACTGTATTCAATAAAAAAAGTATAAGACAGGAAATAACTGGAGACTCAACAATGAATTATTTGCAGTCAGGACATGAGGATTTAATTTATAAGTGCAAATTTAATTACTGTTCTTTGCAAAACATCGATCTTAACTGCTTACAGCAATGTTAAAATTTGCTGTTCTTTTCCCTTGTGTTGTCTACAAAATTCAAATTTCACTGCCTGCCCCTCTGCCTGCCTGAGGCCCATCCCAACAACTGTAGACCACTGCTACTTGCAGAATTCGTTGCTGGAAATGGCACATACACATTTTTACACCTTTTGCGATCCCATTCATCACATGCTCCTGCAATTTACAAGGATTAGGATCCTCCCTATAATGTGTGGGGTACACTCTTTATTATGTGCTGTGATTTTTATGGGAGGAAAATTAGGTCATGATAGAGTTCCTGGTCTATAACTGCAAAGTAGCTCTGAGACAATAAATCAACGACAGAGGCCTGGGGATCACAAAGCAAAACAGAAGAGACTGAGCATTTTCCTGAGACACAAATGCATCAGTTCCAAGTATTAAAAGAATCAACAAATCTGGGCTTGTTTAATGTGAGGAGTGTCTGCTTTGGGAGTGGAGGGCTGGAACCATAGAGCAGGGCTCACACACTGCCCACTCCCCTTCATGACAGACAGTAAGCAGGGCTGCCTAGGGCCTGAAAAGCCGTAAACCCAGCGCCTTTCCATGGGAAAGCCGGGCAAGTCCTATTTAGCAGCATTCATTTACAGCAACAGTTAAGAAGCCAAATTCAAAGGCTACAGCGACAGAGAGGGATTTTAAGGACATCTGGGAGTCCGATGCCCTATTGATATCAGCATTTTGGCAGAGGGATCAACAATTTAGAAAGTAGTTTGGGGAGTTATTAAAAGTCCTTTAAAAGAAACCAATTCCATTTAGTAACCGAGGTCATATATAGATGGCATGGGTCATCCACTGGATGCTGTGATTTTCCCTATCTCCAGAAAGTTTCTATTTCCTGTTCTCTTTGCCAACAGAGGAATAGATGAAAACATAACAAAACCCCACCCTTATTTAAGCAACATTAAAGGAGCTTCACAATTCAAACAGTGCTCAGTTTATCTGGGGCTTTTTGGGAGGGAATATACATGTTCAGATCCACAACCCTATAGCATTAATGAAGAGTAATTTGCTCAGCACTTGACACTCAAAAAAGAAAAAAGGCTTGTTACAGAAGCATTCCAGCCCCTCATATAAGTAAATCTAGCTTACTTCTAAACCTAACATGGGCAGGACCAAAAAGAGCATACTCAGGAACCAACAGAAGGAAAAGTAACAAAAAATAAAAAAATAAAAATCAATGAACACATTAAAAAAAAGCCACGACCATAAGATACAAGACTAGCTTCCCAAGCAGGCAACAGTACCAGGGATTATCTCAATGTAGTAAAGCATCGAGGCATTCTTCATCATCATTATTAAGGTTGCATATCAACAGCTGCTTGAAATATCAAGAACATGAAATAAAACTGCCAAACACCTGTCAGCTGCCAGAAACTATTCAAATCAATTATATTTTATTAACCGATGGACATTTTGTGCACAAACCCCAGTAGTGGTGCAATGGATTTTGATTCCACCAACATTTTGGTAAAAGCAGGTTGAGGTAGTTTGGGCGCAAACCAAGGCAGATCAAAAGACTCTATCATTTTTTTTTTTAAGATTTATTTATTTATTTGAGAGAGAGAGAATAAGAGAGAGAGAAAGCACATGAGACGGGGGGGGGGGCGGTCAGAGGGAGAAGCAGACTCCCTGCCGAGCAGGGAGCCCGATGCGGGACTCAATCCAGGGACTCCAGGATCATGACCTGAGCCGAAGGCAGTCGCCCAACCAACTGAGCCACCCAGGTGCCCAAGACTCTATCATTTTAATGGGAATGCAAAATTGCTTAGGACTTGGTGCTTATACTAGGTGTTCAGCGGGGCCCCATCCATGGTTACCAGGCTCTTCTCCTTGATGGATAAGATTAAAAGTTAACATACTTCTAAAGGGGGCACTGATCTTTGGGCATTTCTAAGAATTAGCAATTCAAAGATCAACACTCCTCCCTCTTCCAAAGCAAACTGATGGGGGGGGGAAAGAATCATGATGCTTTCTTTTGTAAAAGATCAACAGGCATTAAAAGAGGCAATGGTGATAAAAGCATATGGTGCTTAGGCACATGAGCACATCCACACTCTGCTTCATGTGCAGAAACCTTTTTGAGTGCCACAGCCAAAAGAATATCGTGGACCATTACACGAGTGGGTCCAATCCTACTCTTACAGGTTGGAACTTAATAGGAACATAAAATGCACACACATACACGTTATTAACTTGAGATTTCACATTTAACCAAAACTATAAAAAGAAAGCAGTTTGTTTCCTTGGTATGGTTGTTCTTTCTCAAACATCTAAAATCTTCACAGTTACTGGCAAGGTAACCTTTAACCAAAAAATAAAAGGAGAATATTTTAAGTAGCAAAATTCCTGGGCATTGGGGAATCTTAGACAATGAGAGCACTCAACATTTTGTTTTAGTATCTTAACTAGAAGCATATAAATATTGGTAACTTCCACTATAACCCCAAGTATTGACCTGCTTGACGTTTTAAGGCTCAGAGTGATAAACTGTGAGCTGGGCAAAGATTGTGTTCCCATACAGAAATGGTAATTTTATATAATGGATTGTTACCTTAAAACAAGCATGGAAAGAACTAAAATCTTTCCCCTTTGATATGTGACTACAATCAAAAAAAAAAAAAAAAAAAAGCCAGACTTTTAAGACTATTCTTCTCTAGGTCTCATATAATCCAAGAACCAACAAGAGCCCAGGGTATGGAGTCACTGAAGGGAAATGATGCCATAAGCTAGAATTTCCCTTTAAAAGTCTGGCAAGAAGAACCAAATAAAAGCCATTAGAATCTTACTCTACCCTGTGAGAAGTAAAGGCTTTGTAGGTCAAAGGTTACGCTCCGAGACTTTTTTTTATATAAAGCCACAAGTTTACATACAGTCAACGCTATGATTTTTGTGCTTTATTTAACAAGTGATTTTGATATTAATAATCAGAGTATAATTTGGTTCATCTTCCAGAGAAGTCTTTCTAAAGTACGGATGTAATCATTTCACCTCTTTAACCTGGAAACCTGAAAGCTCCCATTTTTTAGGAGTAAATGCAAACCCTTTTCCATAGCTTTCAAAATCCCTGACAATGGGCTAAAACCAACAATCTGGCAGGATCTCCCACCACTTGCGAACATATAGACCACATTCTTTCACAACCACGTCATTTTAACACACATGAGTTAATTAATCCCTGGAAGGCTGTCCCTCATGTCTCAACTCTTTCTCTGCCTAAGAAAATGTCTTTATCTGCCTGAGCCCAGTACAAGCAGAATTAAGTGATTTCTCTTCAGTGATGCCATATACTTGACTTACTGGATGTCACTTAGCATGCTGTATCATGCCAAGTCATACCCTGATAAAATCGGAGGGCCTTGGGAAAAAGGTCCCCTCTTATTCCTTTCTAGCCAGTAGTAGATGCTCAATAAATGCATGGCACAGAGATAAACTAGAGCAGATTTGAGCAGCTTGGGTTGTAAAAGCAGTTCAGATCTAGTTCCTCTCCTAAGGTCTGTTTCTTAAACTCTTTGCACTTCAGGTTCATAATTTGTAAACTAGAGGTAAAAATATGGACCTTGTAAAAATTAAATGATATGATGATATAAAGCTGCTTAGCACAGTATCTTGTGGATAAGAAGCTATAATAAAAGTTAACTGTTACTGCTTCTAAACTATGTACATTACAAAGATCCATTACCTTCAACAGAGTAAGTAGATCAGTATGTATTACCAAACATGGAAAAGGAAGATCCCCCCAGCCCCCAAACATAATCCCTATCTTCTGGCTTTTTCCTCTCTACCTCCACTTACTGTGGGATATTTATCTCCTACAACTATTCCAAACATCACTCTCCTCACTGGGTCTGCCAGGGGAGGTGAAGGACTGAGTTTCTGGTCATATGCTTTAGCCATATACTTTAGCCAGTTCAAACACAAAAGCCTTTTTCCTTCTCTTAAAAAAAAAAAAAAAAAAAGACATTTCATCAGGTAAAAGAAGCTGAATTTTATGGCTAGAAAACATTCCCTTTCCCCCTCTTTTAAATGTCAATTTTAAAGACAAAGATGTTTTTCCAGTTTTAGACATAGATGAGTTAGTTCTCCACACTGAGGCTCAATACCAAAGGGTATTTGAGGATTGACTTGTCAGTATCAACAAATGTTTGATGCCCCCTGGCTGTGTAAAAAATGGCAATGCTAAGAAGAAGAGCACTTTCTGTAAGAAATACTAAGGAACTGCCCGTGTTCAGCGCAAGCTTCTCATAAGAAAGCAATGCCTTTTCCAACAGGAACTACATGCCAACCTGCCAGGCATGGGGAGGGAGGCCTTATGGCAGAACTCCTACACAGATGGCAGCTCACAACTGCTCCTTCCCCTCTATGTGCACATGGCTTCTCTCAGCCGGAGGTGGGGTCTCTTTTCCACCTCTTCAATCTGGTTGGCCTGGTGACTTGCTTTGACCAACACAATGTGGCTGAAGCGACACTCTGTCTATTCCAGGCTGACGCCTTAGGAGGCCTTGTGGCTTCTGTGTTTGCCCCCTTGGAAGTCTGGCCCAGACTATCAACTGAAGAGGGATCACATGGAGATAGAGAGGCCACAGAGAAGAGAACCAAGGTGTCCCAGCTGACAGCTAGTACCAAGGTTCCAGACATGTGGATTAAGGCCATCTTGGATCATCCAGCTGCAGTCAAACCTCCCCAGCAGATACCATATGGGACACACAGGAGCCCTCCCCAAATTTCTGACCCACAGAATTGAGAGCAAAAAAAAAAAGTCCTTGCTGTTTTAAGTCACTAGGTTTGGAGATGATTTGTTATACAGGAATAGATAACTACAACAAGCATCTTATGGTTCTGTCTCTGAGTGGCTCCAATTGCTAGACACCTGGGCCACTATACCCTCTTCTGGTACTATCTTCTATTACTTCTGTCTACTATTACTATACTTCTATTACCTAATTTTATTCCAAGGGACCAATGAAACACCTTCTACAAAATGTTCTTAACAACATGAGAGAGTATTACACCAGTCATTGCAGGGAACATACATTTTAGACCTTGTTTCAAGCAAGACGGCATATACTATCTCATGCTTCTTGTTGGCAGACAGAATAAAAAGATGCTGCTGGAAAGCATTTCTTCAAGTGGGGTTTCAGAATTTTGTCCAACTTGTGACACTAAAGTTAGAAAAGTAGTCACTCATGGACATTTGTGTATGTGTGTGCATATTTCTAGAAAATTATAGCCAAGCCTAAGGGAATGCTCATTAAATATTAACTAAGATCTTAATAGTGTAAATTTTAAAGAATAAGTTTCTGACAATATTCATCTGAGGACATAAGAGTGCTCTGGATTTGATGACTACAGTTCAGTTCTACTGGGAGGATATTTATCCAAAGCATCATCTCCAGAAAGCCGGGGGCCAGAGCATGGCCATGGATGCTTAGGATTCCTATTAGGTGAACTTCATAGGTTCCAAAAGGAGCCTAAAGCAGGAACTGCTCATTTTATACCAGACCAGACCTAAAGCTATATTTAAAAAGGAGTCTAGTTGACTAATTCTAAGTTGTTTTTACCAGAAAGGCAAACCTGATGAATATGAAGGACTTTCCCCCCAGAAGAATGTACATATCCAGGTCTTGCAAACTTTGGCCCATCGTGGACCCCCAATTAAAAAACCTCTATCAAGGTGGTACACTAGGCTCCTTCAGGGCTGGGGACAGGCACTCTGGGGCAGTCTTCATCCAAGAAATGTTTTCACTCATACTCTTTCATCACTGATTCCCACAGGAATATAAACCCTCAATGTGATTCATCCCACTCTCTGGCATAGACTAATGAAAAGGAGCATATAATGAAGAAGTGTAATACTCTTAATACTGTAGGTACCTTAACAAACACACAGCAGAGAGCACCATAATTTATAACCCACCAAACCAGATGAGTATTTTCCACCAGTTCTTGCCCATATACTTACAGTCCTGGCCATGCACTTCATATTTCATTTCTATTTCTGTATGTTGTGCCTTCAGCAGGAGGGCTGCTTGTTTACCCAAGTTTCAATATTGTTATTAGCACTTTCTGGTCCTTTTTCTATCATGCTACTTTTGAATTTGCTTGCTGGCTTTGAAAGCCCAAAGACACCAAAAAGAGTTATAGTTCAAAAAATCATTGGACACCGCCTGATATCGGCTTAAATACAGCCCCTTTGAGGAGATGGAACATAATCACACTGTTCATTCTTTGCATATCTGTCTCAACATTTAATATTTTATTCAAGAAAAGATCAAATTACAAAAAGTTTTATTTTGGGAGAGGGGGACATGTGACATTCAGAAGTGGACTTGAGCTCTATTTTCAGAGCACTCTGTTGAGACTGCTAAAAACAATGGTTTACAGTTATTAAACCTTATTTCATGCCAGATTCCTGGCTAAGTCCTTTACATATCATACCTTATTTAATCCTCAGAGAAAACCAACTGAAGGAATGTGGCAAACTGGCTAGTTGGTCATCAAACTCGCTTCCCCTTGCTCTGAGCACACAGTTAGCTTGCTTTCCCAGCCTCCCTTACAGTTAGATGTCGCCATGTGACTGACTTCTGACTAACAGAATGTGGAAGAAAATAAGGAAAGCATCCTCTGTGCTTAGTCTATACAATCTTTTTTCTTAAACATTTAATTTATTTATTTGAGAGAGAGAGAGCACATGAGAGGGAGGAGGGTCAGAGGGAGAAGCAGACTCCCTGCCGAGCAGGGAGCCCGATGCAGGACTTGATCCAGGGACTCCAGGATCATGACCTGAGCCGAAGGGAGTCGCTTAACCAACTGAGCCACCCAGGTGCCCTAGTCTATACAATCTTACCCAGTCTTCCAGACTCTCTCATTTCACCCAACTGGTTGATTGCAGAGATCTGCAGAGCAGAAGGCAGAGCTACCAGATGGAAGGCACCTGAGTTGCTTAACTGCCACAGAGGATACCACCTTCATAATATCCACGGAGAACTCTTTTGTGAGCAAGAGATAAACTTCTATCCTCCTGAGTCACTGATATTTGGGGGTTATTTGTTCCATCAGTTAGACTGCACTGAAAGTACTTTTATGAGCACAGAGAAGTTAAGTAATCTGTTCATGGTCACATATCTAGAAAGAGGTGGCAGATCTGAATCCAGATGGTTTGTCTTTAGAAACCATTTTTTAAAAAAGATTTTATTTATTTATTTGACAGAGAGAGTATGTGCACACACGGAGGAGTGGCAGGCAGAGGGAGAAGCGGCTCCCTTGCTGAGCAGGTAATCCAACACAGGGCTTGATCCCAGGACCCTGGGATCATGACCTGAGCCGAAGGCAGACACTTAACCAACTGAGCCACTGAGGCATCCCTAGAAACCATTTTTAACTGCTATTCAATTATATTCCCTTTTCACAAGTTCATTTTTCTCATATATCACATAAAGTTTACTTATACCTGATTTAACTATATTTGAGGGAGGTGGCTGGATGGAGGTCCAAAATTTGGAATAGAGAAAAGATAATTTCTTCAAATAAATCCTTTGATTTCCTATCTCTTTATTAACCGTGTAAAAGGGAGGCCATGCCACTTAAACAACTTTGCAGGATACTTGTTATTTTGTGAATGTTTATATTCAGAGGTTCTTTAGTAGTTATTAATGCTCCACAACAAATTACCTTGAAAACTCAGTGGCTTAAAACATTTAGTGTCTCTCCAGTTTTTATGAGTCAGGAATTCAGCAGGGGCTTAGCTCACTGGTCTCTTATGAGGTTGCACACAAGATGTCCATTGGGGCTGCATCATCTGAAGGACCGACCAGGACTAAAGGATTGACATCCAAGTGACTCACTCATATAGCGGCCCAACTGGTCTGCTTGTTGGCAGGAAGCCTCACTTCCTCCCCACAGGGTTGTGTGACTACTGTCACAACATGGTAGCTTGCTTCCCCTAGAGTGAGCAAGTCCAGAAGCCAAAGCAAATGCTGCAAGTTCTTATTTGATCATTCTCCAGAGTCAGTCTCCATTAGTTTTGTAATTTCCTATCAATCACATTGGGATTAATACTAGGATCCCCTCTTCAGAGAGGGAACTACACAGAGCAGTGAATACCAGGTGACAAAGGGTCACTTGGAACCATTATGGAGGCCAAAAACCACAAGAGCCCATTTGTTCATCCACCAGATATGTACTGAGTGCCTACTGAGGACCTGGGGATAAAGCAGTGGACAAAACAGATAAAAGTCCCTGCATGCAAGAAGCATATATCCTAGTGGAGGTCAGAAAGGCAAGATATTTAATCAGTAGGCAAATTATGTACTATAGTAGGAAGTGTTAAATGCTGTGGAGATATAAAACAGTATCAGGGAGAAGGGGAATGCTGTAGTTGGGAATATATGCAATTTTAAACAGAAAGATCTAGGTAGGCCTCATTTAGAAGGCCTAAAAGAGGTGAGGAAGTATGCCATAAAGTTACGTGGAGAAAGATTATTCCAAGTGCTGGGAAAAGCAACTGCAAAGGCCTTGAGGTGTGTGTGCTGAGATGTGTAATGAACAGCAAGGCATTCAAGGTGGCCATTGGAGTGAACTAAAAGAGAAGGCCGTAGATGAGATGAGGTAAGTAACAGAGCCTGTGTAGGACCTTCCAGGCTCTTATAAGGGCTCTGACTTTCATGCTATGAAATGGGAAGTCACTGGAAGGTAATCAGCAGACGAATGATATGATTTGACTTAGCACTTAAAAAAATCTCACTCTGGTGGCTGTTATCAAAATAGACAGGCCAAGGGTAGGGGAAGGGAACAAATGAGGATGCTGTTGTAAATATTGAGACAAGAGATGATGACGGCTTGTGTCAGAGTATTATCAGTGCAGACAAGTGATAAGAAGTGGTCTGATTACAGATTTATTTTGCAGGCTATCTAGCACAATTAAATCACCATTCGAGGTAGAGTTTTCATTTAGGAGGTACAGCATTTTTTAAATTACTTTTTATTATATCCCAGCACTGTGGCTGTCAAATGGTGTTCTAAGGGACCCTACAAGTTCTGAGAAGCTTCTTAAGGATGTGCTACTCGGAACTAAGGTGGGACAGATGCATAAAACTTCATGGCCCCCATCCGAGTTTTGTAAGGGCAGCTCTGTTGACAAACTTCATTATGTGGGATGAGAGAGATCTTTTTAAGACCAGAAACTCCATGGCCCTAAAAGACAAGACAGACTCCTCCCAACAGAACAGTATGAAAAAATATACCATTTAGAGAACTGGAGGGTAAACTACAGATTAGGAAAAATATTGGCACTATAGATAAAAAAAAGGTTACCCTCCCTAATATTAAGGGAAAAACCTCAAATTCATGAGCAGACAACCACGTAAAAAATGGGTAAGGGGCCTCTTCTAAAGGAGGCTCACTTAGCACAGTTTTTAGTACAGAAAAAATGCTCAACCAATGTTGCCCACAACAACTGCTACCATAACCACCACTGCTCTTCCCTACTCTCCATTTGGCCACTGTTGCATGACAAGCTGATGACGATCACCAACATCACCACCATCAGCAGCAGCTTCAGCAGCATCATGGTGTAAGAGCCATTAGCAATGGGAACCTGCTTCAACCCTGAATGTCATGTCCAACTCAGGTTCCCCCCAAAGACGATTCTTCACTCACAATGACCAATGATATATTACCTTTTCGTGATTTTCTATTAGGATCTCAATAACAATGTTCTGAAACTTGATGTCCATGATGGCTGCTACTGTTTCTTCCTGAGGACGCAGCAGGGTGGGTCCAAACACCACGCCAAGGTTTGCCACTGTCATCAGATTCTGCTTGTGGTTGTTAGCAACACTGAGAGGAAGGAAAAGAAAAGGCACAAATGAGAGAAAGACAGGACAAATAGACAGCTGACTTCCCTATCTTCAGACTCCTCATCCGATAGGAGCCAGACTCTGGGACGTCTTAGGATGTCTTTGAGTCCAAAGAGAGACTTCTCTACTTGTATTTTTGTCCCCCAAAGTCTTCAGAAATCTTCAGTATTCTGGCTATTTTGCTCTTCCAGGACATGACACTCCTTTACCCAATTCTGTTTTGCCTACCAACCACCAACCAACCAACCAACCAAAGCAGCTGCCCTCCAAAATGTGAAACTTTGCACATCTGATTCCCTGTTCTGCAAATCCAGCTAACTGCTCATCTCTTTTAGTTACGACTTTTATACTTGGCTGTTGCTTAAACCACTGTGATCTTTAGCATTTTCTCTAGTGCAAATATAAAAACTCTTGATGGCTTTAATACACTTGCAAATACAGGCACAAAACAAGACCTAAATTTTTTAAAAAAATTTTTATTGATATGTTAATCACCATATATTACATCATTAGTTTTTGATGTAGTGTTCCATGATTCATTGTTTGTACATAACACCCAGTGCTCCATGCAGAATGTGCCCTCTTTAATACCCATCACCAGGCTAACCCATCCCCCTACCCTCCTCCCCTCTAGAACCCTCAGTTTGTTTTTTAGAGTTCATCGTCTCTCATGGTTCGTTTCCCCCTCTGATTTACTCCCCTTCATTCTTCCCCTACTGCTATCTTCTTCTTTTTCTTTTTTCTTAACATATGTTGCATTATTTGTTTCAGAAGTACAGATCTGTGATTCAACAGTCTTGCACAATTCACAGTGCTCACCATAGCACATACGCTCCCCAATGTCTATCACCCAGCCACCCCATCCCTCCCACCCCCCACCACTCCAGCAACCCTCAGTTTGTTTCCTGAGATTAAGAATTCCTCATATCAGTGAGGTCATATGATACATGCCTTTCTCTGATTGACTTATTTCACTCAGCATAACACCTTCCAGTTCCATCCACGTCATTGCAAATGGCAAGATCTCATTCCTTTTGATGGCTGCATAATATTCCATTGTGTATATATACCACTTCTTGATCCATTCATCTGTCGATGGACATCTTGGCTCTTTCCACACTTTGGCTATTGTGGACATTGCTGCTATAAACATTGGGGCGCATGTACCCCTTCGGATCCCTACATTTCTTTGTGGTAAATACCCAGTAGTGCAATTGCTAGATCGTATGGTAGCTCTATTTTCAACTGTTTGAGGAACCTCCATACTGTTTTCCAGAGGGGTTGCACCAGCTTGCATTCCCACCAACAGTGTAGGAGGGTTCCCCTTTCTCCACATCCCCGCCAACATCTGTCGTTCCCTGACTTGTTAATTTTAGCCATTCTGAGTGGTGTGAGGTGGTATCTCATTGAGGTTTTGATTTGGATTTCCCTGATGCCGAGCGATGTTGAGCACTTTTTCATGGGTCTGTTGGCCATTTGGATGTCTTCTTTGGAAAAATGTCTGTTCATGTCTTCTGCCCATTTCTTGATTGGATTATTTGTTCTTTGGGTGTTGAGTTTGATAGGTTCTTTATAGATTTTGGATACTAGCCCTTTACCTGATATGTCATTTGCAAATATTTTCTCCCATTCTGTCGGTTGTCTTTTGGTTTTGTGGACTGTTTCTCTTGCTGTGCAAAAGCTTTTTATCTTGATGAAATCCCAATAGTTCATTTTTGCCCTTGTTTCCCTTGCCTTTGGCGATGTTTCTAGGAAGAAGTTGCTGCGGCTGAGGTCGAAGAGGTTGCTACCTGTGTTCTCCTTTAGGATTTTGATGGACTGCTGTCTCACATTTAGGTCTTTCATCCATTTGGAGTCTATTTTTGTGTGTGGTGTAAGGAAATGGTCCAGTTTCATTCTTCTGCATGTGGCTGTCCAATTTTCCCAACACCATTTGTTGAAGAGACTGTCTTTTTGCCATTGGACATCTTTCCTGCTTTGTCAAAGATAAGTTGACCATAGAGTTGAGGGTCCATTTCTGGGCTCTCGATTCTGTTCCATTGATCTATGTGTCTGTTTTTGTGCCAGTACCATACTGTCTTGATGATGACAGCTTTGTAATAGAGCTGGAAGTCTGGAATTGTGATGCCCGCCAGCTTTGCTTTTCTTTTTCAATATTCCTCTGGGTATTCGGAGTCTCTTCTGGTTCCATACAAATTTTAGGATTATTTGTTCCATTTCTTTAAAAAAAGTGGATGGTATTTTGATGGGGATTGCATTGAATGTGTAGACTGCTCTAGGTAGCATTGACATCTTCACAATGTTGATTCTCCCAATCCATAAGCATGGAATATTTTTCCATTTCTTTGTGTCTTCTTCAATTTCTCTCATGAGTATTTTATAGTTTTCTGAGTACAGATCCTTTGCCTCTTTGGTTAAATTTATTCCTAGGTATCTTATGGTTTTGGGTGCAATTGTAAATGGGATCGACTACTTGATTTGTCTCTCTTCTGTCTTGTTGTTGGTGTATAGGAATGCCACTGATTTCTGTGCATTGATTTCATATCCTGCTACTTTACTGAATTCCTGTATGAGTTCTAGCAGTTTTGGGGTGGAGTCTTTTGGGTTTTCCACATACAATGTCATATCATCTGCAAAGAGTGAGAGTTTGACTTCCTCTTTGCCGATTTGGATGCCTTTAATTTCTTTTTGTTGTCTGATTCCTGTGGCTAGGACTTCTAATACTATGTTGAATAGCAGTGGTGAGAGTGGACATCCCTGCCGCGTTCCTGACCTTAGGGGAAAAGCTCTCAGCTTTTCCCCATTGAGAATGATATTCGTTGCAGGTTTTTCATAGATAGCTTTTATGATATTGAGGTATGTACCCTCTATCCCTATACTCTGAAGAGTTTTGATCAAGAAAGGATGCTGTACTTTGTCAAATGCTTTTTCTGCATCTATTGAGAGAATCATATGATTCTTGTTCTTTGTTTTGTTAATGTATTGTATCACGTTGATTGATTTGCGGATGTTGAACCAGCCTTGCAGCCCAGGGATAAATCGCACTTGGTGGTGGTGAATAATCCTTTTAATGTACTGTTGGATCGTATTGGCTACTATGTTGGTGAGAATTTTTGCATCCATGTTCATCAAGGATATTGGTCTGTAATTCTCCTTTTTGATGGGGTCTTTCTCTGGTTTTGGGATCAAGGTAATGGTGGCCTCATAAAACGAGTATGGAAGTGTTCCTTCCATTTCTATTTTTTGTAACAGTTTCAGGAGAATACATATTAATTCTTCTTTAAATGTCTGGTAGAATTCCCCTGGGAAGCCATCTGGCCCTGGGCTTTTGTTTCTTGGGAGATTTTTGATGACTGCTTCAATTTCCTTAGTGGCTATAGGTCTGTTCAGGTTTTCTATTTCTTCCTGGTTCAGTTTTGGTAGTTGATACATCTCTAGGAATGCACCCATTTCTTCCAGGTTATCTAATCTGCTGGCATAGAGTTGCTCATAATATGTTCTTATCATTGTTTGTATGTCTTTGGTGTTGGTTGTGATCTCTCCTCTTTCATTCATGATTTTGTTGATTTGGGTCATTTCTCTCTTCTTTTTGATAAGTCCGGGCAGGGGTTTATCAATCTTGTTAATTCTTTCAAAGAACCAGCTCCTAGTTTCGTTGATCTGTTCTACTGTTCTTTTCGTTTCTAAACGAAACGTTCATTGATTTCTGCTCTGATCTTGATTATTTCTCTTCTCTTGCTGGGTTTAGGCTTTATTTGCTGTTCTTTCTCCAGCTCCTTTAGGTGTAGGGTTAGGTTGTGTATTAGAGACCTTTCTTGTTTCTTGAGAAAGGCTTGTATTGCTATATACTTTCCTCTCAGGACTGCCTTTGCTGTATCCCAAAGATTTTGAACAGTTGTCTTTTCATTTTCATGGGTTTCCATGAATTTTTTTAATTCTTCTTTAATTTCCTGGTTGACCCATTCATTCTTTAGTAGGATGCTCTTTAGCCTCCATGTATTTGAGTTCTTTCCGACTTTCCTCTTGTGATTGAGTTCTAGTTTCAAAGCATTATGGTCTGAAAACATGCAGGGAATAATCCCAATCTTTTGGTAGTGGTTGAGACCTGATTTGTGACCTAGGATGTGATCTATTCTGGAGAATGTTCCATGGGCACTAGAGAAGAGTGTGTATTCCGTTGCTTTGGGATGGAATGTTCTGAATATGTCTGTGAAGTGCATTTGGTCCAGTGTGTCATTTAAAGTCTTTCTTTCCTTGCTGATCTTTTGCTTAGATGATCTGTCCATTTCAGTGAGGGGGTGTTAAAGTCCCCCACTATTATTGTATTGTTGTCAATGTGTTTCTTCGCTTTTGTTATTAATTGCCTTATAAAATTGGCTGCTCCATGTTAGGGGCATAGATATTTACAGTTGTTAGATCTTCTTGTTGGATAGACCCTTTAAGTAGGATAGAGTGTCCTTCCTCATCTCTTATTACAGTCTTTGTTTTAAAATCTAATTTGTCTGATATAAGGATTGCCACCCCAGCTTTCTTTTGGTGTCCATTAGCATGGTAAATGGTTTTCCACACCCTCACTTTCAATCTGGGGCTGTCTTTGGGTCTAAAATGAGTCTCTTGCAGACAGCATATGGATGGGTCTTGTTTTTTAATCCAATCTGATAGCCTATGTCTTTTGATTGGGGCATTGAGCCCATTTACATTCAGGGTAACTATTGAAAGGTATGAATTTAGTGCCATTGTATTGCCTGTAAGGTGACTGTTCCTGTATATTGTCTGTGTTCCTTTCTGATCTATGCTGCTTTTAGGCTCTCCCTTCGCTTAGAGGACCCCTTTCAATATTTCTTGGAAGGCTGGTTTTGTGTTTGCAAATTCCTTTAGTTTTTGTTTGTCCTGGAAGCTTTTTATCTCTCCTTCTATTTTCAATGACAGCCTAGCTCGATATAGTATTCTTGGCTGCATATTTTTCTCGTTTAGTGCTCTGAAGATATCATGCCAGTCCTTTCTGGCCTGCCAGGTCTCTGTGGATAGGTCTGTTGCCCATCTAATATTTCTACCATTGTAGGTTACATATCTCTTCTCCTAAGCTGCTTTCAGGATTTTCTCTTTGTCTCTGAGACTCGTAAGTTTTACTATTAGATGTCGGGGTGTTGACCTATTATTATTGATTTTGAGAGGGGTTCTCTGTGCCTCCTGGATTTTGATGCCTGTTTCCTTCCTCACATTAGGGAAGTTCTCTGCTATTATTTGCTCCAATATACCTTCTGCCCCTCTCTCTCTTTCTTCTTCTTCTGGGATCCCAATTATGCTAATGTTGTTTCGTCTTATCATATCGCTTATCTCTCGAATTCTGCCCTCGTGTTCCTGTAGTTGTTTATCTCTCTTTTTCTCATCCTCTTTATTTTCCATCATTTGGTCTTCTATATCACTGATTCTGTCTTCTGCCTCATTTATCCTAGCAGTTAGTGCTCCCATTTTTGATTGCACCTCATCAATAGCCTTTTTGATTTCGATTTGGTTAGATTTTAGTTCTTTTATTTCTCCAGAAAGGGTTTCTCTAATAATTTCCACGCTTTTTTCAAGCCCAGCTAGTATCTTTAAAGTCATGATTCTGAACTCTAGGTCCGACATCGTACTAATGTCCGTATTGAGTAGGTCCCTGGCTGACGGTACTACCTCTTGTTCTTTTTGCTGAGGTGATTTTTTTCGCCTTGTCATTTTGTCCAGAGGAGACTAGATGAATGAGAGAACAAAATGCTAACAGGTTAACAACATCCCCAGCAAATATACTCTATACAAATCAGAAAAGACCTGAAACCAGGGGAAAAGAAAGGGAAAGAAAGAAAAAAGAGGGAAAAAAAAAAGATAAAAACAAAAACAGAATACAAAAAAAGCAGAATATGATCAAATATGATCAGGCTAGTGCATAGATCAGTGCCACACACTAGATTTTGGGCGTGTTTTGGTCTGTTAGAAAAAAGTGCCTCCTAAAATTTTAAAGGAAGAAAGACATATATGTACAAAATAAGGGTTGATACAATGAAGGGATGGAAGATGACTGTAAAGATGAAAATTATAAAAGATTTTATAAAAGGAATTGATAAGTTGTTTGAAAAAAGAAAGAAGAAGATTTAAAAAAAAGAAAAAAAAAAGGAAAGAATGTGATCAGGCAGGAGACTAGAACAAAGCCATACACTAGTGATTTAGGGTATATTTTGATCTGTTAGAAGAAACTGTATCTCAAAACTTTAAAGAGAGAACAACTTATATATATATATATGCCAAAAATAAGGGTAACTACTATGAAGGGATAAAATATGACTTAAAAATGAAAAATAAAAAATGTTTTTTTAAAAAAGGGATTGATAAGATGTTGGTTGAAAAAGGGAAAAAGAAAAATTTAAAAAAAGTTAAAAAAATTAACTTTGATGAACTAATGAATCATGGTAAAAAAAAAAAAAAAGCCATGAATTCTATGTGCAGTATTCCCCTAGCGCTGGAGTTCTCCCATTCTCCTTGATGGTAAACTTGGTCTTGGCTTGCTGGCTGTTCGTGCTGATCTTCTGGGGGAGGGGCCTGTTGCCATGGTTTCCAAATGTCTTTGCTGGAGGCTGAATTGCCCCACCCTTGTCGGTCTGGGCTAAGCAAGCTGCTCGGGTTTGCTCTCAGGAGCTTTTGTTCCCTGCAAGCTCTCGGTACAGCTTTGGAGGACCAGGGCGAAAATGGTGGCCACCCAATCTCCACCTGGAGGAGCTGAGAACTCGGGGCCCCGCTCCTCAGTGCGCCCCCAGAGAAAAGCAGTCACTCCTGTCTCCCTGGTCTCCGGCCGCACTCCATGCTCACCCAGCCTGTGACTGAGCGTTTGTATCTCTGGCACCCGACCCCGTGTGGAGTCTCCAAACCCAGCAGATCCCTGCAGTGCGCTCCCGCGCCGCTCCTCTCCAGGGAGGAAGGGGAGTCTCCCCGGCTCTGCCACTTATTGGGTCCCTGCTGGAGGAGCAGTGGCCCAACTGGGCCGCAGATCACAGTTTATGGCAACCCCAAGCTGAGAGCCCTCGCCTCGGCTCCATCTCTGCAGCCAGCTTCCCCGCTCCGGTACCTGGGAGCTCTGCCGCACTCAGGCACCCCCGGTCTTTCTGTGACCCCGAGGGTCCTAAGACCACACTGTCCTGGGAGGATTCCACCCCCCGCTTAGCCACTGCAGCGACGTCCCTCAGCGCAGCCAACTTCTGAAAGGTCCGATTTTGTGCTCCGCGGCTCTATCACTTGCCAGAAGCGGCCGGCGGAGGCCCCTCCCCCGCCGTCTATCCTCCCGAATATCGCCTCGGATTCACTTCTCCGCACGCCCTACCTTCCAGTAAGTGGTCGCTTCTCTGTTCAGAGAGTTGTTGCTACTCTCCTGTTCGATCTCCTGTTGAGTTCGTAGGTGTTCAGAATGGTTTGATCCCTATTCAGCTGAATTCCTGAGACCAGACGAAATCTAGATCTCCTACTCCTCCGCCATCTTGCTCCGCCCCTCAAGACCTAATTTTTAAGACTAATAGATCTTGGGAAATTCAGTACTTTAGGCTCAGAGTATTAAACCCCATTGCACTAAACATGTGGCTTACATTAAGCGACACATATGGCATAAACAGAAATAAAAGTGTACTACTGTGTATCCATGTGTATGGCTATGTTTATAATGTCACTTATACCCAAAATCTAACGAACACACAGGGTCAGCAGTAGCTGGATCTAAGTAATCTACTAAATACATATACATATTTTTGGATAAATAGTACTCACAACATATATCTGAACTCCAAACTGTGACCTAGCCACAAAACTTAATTGTTCATTTGCTGGCCCTGTGTTTAAAAATATACAAATGATCTACTGACAACAAATAAGTTAAAAGTTAAGCCCAATTTAGTATTGTTAAGAAAATATTAGGGGCTTCCCTAAATCACCTGTTAGAAAAAGGAAACTATTCATTACTAGAAACGAGAGAGAAATTGGACAGAGATAGCAGTTTGCACAGACATACCTCCCCAGCATTTAGCGCTATTTATCCAGAGTATTTTTGCACACAATTCTATAAATGCCTGCACTGTTTCTCTTGAATACTTCTATTTTGTAGGAGGAGAAGACGTTCTACTGCCTTAAAGTGCTGGTGGTGAAACTGAACCTTCACTGAAATTACTACATCAACCAATTTTATCAGCAGATGTGGACTTTTCTATAATTTTCTAGGGCTAAAAGTCTAATGTCATAAAAAAAACTTTCTTCTCTGAAAGGGGCAGGGGGTGGTTAGGTCCGTGAAACTTTTAACTGTGGAACCAGCCAGAAACGAAGAGAACTTGCCTTTTGACTGCTAAGCAAGGACAGTTGCCACTGATATACTGTCCTGTTTCTGGTCCACATAAAAGTAATTTCAAGCATTTTTTGAGTTCTAGTGGAAGCTCTTGATTTTACTTACATAGCATCCCATCTACGCAGAGCTGTATCACATTTCTGTCTCATGTTCAGTGCAGAGGGTCAGGTTCTTACCCGGCAAGGGGGAAAGACTTTGGTTCTGTAACTCAGTCAGTCAGCAAGTATGCCCATTTACAAGCTGCTTGTAACATTACTCCTTTCATCATGGGCTCGTGTGTGCAGGAAGCGAATTCCGTGCCCTTATACTTCTCCCTCCCAACTGAGCAAAGTCATTAGACTTACCCCTCCGGTCACAAAAGTCTCTTGTGCAAATGAGTCAACAAGCTATTTATGTATGAAAGTACTTTTAAATTGGAGACCAATATAAAAACATATGGTTTGGATGATCACTTTTTTACCATCAACATTACATCTGACTAAACCAACAGCCTCCTAACTAGGATCCCTGACTAGCATCTCTAGGGTCCACTGTATCCTGATTGCCACCACCAGTTACTTGTATAACTCAGCCTTGATCAAGACATTTCTCTGCTGACAACTACAACGGCCTCAAACCTCACTGGGCGGTTGGGAGAGAACACAATGACATGGTGTGTGTAAAGTATTTAGCAATGCTGCTACTGTTTGACTGTTCTGATAATGATTATAAAACCCTTGATGGGCTCCATTGTCTTTAATGTAAAGCCCAGACTCCTTTCCCAACTCACCTCTAAGCCCTCCTCTGCCATCTCCCAGCTCTGGGTCCCTGGACAAACCGCTCAACGTCTCAGCTTTGGGCTCATCTTTGAAGGGAGGTGAATAATATGTCTACTTCATGAGGTGGTTGTGCAGATTAAATATGGCAATGTGTGGGAAACATAGTGATTATTATTACAGCAATTTACTATCCATCCTCTCCCCACTTTCACACCTAGCTGCCTTTGTCATTCCACTGCCTTGAATGTTCTCTTATTCTTCTCAAATGGCCCCCTTCCTTTCTGCAGTCTCTGTCCAGTCTTTCCCCAATCCTCTGCCTCTCAATGAAGGCAGAAGTATTATCTTGATTACATGTTAGTAACGTCTCTCCACTGCCTTAGGATAGAGACTGTGCTTATTTTAAGTGGTAACACCAGCACTGAGCACAGTGCCTAGCCCAGGAGAAGTCCAATGAATATTCATGAGGTGTTAAATGGGATGTGTCTGGGTAGGCATAAAACAACTGTTCCCGATCCAGCTACTTACTCATAAAACCTCCAATTATTATTGATGATTTTTTGGGGGGGAATATATCTCAACTATTCCAACCTCTCTTTTCAAAGTCTGGAGTTGTGTTTCATTTCTTAGATTTAATTAATGAATAACAATTACTCTAATTTGCAGGCCCCAGTGCCCAAAGGCATTGGGAAAAAAGGTACAGTAATTCTAGATAAGCAACTCTGAATATAAAAAGGCTTGAGGCCATTACCCAACATCATTCATTTCCTTTTTAACAATCTATTTTATTTTAGACCTTAAAAAACACATTGATCTAAGGCTTACGAAACTTTTTTGGGGGGAAAGTTGTAACTTTTGTAAACTAACTACCATTATCTTTTGGCATACTGAAGTAATAAATTGATCTGTCACTTGATTATTACTGCTCACAAGTTCATATGGCTATGTTCATTACTCTAGAATGAATTATTAATGGCTTGAGATCTCTATGTATCCTGGGGAGAGAGGCATAGACCTCAGCCTCTGCTGGCACCAGCCATCCATTATAGCTTGACAAATTTACAGGTGTGTGGGAGGCAGGCTGGCAGAGCACTGGGAAGGCTAGTCCAGCAGAGGCCACGGGACTCATTCATTAGTGAGGTCTGTAAAACACCGAGAGCTTACTTTCTGGGTCGGTAATTGAGTTGCTTGAGCTCTTCCTCACGTAGTCCAGAATGTCATGTTGAGTCTTGACTTAAAACCCATACACAAAAGTTTCTTGTGCATTGCACATTCCACTGAAGGAGTCTTTGACATGCCTTTCAGATCCCTAGGTCGACATGGACTTTTCTGCAGAGCCTTCTGCAAGAACTGTCAATTCTATAGGCTTCCTTTAGAGGTTGCAGAAACACAGTTACACATGTGATTTCAACCGGGGGGAGACACAGTTCCTTTTGTGACCACTGAGTTTGCTACATTAGCTGAAAAGTAGTGTATCTCCTTAAGAGCATACCTTCAGGGCAGTTGTTGGGGGACTGGCACCCCATGTTATCAGCAGTTCTCTCCTGAAATACAATTAATGAGGAAAGAGGATGTTCCAAGGAAAATGGCCTTGGCAGAGGGGCCTCTTGCACCTTTTTGTAAGGGGACATGGGTGGGGACTCTGGATTGGTCCGATGACCTCTGAGAGGCAGAAGGAGGTAAATCATTTCCAGATGAGGATGATGGTGGGGAGTGTTATGAGAGGAGGAGAGAGAAGTCAACCCCTTTGGGGCTTGTAATGCAGTGCCTCTGTACTGTTATAGGGATCACATCTGTTTTCCTTTGTCTAAATGAGAGCCATGACTCTGGAAGTGCTAGGCAGTGCTTTATAACCACAGACTGGTCCTGATGTCTGCCAACAAAACATAAGCCTATTGCTGGGTTTGCAAATAGCTTCCATCTTGAGGTCTGGAGTGCTGTGTCAAGGAAGGAGTGTCAAGGCTAAGTCCTGGCTCCACTGGACACAATGTGGTGATAGGTTAGCACTCCCTGCAATAGACTGCATGGCTGGTAGAACAGCACAGTGACATTGACCTGCCATGCCGTGCTTCGGGTTCCAGGGTTAAATAATGACCCTAATTTACACTTGCAGGGTGTTTTAGAGTTTCTAAGGAGCTCAGCAACTACATTTTATGTTTACATTTATATTTATGGGAATTACTGGCCCCCTTCAGAATAGGCCAGGTTTTGTTAAGAATGAGAATTGTACTTTTGCTAAACTGCCTCATTTTCTGAAAGTAATCACAGTCGTTTAAAGACTAACAACAGGCCAACCTGAGTTCTATTTGCCCTACACTATTTCAGCCACTTGGTAGTTGAATAGTCTTATGCACAAAGAAGGTACATGCCTTCCATCCAGACGTTAACTGGTGAGCTTTCCCCTCTCTGGTCATGGGCACTTCAAGTTTTAGCCTGTAGCTGTATTCTAGGACCCAGTTCACATGCCTGGATGGAATAGCACTCACATTAAAAACAAAAACAAAAACAAAACCTACAGAAAAGCTGGCCCATAGAACCCCTCTTCCTGGAAAATTACTTAACCATTTCAAATTGTATAACAATTTGAAACATTCTCAAGTCCAGTGGAATTATCATTTTCAAAGCATTTTATAGTTTCTAAGGTCCTTTCACATTCATTACCCATGATTTATTTATTTTGAAGCTTACGTTCTCCAGTCGAGAGAACCAGAACATAAATAGAAGTTTAAAAGTTGCCTCTGTGGATGCCAACCCGATGGCACCACGTGCTGCAAATCTATCAGTTCCTGTTGGTGGCAACACCTTCCCTCAGTGGCTCAGCCTATCACCTTTAGGCTAGCACTGTCCAAAAAGTCAGGTCATAGAGAAGTTGCCTGAGGGCTTTCTATCCAAGGAAAGAGGTACAAAGTGACCCAGAACAGAGGCCAATAAGTGCACCACGTATTTTCAATGATCAAATATTTTCAAGTGTCCATTATATGCCAGGGACTGCTTTAAGTGCTAGGGATAGAGCAGTGAACAAAACAGACACTTCCCCAAATTCCCTGCTGTAAGAAGCTTGTATTCTTTTGCAGTAGGACAGACAATAAGCAAATAAAATACATGGTGGAAAGGGAGGACGAAGGGACTATTAGCATTTGAGACAGGGTGGTCAGGGAAGGTGTCACTGAGAAAGAGGAACGCACAAACAACCTGAAGGAGGGAAGAAAGCACGCCACACAAATCTCGCAAATCTCTGGGAAGAAAGCTGCAAAGAGCAAACAAAAGATGCAGATACCTCAAGTAGGAACATGTGTGGCATGCTGGCACTACCTAAGGAAAGCCAGCATGCCTGCCACACAGTGAGCACAGGGGAAAGTATTAGGGGAAGTCAGGCAATGGCCTTGGGGGTGGCAAATCCTATAGGACTTTAAGAGCTTTGTTCTTGACTCAATGAGATGAAAAGCAATGAGAACATTCTGATCAGAGGGATAACGATACTTGTCACCCCTCTCTGTAGACTCAGAAAGGTCTCGGTTACGAAGACTTACAGGCTCAAATTCCATGGGATGTAAGAGACAGATAGAAGAACTTCACAAACCAGCATAAAACCCATTCAAAGAATTTAAGACCCATAAAAACTAGAATACAGCACTTTCCCATTTATTTGAGTAACTAAAATCTATCAGGCACTGTGCCTTTGACCTATGTCTGTGTTAACATGGTAAGTCTGTGAGGTCGATCCACACTTTTCCCTTAGTCATTGTGCTGACCTCCACTAGGAACTTGGCGGAAGAACAGAATGTTGAGCCAAATATGAAATGAAGGCCTAGAGTAACAGCCTCTAGGTGCTAGTTTACCTGTTACCCAACTAACAGTCACCCACAAACAACACCAATATTACATGTCATTATAAAATCCACTGAATTCAACCATCTTTACCATCTTAATTAATTAAAATAAACAGTAGTCTTCTGAAGCCAGGTCCTTATTACTAGACCCATTTTATAGATCAAAGGACAGGGACAAAAGGGGCTAAATCAAAGGTTACGCAAATGACCCTTCGCCATGTGGCTTAGCTCCCACCACAACAGTGTCTGAGACACTAAGCAGTCAGAACTCCTCATGTCCCATTAAACACAAACCTCATTTTTATGGGAAGGACCATACTCCTTCCTGGAGGGCAAACCAAGATTCCAAATCCACAGATGGGAATATGGGAGAGTTGCAGAGTAAGAGACTGACAACCGACAGAAAAAAAAATATGCAGGCACGTCACATACATATACACTGGGCCATCTATCTCCTTTCATGGAGACGTTTTAAATCAGGGAAACAACTCATCAGGCATATTTTTGAAAAGGAGGGTACTTTCACCCCCAAAAAGGAAACAAATAGAAAATTTCGTTCCTTACCTTGAGTCTGAAACAAATTGAGAGGCCAAGAGTGAAAGAACTGGCTTTATTTTAAGGGCCCATGTACCAAAATGACTGAAATTTATATGCCTACATGAGCTATCACAGAACTTTTGAATCCTATGTGGATATTCAACTAAGAGAAAAAAAACTTATTTCAAGGTGTCCTGAAGAGTTCATGGCTCTTCATGTACAGGAACTGACACCCCATGGGAACATTCTGGAGATCAATCAGTACTAACAATGAAAGAAGTCCCAGATCTCTAACATCCATGAAGAGTTATTTGAACAGAACATCAACATTCTCTGTGTTCATCTGTCTCACGCTAAAGAATAGAATTCTTTAAAAAGATAACATGCTTTTCACAGCCCATAAAAGATAGAAAAAAATCTGAGTGGATTACCCCTTCATATGTCTCCCTACTCCTGAAGCTTGGAGCCAACCTCTCTTATCTCCTTGCTGTACTACATTGTTATCTCCTAAAATTTCCATGTAAGCTCAAGCCTAAGTGAAACAGTAGCTCACCTTATTTATTTACATGTATAAAATAATTATGTTTATATGTAGCGGTACATGTTAGAATAAGAGTGAACACAAACCCTTCTGTTGTATTACTGCCTTAATCACAAAAATAAATTCATCAGGGAATTATGCCAATAGAGTTTTTTCTTCAATGCATGCCTGGCAAAATCTGATTTATCTTCCTCGTAGGCAGCACAAAACTAGAAACTCCTTGAATTCTACTCCTTTGGAAGCAAATTACAGAACAAAGAGCAGTGTGTCAAGCAGGAACTAGGGATCCCATGTGAGAAGCCCAACCTATCATTAGGCAGAGAACAGCAGAGAGTATCTGGTAACAGGGATGCCAAATGATTTAAACAGTGGAGTCAAGATCTGGGCTCCTGATCCCCCCATCATTCAGGCTCTCAGAGAGTGTCATTCACAAAGCCTGAACCCAACATCTTTCAGTGGGGAAATCAAAGTGTTTAATGACGAAGTTCTGGAATGCTTTCACTTGTGTAGGCATCAAAGCCTCACACCTTAGCTTTTGTCACCTTGCTTTACTGGGCTCATCTGGAAAGGCAGGTGAAGAATGCCAAGTTGATGGCAGTGGAGATGGGGATGAGAAAGGCAGTGTAGGCTTAAGAAGCACTTCAGGGACACCACAGTGCACAATTCCCAGTAGAAAAGCCATCAATAGCTGACTTGAGCAAACCCATCTGGATCGTATATAAATCCTCAGAGATGAAAGAACTTAATGAACATCAGATCCTCAAATAACTCCAAACTCCTCACTGTAGGCCACATGATTTGACACCGCCTACCTCTCCAACCTGCTGTCATGTCTTTCTGCCCTCATTCACAGCTCCCACTACCTGGGCCTTCTGCATATTCCTAAACGTACCACATCTGCTCCTCCCTACCATGGACTGAACACCTATGAGATGCCATGACTTCTAGGCACTGGGATATAGCAGTGAACCAGACTGACAAGATTCTTCCTTCAATATACTGGCACTACATTCCAATTAGGAAGACAGAAAATACACAAGAACACAGTAAGAATGTCAGGCTGAGAAAGTGGTAAGAAGAAATTAAAGAGGGTTGTATGATCAAAACTGGTGAGAAGGACCAACTTAGGTGAGCCGGGGAAGGCCTCTCTTTAAGGGGAGACATGTGAGCTGAGTTCTCTCATTAAAGAGTTCAGTATAGAAGTCTGCAAATTAGGAGAAGACTACAAATCATACACACAAATGCATGGACAATAAAGAAGTCCTATCTTCAAACACAGGCATCAGTGATGCCCTCTTTAAAAGGCAGAGACCTCTTTAAAAGTTACATTCTAGAAGAGTTCACTTCCTTTCCATGGGCATTCTGAAGTCTGTGTCAAGAGCTGTTTAGCACAGTTGAAAGCACCAAAATCTTTAATCTTTGCCACCCCTATATTTTCCCACAAGACACTGATAATGCCCCGTGGCTTCTGGCTGCTTCCCCCATGCCATCCATCTCTATTGCCCCAATCCAGTTAGGAAGTGGCTCCTCCTAAAAGCAAGTCGCTAATAGATCTACTGCTCAGTCCTGCAAACAGAAGGCCACCTTCCTAAAACTTGACTGTTGACATGCACCCACCTTTGGTTGGGTTATATAAAAAGCTATGTAATCATTAAACAGGACAGGAAACAAACAAAAGAGTAAGCCTTTAAAAAGATCATTTGTGTTTGGAAAACTTCAGGGTAGAAAAGAGCAAGGTTCAAGAAATCCTGCTACTCAATGAAAGATCAGGGTTCAGATTTCACTATAAAAATATCAGAAAAATCACTTGTACTTAAACTCACCCAAACAAGTCCTTTCCATGAATTGGTATTGAAAGATAAAAAAAAACTGGTGTAAATAGCAAGTGGTTTCAACAAAGAATTAGTGCACCCACTCTCTCCTGTGCCTCACAAAGTCCCGGTGCAGGTGAAAGCTCTTCAGGCTCTGGGCCCAGTGAGCACAGGATGCCTGCAGCTGTACCTGGGGCACCAGAGGAGAGAGCATGCAGTCGTGACTCAGAGGTGTGAACCACACCGCTCAGCCAAGCACAGGTAGCATTTCTGGACACACCAATCTATGCAACTCCTGTGAGGACCACAGCAGTGCACGGCTATGACACGTTACTACACATACACAAACTCCCATGTAGGTGGCACGCTCCCTTACACATGTACACACTCATGTAGGACTCCCACTGGAGTGCACCCAGGACACACACACGGGTAAACCGATAAAATAAAATGCTTCTGTCTTCCTGAAGAAGAACCAGTAAATGTCATCAGATGTCAGTTTGGTCCTGAGGGTAGTGGCCATTTTTAAATAGCTGTCCTTTATTTTTTCTCTTAGTGGCTACCATTAGGGGAAAAAAAGCCTAAGATACATGTTTTCCTTTTTTTTTTTTTTTTTTGTGTTACAAGTGAAAAGCATGCATCAGAGAATAACTGAAAAAGATGGAAAAGCACAAAGAAAATAAAAATCACCCATAATTCGACCAATCAGAAATAATTAAATTTCATCCAGTGTTTTAAGGTATAGATATTATGGCCTATGCTTTTCCCAGGCATACATGCACAGACACACACAGACACACATATTTTAAAAGAACCTGGAATCATATTGCATGCACCTAGCTTTATAACCCGTTTTTACTGCTTTACCATGAACTTTTCAAATATCATCCATTGCCTTGTTCAATATATTTATGGTTGTATAGTATTCCACTATATGGATCTTCCATAATATATTTAAGAAATCCCCTATTAGACATTCAGATTGTTTTTCATGTTTTGTCTCCAGTAACACTTCAGTAAGCCTATACACAAATAAATGTTTTTGTACAACTTTCTTTCTCTAGAATAAATTCACAGAAACAGAATTCCTGGATGAAAGGGTATAAATACTTTTAATATGTATTACCAAACTGTCACCTAGAAGATCTTTATCAATTTACATTTTCACTTAGAATGTTTCAGTATGCCTGTTCCTCTGGCCCCTAAGGCATTACTATTTTGGAAATTTTTAATAAGTAGTAAATAGTATCGTGCCTCTCGGGCTTTAAGTTGCATTTCTTTATTAATGATATCGACCTTTTTCTTTTTTTTAAGATTTTATTTATTTGAGAGAGAGAGAGAGAGAGATTGAAAGAATGAGTGGGGGGAGGGGCAGAGGGAGAAGCAGACTCCCCACTGATCAGGGAGCCCAACATGGGGCTCGATCTCAGGACCCTGGGATCATGACCTGAGCTGAAGGCAGACACTTAACCGACTGAGCCACCCAGGCACCTGATATCGACCTTTTTCTAAATGTTTATTGATCCAGTGACTTTATTAAGGGCCCAGACATAATAATAAAAGTAACAGCTAAATAATAAGACATACCAAACAAAGATGACCTCCTCTATTTTTAAAGATAAATATAGCTCTACATCTATTAAGGTGTTCCTGTATTTATAATCCAGGTATCTTTCATGAAATTTAATGGGGATGAAAAATATTACTGAGATATCAAACCCTTCTCTATGAATCTGGGCAAAGATAAATTTCCTTGGCTCAGTGTTTGGTACAGGAGTATACTGGGGTCTGCTTTAGAACCATAAATGAAAACAGCTGGAAAAGAGATGACATAATCCCCTCCTCATCTGGTTTGTAAATTCCACAAAGGCAAACACCATATCTGCCTTATTTATCAATGTATGCCCAAGACCTGGCAGGACAGGTGCTTAATAAATATTTGTTACAACTATTTTCAGGCTGGTGGCCAAAACACTTGAAGGGACCTGAGCTTCAGAATTTCTGCCCCACTGATTTCAAAATATCCCACCCATCCCAGTGAGTGCTGTGGTACTTCGGAGGCATCACATAAATGTTTGTGGCTGCCAGAGTCCACACAAGAATCACATTACTACCTCGATCTACCTCACAGGGACGTTGTAAGGACAAAACAAGGAAGACAGGTGAAAAAGGCTCTGAAAACTACCCAGGGCTGTGCACAGCGGGATGGTGGTGGTGGTGGTGGTGGTGGTGATGATGATGATGAAGAGGAGGAGGAGGAAAAATGTAAACAGAAGGCTCAGGGAGGCAGAAATGATGAGGAGATGGCAGAGAATGGTATCAGTGAAGCAGGCCGTGGTAAGAAATCCATCTTTCATGAGCAGTGTACTGAGAGTCTGTCTGCCTCGAGCCTGGTTGGGTAATGCAAGATGCACAGTGTAAGGGGACCACAAAGTCCTCAAAACCAACTTTGAATCATAGGCCATGGTTGTGGGGCTCTTCTTTATTACTCAAGAGTTCTTCTTTATAGATTTTCTCTCTGTCTATAGTGTTCTGCAGCTTCTCCAGGATGTGTGTCTGTATAGCCTTAGTTTTGCTTCTCCTTTTGAAAGGAGCTCTGACTATTGAACCTGTTTCCGATCTCTTGATTTAAGAGGCAGCAGGAAGTCAGCAATTAGCAGAACTAAGCATTGTTGGGCAAGCTTTATTAGGCTCAGCATTCTGAGCTGGGAGGGAACAAAATAAAATACTATGATAAGAACTTGCTCTACAAAAGAGTCCAAAAAAAAAAAAAAAAGCATGCTTGGGATGCTTGAGGTCTGCGGTGAAGGTGAACCTCTGAAAGCAGCTGAGGTGGCATTTCTAGGAAGACCTGACAGGGAAGACTCATGCTTTGTTAACTCCCAATTGAGCAGATTGGCATTTACCAGGAGAGAGGCCCCTGCCTGAGCTGCATCAAAGGGAGAGGAAGAGGGCTTGTATCTGCCCGCACGAAGCAGAGGGCTCTCCTTGCTCAGGTGCCTACTGGATCAGTTCTCTGTTATGGACAGAGGGGGTTTTAAAGGCCTGTGCCCTCGACTTATGGTTCCTCTGTCTCACAGCTCTCTGTGCCACTTAGAAGCAAAACCAAACACCAACCTACCCATCTATACATAACATAGAGTCTCAATTATGAAAAAGGGCAGTAATTAATCACTAGAAGAAAGCCTGCTGGAGACTCATGCTACTCCTTGGGTATTGCTCCCCACTCTCCAGACTCCTGCACTACCAGCACCACTACAGCCTGCCCCCAGACTAGCACCTGTTGCCATGGTAGCTGCTTTCCCCTCCCAGGAAGGGCACGCTCCAAGCCATTCTGAAAATAAAAAGCTTTTATGTTTCATGACCACCTCCCCTCCAGCTTCTCTCTCTGTCTTGTCCAGTTAAATTCTAGGTAGCGCACACAGCAGAAATTGAAATGTGGGTATTTCAATTACAGCACTGACAAAAAAAAAATTAATAATCTAGTTTCCAGACAGAGGGGGATAGGAAACAACTGTTCAAAGCAACAGTGTGTGTGACTGAGTTAGGAAAAGAAAAAAAAAAAAAGAAGAGAAAAGTAATTAAAGAAAGACATTCTCTGAAGCACATAGGTCTGACCAGCACCAAAGCGCTGTGTGGTCAGATGCTGAGGAAGACAAAGGGGGAGAAATCAGTAATGGTGATGGGTAATAACAAAGGGTCCCCGCAAGGGGCTGAGAAAACAATCCCCTTCTGTTAACAGAAATCAAAGGAAGGAGTAAGAACTATCTGGGGGCCCAACCAAACACATATTTAAGCACTACTCCCCTGGAGAGAAATCGTGGGTGGTATGTAAGTCACAATCCTACATCATGGGACTTGTTGATATCTAACATGGAACACAAAATGAAAAATAATGAGAAAGAAAGGAAGAATGTTCTATCAGGATTGGAGCAATTTTCTGTATTGTCCTTATCTCTAAAAATGCATCCCCCTGTCAGCACTCGAATATTCTCATTTTTGATTAACTCTGTTGTGATTGTCGGGTGAGGTGACACAGGTGAGGTGTCTTGGCACATGATTCACTCCCAGGGATGCTTTCAAAATGAGTTATAGCTTCAGACCTCTATTGCAGTCCAGAAAAAGGAGGTATATGGATCAGTTCATATGCAGAAAGGAGAAGCAGAGGTCAAGTCTACAACAAAAATGTAGAGATTTCATTTCCTGCCTATGAAGCCAGTGGAGTTCTTAAGGCAAGTGCCAAATAGAAACTATTCCAGTTCTATGCGCAAACCTGAATCTGGAAGAAAGAAGGTTAACCCCCAAAACTTGGACCAATGGAGACGATTAAGCCTAAAATCACAGGTGATAGTAAAACAGTGAAACAAATGATGCTTAGCTATAAAATGCCACACCTAAAAGATACCAGTCTAAAACCACTTTCACAAAAGAGAAGCTCAAGGAGAAAAATGTCTGCATCATTCAACTCGTTTGTACAACTACTAGGGCTGGAGGTGCCAAGGGCAAGGCTAGTGACAGGAAGTCCTTTTGCTACTTTCTCAGAGGATGTGGGAATGGTGTTGGGCTCTTAGTTATAAATCAAGAGTTTCTCGTTATAGATTTTCTCTTTGTCTAGAGTGTTCTGCACCTTCTCTATACACTGTGTATTTGTGCAGACTCAGTCTTCTTTCTCCTTTTCAAAGTTGGTGTTGATGACTGGATCTGAGGTTTCACATCTTTAAGAAAATTCTCAGCCTTTATCTCTTCAAATGATACCTCTTAGCATTCTGTCTCGCCTTCTATACCTCCTACAGACATATTTTCGACCTTCTAATTCTGTCTTTCATGTGTCTTCAAATATTTTCCATTTCATTATTTCTCTGGATTGCATTCTGGCACTTTTTAAAAGGTCTATCTTCCTGTTTGGTAAGTCTCTCATCAGCTTTGTTTACTCTGGTATTTATTTAATCCACTGAGTTTTTAATTTTAATCCTTTTTTATTTCTCTAAGTTCTATTTGCTTCTTTCAGCTCTGTTCTTTTGCTTTTAATCCCTTTATATGTTTTTAATTATTTTCAACAGTTATTTTTATGGTTTCTGTGGGGTTTTTTAATTATTGTTTTATTATTTGAAGGTCACGGGTTTTGATATTTCCGTACATTGTTTCCATGGTCTCTGATTGATAGTGGATTGTTTCCTTGTGTGTTTTTAATTTCAAACTCATCTGTAGAGGCGCCCTATTTATGGAAATCCTAGGCATCACAGGTTGAGTACGTATTCTTCGGCCAGTGCTCAAGCAGTTATCACTGAGTGGTAGTGGTGGAATAAATTTAAATGTGGCTACAAATTCCCTTACAGATTCCAGGCTGAGAAAGAAAAATTAAATCCCTGTTGTATCCTTGGACTAGAGTGCTGTTGTTTGTTTTTTAAATCTACTCCAGATTTTCAATGAGACTGAAGCCCATTTGGAACCCTGATTGAGGCAGGGGTTTCAAAGCTAACTGCAGCCCCTTCTACCTTCAGGTGGTCCCCAGGTCTCATCAAGATTCCCATATGGTTTTAAAACCCAAGTTAATGGAGACAGATGACTTTGCTTCCGCTACCTCTACCCACCTAAAACAGCCACATTGCCAGCAAGGCCTATTAATTAATTCTCTAGGGAAATGTAACTTTTGCTTGATTTACTATTTACTACCAATGAGGACGCAGACTCTATCAGAGTAGATTTCAACTTGAGTTAAAATTGATAAGTTTGCCTATTATTTTTGTTTGGGACAGATGCGAATAACTTCTGTTTAGCAGAAAAGACAATCTCAAAAGTTAAGGTCTTATTACCCTGTGGAAGATTAACCAGTTTTGAATTTAACTTAGTGATTTTATTTTCAGAGTTCTTTCTTTTATTCACTCTATAAATAAGTCTCTCCTATTCTCTTTTGACCAGCTTTATATTTTCTACTGGTAACCTCATAAATCTTTGACATGTGCTTCATTCTATACTTTCATAAAAGTCGTACCAAAAAATTTTTTAAATTATGCATTAACTCTATTGAGAGTCTATCAAGTTTATGGCAATGTGTTAACTTCTTTACGTTATACTATTAAATTCAATTCCCATGAGGGAGAGGTAATTATTGCAATTTGACAGATGAGGAAATTGAGGCGCAGAGAAATTGAGTAACTTGTTCAAGGTCATCTAACTAAGAATGCACAGGTCCATGATTCAAATCCAATTCTCATGCTCTTTTCACAATATAATGAACTGAATATTCTTTTCCTATATCATCTACCCATTGGTCGTAATATCGTAAGTTTTTCCTTCCCTTTTCTAGACAAAATGGTCCAGCTAATGTCGATTAAATACGTACTAGCTTTTGAAGGTAGATAATTCAATCCACTGTCTCACGTTGAATTTACAGGACCTAAACCCCCTACGGATTATTCCTGTGAACTGGTTTTAAGTTAAACTTGAACTCACCATCAAGAGCAAAGTAACTATAAAAAATACAGCAAATTTAAAAAAAATTTAAAAAATCACCCTATGATATTGTTAAATTGAGACTGGAAACTGTATGCTTGGAAGAAATCAACATTCAAAAAGAAACACAACAGGTATGCTATCCAATGAGAAGATCAAGCAAGTCTATATGGTTTGAACCCGAACACTGTAACTTATGGTCAAATATACAAGCACATTTCTAGAACAAAAAGAGTTCAGAGCCAACTTAAAATGAGAATTTTAAGCTTTAAGTTCTAAATTACTTAGGTTTTCAAATTAAAAAGACGAGAAACGGCTATGAAGGAACAACTCTTCTGAACAATAAAAAGGAGAAATCGGAGAAGTTAGGAATTAAGGTCTGAACTACATTTTTTTTAATTGGAATTCTACGAAAAGCTATTTTCAAAAATCTCCAGATTTTCATCACCTATGAAAAAAAAAATCCCACTAAAGGTGTCAGCAAACCAAATATGTTGGAGATAACCGAATAACCAAAATCCTAGATGTTAATAGGCAATATAAGGGCAATATTCAAGTTAGTTCTGCTTTGATAGAATTCACTGAATTCTCAGGTACTACCTTCTGCACAAACAGGCTAATTTGCTTTAGTACACTAACAGGGAAATGTCTTCTACCACTTGGCTTGTCATCAGGTATACTCTTCTTAAGGAGTATCTGGAATGAGTATATTTATTAGAAGGCTATTTGTGATTTTTATTTTAGATAGGACAGTAGTTCTCAGAGTGTGGCCCATGGACTCTGGGGAGGTTTCCAAGATCTTTTCCGGGGCCATGGGATGCAAAAACAAGGGTCAGTGAAACTGCGGTAACCTTAGAATTAATCCAGGCAGTGGCCCCAAGCTATACCAACAGTCAATGTATTATTTTTCTTTATTATGTTATGTTAGTCACCATACAGTACATCATTAGTTTTTGATGTAGTGTTCCATGATTGTTTGCATATAACACCCACAAACTAACAGGTTAAAAACAAACAAATAAAAAACCCCAGCTTTACTTAAAAAACGTCCTTAATAAAACAGTAAAAATTATTATTAAATCTTGACCTTTTAGCACACATTTTTTTAATACTATACTCAAGTAGGAAATATGCACTTCTGCTGCATACCAAAACTGACTTTAGGGAAAGCAGTTGTGTAACTGTCTGAGTCGCAACTAAACTAACCTCTTTTTTAAATAAAATGCCATTTAAATTTGAAAATACAGCTGACAAACTATGGTTATTCAGACTTCACTATCTGGCAGACATTTTCTCAGGAAGAAACCAAGTGAGTCTGTCGCTTCAAGGAAAACAACTGACAATATTTGATGCAACAATAAAATCCATTCTTTCAAGCAAAAAAAAGTATAATTTTAGACAACTGGAATGGCCACCAAGAGCTTGGCAGCTTCCCAATACTTAGTAACTATTTTTAATGAGATTACCGGTGATGCTAACAAATGTGATTTTTAAAGTATTTTATGATGAAATGTGTCCACACTGGAAGATTTGTATAACTTCCTGAACTAAATGACCAATGTACATTAAAAAATCATGTGTGGGTAAAAGAGCCATTCAAAGTGTAAGGTAGGCCAATAGGTTTTAATGCAATTTTGTGTGAAAAGCTCCCTGGTAGGATTTCATTCTCCACACTGAAATACATTTTTTAAAAATTATCACTTGCTGAGTTTTGGCATATTAACAAAAAAGAATATTCAAAAATATATGAAAAGGTTAGTAGAAATATTTCTTCCTTCTCCAACTGCATATATCTGTGTGGCCTGATTTTGTTCATATCCTTCAATAACAAAATGTATGGCAACAGATTGAATGAAGAAGGCACTATTATCTAATTACCTTCTATTAAGTCAGACATTTAAGAGATTTACAAAAATGTAAAATGTCATTTAATGAGTTTATAAATAAATCTTTAGGTTTTTTTCAGTTTTAATTTCTAATTCTGTCAATACAGATATAATTCAAATAAAGGCTGCTGGAGCCCTTTATAATTTCCATGAATGTACAGAGGGGCAAATACCACAAAGTTTTAGAAATGCTGAGCTAACAAGATGGTACCTTGAATGGGGTTTCTTATGGGGGTGATCAGAGTTTAAGAATAGACTACAGAGTTGATGGTTACATAACAAGGTCAATGTACCAAATGCTACTTACTTGTATGCTTTAAAATGGTTAATTTATGTTATGTGAATTTATCTCAATAAAAATAATGTCAAAAAGGAATATAGTACTTGGGAATGACAACTCAAGAGTCCCAGTGATCTCGCATTTTCTCCTTTCACACAATGAAGACCAAGCACCATGTACTACCCCCATGAGATCACCTCCATCTAAAATTACCTTAGGTTATTTCTGCTGGACATGAAATTTAAATATTCCAGGAGGCTCTTTCCTTGAAAAGAGTGATGATCATGACTAAATTTTTACAGTTTGTCACAAAACCCTGGGTTTTAAAATCTCCCTGTCATTTCAAGCCAATAAAGGTAACCATTCTGTCAACAGCCAATACAACAGTCAAGTACTTCTCAACCTATCCTAAGCATACAGTGGGTCCTATAATGCCATATTGTTATGGGTTGGGTAAACAAGAGTGAACAAAAATCATTAAGTAGGCCCTGTCCTCACAGGGCTCTCAGTGTAGTGGAAAGATCAACAGGAATCAGATAATAGCACACATTTAAGAAACTGTACAGTTGTGAAGAGTGCTTTAGAAAAGAATAGTGTACAATGTCAGGCCCATGAAAAGTAAGAGATTCAGACTAACCTGAAGAGCAAAAAAGGAGTCCTAGCTTCACTTGGGTGCTTGTCAGAATTGTCAGATCCCAGGCCTACGAGAGAAGAATCTGCATTCTTAACAAACTTCCAGGTGATTCCTGTTTAAGAAGTACTCACCCTGTCACAGAATTTTGAGACCCAATAAAACAAAAGTTTAATGAGAAAAAAAAAAGAAAAAAGAAGTATTCACTATTCTGAAAAACAGGTAGGGGTTAATTAGATGAAGGAGGAGTATTCTGACAGAGGTAACAGACCAAGACCCCATGGCCAGAGATTGGAGGGCACATTTGAAGAACTGGAAGAAAGCTACAATGTCTGGGCTGGAGTGTGCCCCGATAGCACGGTGAACGTGATGGTAGGGGCTGGCATATACTAAATCCAGTCACGAGTAAAGAGAGGTTAGAAGGGACTGTAGTCTCCTGAACCCTATCAAACACGACTTTCTGGCACTAAACTGCTTTCAAAACAAACACAACAGTAAGATACTCATCCTTTTATAGTTGCTGAAGGGCAAATTCCTTTAATTCCAATGTAACAACCAAGTTCTTATAGCACAAGTGGTAACAGCTCTGGTTCCCTACAGTGAAACAACAGGGCAGCCTTGCAACACCTTAATCTGCATGTATCTAACAAATATTATTAACATCTTGATGCTCTGGAGGGCACTCATTACCAAGAAGGTCTGAATTCTAAAGAGGTAGCGATCACACTCCGGATTCTGCATAAATCCGAAGGTATGGTGTACTTGAATCCCCAGAGAGCAAACATGGATCATAATACCACTGACCTTGATGAACAATTTATCTAGTGCTTGGGAAACTTAATGGAACATGACCCAGCAAGCCTGTAAAATCAGCAAACTTCACTGCAGGAGCTGCATCAAAGAGATGGCACAAAAGAAAAAGGTGAGACAGAGACAGAGAGGAAAAGAAACCAGGGCAGGAGGGGTGGGGGCAGGGAGGCTCACAAGACAGGACTCACGCATGCGCGTGCGCGCGCGCACACACACACACACACACACACACACAAGCATTAGCAAAAGTCAGAGGAGGATCCCAAACTTAATAGTGGCTCCAGGCATGCCTGGATGTCTGAGCATGGGAAGAACCGATCGTGCCCGGCAGCCCCCTCTGTATTGACTAAAACAAGCTCTTCGGTACCAAGACACCCCAGTGAGAGGGAAGAATCAAGATGCGCACTTAGGCGGGAGAAGACAGTTTATACTGGACGAATCTCAGCAGCAATGCAGAGCTCTAGGAAGAGCAGGAAATATCTTGATTAACACAAGGAAGACTGGCTCAATCTTCAGGTAATAAGCCCCAGAAACAATGTCCAAAGTGAAGGGAACCCAGGATAAGGATCTATGGCTCTGTGCTCCACGTTCTCATCATTTCAGGGATCTAGGTGTATTGGCCAAAGTCGCCTGTAGGATAAACAAGAAATAAAGATGGAGGCCCAGTTCATTTCCCCCGCAGTCGAAATTCTACATAAATTAGAGACAATGGGGTTGTGTTATTTTAGCAGTGAGAAAGCGGACTGGTTTTCTAGTTCTCTGAATGGCTATATCCAGCTTTACAATTCTTTTCCCAGACACTCTGGAGAGAAAAATATTCTTCCAAAAAAGACAGGATCAACTTCCTGGTCTTTTATGGTCAGTAGAAGCCACATGAGCAGCCACCATATGGAACTCCATATGGCCAGCTCTGAAAATTAAAGTCTAGGATGAAAACAAGAGTTTTGTCTTATTTCTCTGTGAAAAGCACCGACGGGCAATCTATCAGCCTTAAGAAGTTGAAAACTTCCTTGCATGATAGAGACAAGTGTAGCCAAAATTATTTAAATATTACAAGAAAGCATTAATAAAAAAAAAAAAAAAAAAGAATCTCAACAACCAAAATGGTTTCCAGTGAGTTTGAGTTTCAAGGCATTCTTTTGGTTAAAGAGGTCTGCTTCCTTCCTTGTACTCATAAGCCACTTTAGGGCTGAGAGTCCTCAGCTAACTTTTGGCACTCACTCAAATTCAACTGCAAAGGATAAACCCTTGGTTGAGCTGAACAAAGGCTTTGGAGCACTGTGCATCTGCCACCACCAACCTCAAAGTCTGGGACAGGGACAGCCTGAACAGGATCTGGTTTTCACTATTGCTTATTTGGTTATGAAACTCAGACTGATTACTTCACTTAGAAATTATTCATTATCTGCAATTATAGTACTGCCCCTGCATATTTCTCCTAGGTGAATCTCCACCTTGGCCTCTTCCTCTGTGCACTCCAACTCCGTGCTACCTTCACACATGCCATTACCTGGGAGTCTCTTGCTTCGTGTCCTTTTTCTTTACTCAACTAACTTCTACTGATCCTTTAGCTCTTAGCTGACCCCCACCCCTCAATTAGGGACAGTCCCTGTACTCTGCTGCAGTTTGTAGTTACATGTGTATATATGATTATCTGCTGAAGGTTACTTGCTCCCACCAGAGGAAGCTCTCTGAAGCACTTACAGCAGGGCAGGTAGATAAGTAGGACCAATGATGAGGCAGACATTGGGCCTGTCATCAGGGAGCTTGTCCATAACAAAGAGGAAGAAAACCCAGTGAATCCAGGGTTTCAGAGGCTATGACCATGTTATGCACAACGCACAGGGTTGGCGTGAAGAACAGCTATTTCTGCCTGTGCAGCATTTCAGAGAGAGATACAGGCATATGAAAAGACAGACAGGCACACAAATCTGTGGGCACTGCAAGTGGCTGGTTACTCCCAGAGCATCGGGCCTTTGGCATGGAGTGGAGAGGCAAGGCTGGAGGGGAAGCAGTTTCCGGATCAAGCATGCCTTAGTATGCCATGCTACAGAATGCAGACGTCAGCTTCAAGTAAGGCAGTGAAAAGGGCAGGGCTCCCTTTGGTTCCAAACACGCCTCCCTCCAGTTCTGTAGAAATTCAGGCCATAATCCTTGCCCTGCTCTCCTGCCAAATTGCCCATAAGCGATCCATGCGTTCTGCTCAAGGGAGCAAAAAAGAGCAAGCAGCTTCTCCATGCATTCCAAACTCATGTCTAGAGCCATCACGAATCAATCAGCACAGGGAGTGAGAATCCAGAGCCCATGGCTGGGCACAAACAGTCCAATCAACCTTATTCTCATTTTCTTTTCTTTTTCTATTTTAATGGCATATGATGCAGAAACTTATCTTTTAAAATGCATCTAGGTGGACTGGGCTGGTGGAATGAAATCAACATCAACAACAATGGTGGCGGGATCCTGCCTTCAATAAAGTGAACACGGAAAGGGCTAAAGGGTCTCATGTTGGAGAACATTATTGGCTCTAAAATTAGGCTGTAACATTATCATGTGGAATGACTTAAAATGGGTCCTTTGCCAATGAAGTATCTCAAGGCTTTCTTATAAGAGAGGGAAGTCCCAAGATGTAAGATCAGATAAAGATATACTGGATCGATCTGAGTTAAGATGCAAGAGAACAGAGAGGGCAGGTTCTTCTCAGTTCAAGGGATATTTAGTGAGGTCATGTGATGTGACCAACAGACTAGACAGATGCTGGGGACAGTCAGACAAATAAGACTTGATCTCCTACCCCATAAAGAACATAAGAGTGGAAAGGAGAAAGGAAGACAAAGATAAATTTTGCTATAGCAAAACTGATCATTGGACCAGTACTGGAGTATATACTTGAGGCAAAAATGAAGTTGAATTTTATATCTATTTCTAAATGGTAAGTCCATTTCCTTAGAAAGGTGGCTATTGCCTGTGTCTCAGATCACTAATAATGTAAACTAGACCACATCTGGAAAACACTGCAGCCCATGACTAAGGTGGGGGTGGGGTGGAGAAAAGGACTCTAGCTCTAGTTTCCCCAATGTGCATTAAGGACAGCCTTCAACTGGTGGATATACACGCTGCAGAGATTCTTAGTAACTATAACTTATTGATGTGGTCCAGAAAAATGTAAACTCAACAGTGATGACCCTTTATCTTAAGGAATACAAAAAAATATTTAGCTATGAATAACCAAACAAAGGTAAGCAACACGGTAGAAATAGAACCATGGGAAAAACTAAATATCTTAGAGTTTTATGATTTGAAAAGGAATATTCATTTTTATGAAATTGAAAAGGAAATAAGTAAAATACAAGGAGGGGTTTGCTTAAACTGAGCTATAGACCCATCTCATTATCTTGGTTTCAGATCTATAATGAATGCTTACATGGAGGTAGAATGTAGTATGAAAAAAATTAGGCTCAGGATTCAGACAGGAACATGCATACAAATCTTGACTTTGAAACTTGGTAGCAGTGTGACTCTGGGCAAGATAATGTGACTCTTTGAATCTCCATGTTCTCCTCTATAAACTAAAAATTCTAACATCTGCTTTTTGGGATTTCTGCAATGACAGTAGATACTATATACTGAAAGCATCTGAAAAAAAAAAAAAAAAAAAGAAGGCCAAAAGCTCAGGAGTCACCCCTGATTCCTCTCAGATGCCACATTGAGCCCATCAGTTATGCCTGCTGGCCCTATCTTCAAAGTATATCCCCAATTTTTTTTAAAGATTTTATTTATTTATTTGACAGAGAGAGAGAGCACAAGCAGGGGGAACAGCAGGCAGAAGGAGAAGCAGGCTCCCCGCTGAGCAGGAAGCTGATGCGGGGCTCGATCCCAGGACCCTAGGATCATGACCTGAGCAGAAAGGAGATGCTTAACCGACTGAGCCACCCAGGCGCCTCAAAGTATATCCCAAATTTGACCAGTCCTCCTCACTCCCACCATTACCATCCTCATTCAGGCCTCTAAGGTCGTCAGTCTGGACTACTGCAGTAGCCTTCCAACTGGTCTCCTAGAGTCCACTCTCACCCCCATTCAGCTCATTCTCCAGGGATCAACCAAGCAAACTTGGAGAAAACAACAAAAACATATCCTATCAGTCACCGCTTTGGCACTATGATAGCTTTGCATTACAACCACAACATAATTCAAACTTCTTCCCGTGGCCCCCCCAAACCCTCCCTGGTCTAGCCCCTGCTTACCTTTCCAAATCCAATCCATATCATTCTGACCTCACTGTTCCTGGAATCAGCCAAGCGCGTTTCCACACCAAGCAGGTCCCTTTCTCAGGGCATCTGTACCTACTATTCCCTCTACCTGGAAAAGTCTTCCTCTAACTCTTCACGTGGCTTTACTCTTTCATTTCATTCAGGTAGTGACTGAAATGACATCTCCTATGACCAACTGATCTAACAGTTAACTTGCATAATCCCATCATTCTTTTTATTTTATTTTATTGTTATGTTAATCACCATATATTACATCATTAGTTTTTGATGTAGAGTTCCATGATTCATTGTTTGCATAGAACATGCTCCATGCAGTACGTGCCCTCTTTAATACCCATCACCAGGCTAACCCATCCCCCCACCCCCTCCCCTCTAGAACCCTCAAGTTTGTTTCTCCCATCATTCTAACTGCAAACCCTTCCCTGAGAGCATTTAACACTCCCTGAAGTTATTTTCCTAATAAGTTTAGTCTGCATTTTCATACCATATTTTTAAACAATTCACTGCTGTATTCACAGGACAATGAGTAGTTGCTCAATGAATATTTGTCAATATCTTCTCTCTCCTCAAAGTTTAAGTTCCAGGAAAGCATGGACTTTATCTGATTTGGTCATTGCTACATCATCATGCCTAGAATAGCAGTTGCATATAACAAGTACCCCAATATTTCAAAAAGTGAAAGGATCCTATCAGTCCTATACAGATCAGGCCAACTCCCTTCTCACAGGTAACAAGGACAGGCACTCCCTTATTGGAACTGCCATCTGAACTCCTACTGGAGCGGTTCAAAGTGCCCCATTATCCAGAGGTAGGTCATGCTCCTGGGGCTTTACATTAGCTCTTTCCCATCCAAATGTCCTGAAGCTAGGTGATAGCTGACCTTGCCATTCAAAAGGGGAGAAGAGGGGTGCCCCAGTCGATTAAGCATCTGCCTTCTGTTCAGGTCATGATCCTGGGGTCCTGGAACGTAGCCCTGCACCACGGGCTCCCCACTCAATGGGGTGTCTGCTTCTCCCTCTGCCCCTCTCCCTGCTCATGCTCTCTCTCTCCCTCACTCTCAAATAAATCTTAAAAAAAAAAAAAAAAGGTGGGGGGAGAAGAGAATGTGAGACAGTAGGAGCCCAGGTTTTGGGCGCTGACATTATTCTGTATCTTACTTCCTACCTCTAGATTCTGCCCAGGCCCTGCAGAGCCTGCATCAAACAAGCTCATTTTCCCTAGACATTGTGCACCATTGGATCAATTTCACGAACACTACACTAAGGCCATAGGGATATGAGTCCAAAGGCAAAGCAGGTCCTTTGCATCCTAGTTCTATCCCAAGGAGCCACGGAAATGATGCAAATACTTGCTCAGAAGCCTGAATGAGGCACACATGTTTTCAAAAAACATAGTCATTTAATCCAGTCTGACAGTGATAAGGGTTTGTATGGGGCCCATAATACCAGCCGGGCTGTACTCTGTCTGGTAGGCCCTGCAGGTGCTTTGAGTTAAATGTGATAATCAAATGAGCTGCACAGCACAGTTAACTCTGAAACAGCAAACGGAGCTTCCTGGGTGATCTCCCTGTCTGCCTTTCTCCCCTGCTAAGTACAAAGACAGAAGAGCCTTAACCTCATAGCAAAGGCTCAAGTGAAGGCCAGCAAGCAGAGCTGCCTTGCAGGCATGCACGAATAAAAACAGAAGGGTAAAGGGGGGTGGGAGGTGGGTTTTTGCTCTAGCATAAAAGATCCTTACTTTACAGTAGATCAGGATAAAAAACCGTTTTTCCCCCACAGGCTTATCCAACCCAACTTGTTTTGTTGCGCAACTATATTTCTTGTGTTCTCTCTCTCCCCTCCACCCTTTACTCCTCCCTAGTTGACTTTGCACTCACATGTGGCTAAGCTTCTTAGTACTCCCAACAGACTAAATTAAAGGAAGGAAAGGACCTCTGCAGGACTGGTTATGAGAAACCAAGGAAAAATTAAACGTGTGATAAGATACTATGATAATCCCAGGATCTTTTCCATTGCCAGTATTATTCTTGCCCGATTCAGCTGGAAGTCACCTTTGGGGTCCAAATTTGCAGAGCATGGTAAGGAGATAATGTGCCTGACTGGAGGATTGGTTCCTTGAAACGAAAATAGCCCTGTCAATTTCATTTATTCTATTACTACTGACTCACTTAAATGGCTCCACCATACCACCTATTTCACCAGTCAGCCATTGACAAAGTACTTAAGAGGCACAGAGAGTGCAGTGGCTGCACAGGTATCTAAGTTGCTTTCCCAGTTCCTAAGCAGATCAATCCCACCTGTTCCTATTTTGCCACAGCGGTGCACAGAGCCAGCTTTCAACCACTGATGTTGCGGGGGGAGAGGGATGGTGGCAATTTTCAATTATCCACGCTAAGCTGCAACAAACACATTCCTGAAAAGTTCTCTCTAAACCAACGTTTTGTATGTGAAACCCCCTTTTCCCACTGCCTGCTATGAAATTCCAGATGTAGCAGAGATGGCCAACTCAAGACAGACTGAACCCATCTCTATTCTCTAGCACTGCCAATCACTGTTTACAGCTGAGAGGAACAAGAGGAAGGACTCGGGTCTGCATGCTAACAAGAAGCCCACAAGGGGAATTTAAACCCAGCCAGGGCCAGGATGAGGGTCAAGCGGAGAGAGACCTGGGAGGTGACCATCTGTAACAAGTCTGAGAGTGAGCACCTCTTTAACACTTATTAAATTCTGCATCTTTTTTAAAAAGATTTTATTTATTTATTTGACAGAGAGAGAGATAGTGAGAGCAGGAACACAAGCGGGGGAGTGGGAAAGGGGGAGTGGGAGCAGGCTTCCTGCTGATCAGGGAGCCCGATGCGGGGCTCAATCCCAGGACCCCAGGATTATAACCTGAGCCGAAGGCAGACGCTTAACGACTGAGCCACCCAGGTGCCCCTAAATTCTGCATCTTTAAAGAGGTGAATACTCTCAGAATTGTTAAAGGTCATTGCCTCCTGAAATTTTGCACCCCAGGTGTCTCTCTTGCCTCATCCCAGTCCCAGCCCTACTAGACACATGTCGGTGTCCTGGCTTACTTTAGTTGCAGCTTAAACTTTGTTTATTGAGTTACCGTAATGTTATTGGCTGGGTAATGTAGGAACCTAGTCTTCGTTAAGACTTTTTTTTTTTTAATTTATTTTTTATTTATTTGACAGAGACAGCGAGAGAGGGAACACAAGCAGGGGGAGCAGGAGAGGGAGAAGCAGGCTTCCCGCTGAGCAAGAAGCCCGATGTGGGACTCGATCCCAGGCCCCTGTGATCATGACCTGAGCCAAAGGAAGACGCTTAACAACTGAGCCACCCAGGAGCCCCGTTAAGACATTTTTTTCCCCTCTTCATTAGCTCTCTTGCTTCCTTCCTTCCACTTCCTGTCCCTTCACAGGAGGTAGGAAATGTAGTTAGATACGTGTTGGCTTACTTCAATGGTGGTAAAACCTATGAAAGATCATGAAGAGACTAGTTCACCTTTAGAGGCTGGCGGCAAAGTTGAGAGGCAATCAGGGCCTTGAAGATATTCTGGCAAACACTGTTGGGGAAGGACAAATGCACTCGGCCTGAACCCAAGGAGAGGAACCCAGGCATCAACAAGCTAGAACCCCCTCTGCATTACTGAGAAGCCACAGGGCACCAAGTGTTCCTGGCCTTAGACCCCTTGGGTCTAAGGGGTCCAGATGGCTATGCAGATCCCAAGTCTGAAAGACAGACTTCTCTTTGCACATTTTGCTTTTAGAAATTCCCCATGCCACTTAGAAATTTCAGACTCATCCTCAAAAGAGACTTGCACAAAGAAGTTGGCAGGGCCTTTGAAAGCCAGAAAAGGTGGCTCCACAGTCATGGTGGCCTGTTGCAGACAGGAGTCTATGGAGCCCAGTCATCAGCAGTGAGGCCTTAATGAGTTGTGTCTACAGTTGCTCTCTGGGATATAGGGCTATTTTATGGAGGATATGACACAGGCCAGGAGCCTTTACATTTTAGAACAAACAGGACTTACTAAGGCACCCTTGGTGAGGACAATGAGAAGGAGAGATGCTGGAGTGTTTCTATGTCTGATCTCTCTGAGTGGTTTGCAACACCAGCCAGTCCAGCATCCTATGAAGAGATTCACCCCTTTGATTCTTTGTTTTTTTTTTCTTCCCTGATATTCTAGGCCTGCATTCTAACACCTCCCCTCCAACCTCCGTTAAGCCCAAATTCTGCATTTTAAATCTTTACATTTCAGGTTAGATGGTAATTTACCAACTCCCACAAACAATGCAGAGAACTTACAGCAACATGAGAAACCCAAGAGGTGCCACATGAAGCATTCTGTATTTTTATAGATCTATCGCTCCAAATAAAAACTATGTCAAGCATATAAATGGATTAGTCATTATGGAGAATAATTTGGTGATATCTATAAAGAAAAAAAAAATCAAGCTGTGTACATTCCTGCAATTCTACTGACAGGTATACATACCTTGCCAAAATTCCCATGTGCACAAAAGGATATCTGCAAGGATGTTCACTGCAGCATTGTTTATAATGGCAAAAAATGAGAAACAACTCCAAATGTACTATCAATAGGGAAGAGGGAATAAATAATATGTGGCATATTTACATAGCATTTAGAGGAATGAACTAGCATTTATCTCAAAAAGATAAAACTGAGTGGCAAACACAAGCTGAAGAATGAGAGTACACTCTGACACCATTTATGGAGATTACAACACACACACACACAAATACCAGATGACTATATTTGGACATAAAAAATTGATTTTAAACTACCAAAACATAGTTCAGAGGGATACACACTACAATTCATGTTAACTTTCCACTGGAGGGCAAAGGGAATGGAACTGGGGAGGAGCCAAAAGAGGATTTCAGTGTTAACATGAGAGAAAAAAGAGGCCAAATGTTAACTGTGATATAAGTATATATTCATATGCACACATAAATATATACATGAAAAATTATAGCAAAACATACACATATAGTCCAAATACATGTTACATTCCAAATGATTTTTCTTGTACATTTTGCCCTAATTTCTACCCCCCTCCCAAAAAAAAAGAAAAAACAAGGAGGGCATGTTTGGGAAATCACAGATTCCTTCACATCATCTTGGGGGAACTTTAAAAAACTCTATATGTGCCAGGGGCTGATAGCAGATGAAAGGAAAGAAAAAACAGTTTAAAAAATAAATGTAATAATAACTTTAAAAAAATCCATCTTTAATCAGTATTATCCTTAACAGCAGTTTCCAGACTTTGGTATAGACGCAAATCACTTGGGAAGCTTATTAAAAATAAAACTCCCTGCCCTCCCTACCTAAACCCCCAACATGATTCAGGAGAGCCTGAATGGGGCCAGTGAACTCCTTTTTATACAAAAAAACAGACATCTTTAGAGTTAACCCATTTTAAATGTACTGAGAAACAGTTAAAAAAACAAAACTTAGGGACGCCTGGGTAGCTCAGTCGGTTAAGTGTCTGCCTTTGGCTCAGATCATGATCCTGGGATCAGCCCCACATCGGGCTCCCCGCTCGGCGGGGAGCCTGCTTCTCCCTCTGCCTGCAGCTCCCCCTGCTTGTGCTCACGCTCTCTCTCTGACAAATAAATTAATAAAATCTTTAAAAACAAAAAAACAAACTTAAAGCAAATGAAAATTCCAATTTTAATGTGAAAGTCTCTTCCCCCTCTTAAGTGGATAGCTAACAGTGATTCTCAAAAGAAAGTTTTAATTTTGATGATGATAAACTAAAGTCATTCTAGGCAATGTTTATTTACATAGCTTTATAAAATGTTGATCCTGTAACAGAGCAGTAATTTTTATGTACAACCGAAACGTCAAAGGTGCTCTAGTTAAAATTATAACAGGTGTTTTAGGTAACAATGAACTTTAATGAAACAATTCCAGTGTTAGAATTAAAAATTACCAAAGAAGAACAATGCAGCTTTAAGCTATCAAAGCCTTGTTATCCATTACCTAAGTTAGACCTCCTCTCTTCCTGCCTTCCCCAGCATAGTCAGGGCACCCCCTTGGAGTTCCCACAGCCCCTACCTCACACCTGGGCAAAAGCACACAGATCCATGCGTGGTTTACCTGTGGACATGTCCACATTCCTCTCTAGGCTGTTCCTCCTAATAGGGAAGACATCGTATTAACCTTTGATACCTGTGTCTAGCACAGTGTCTGGCACGCTGTAGGCACTCGGTAAGTATCTCCTGAATGAGTTAGCATGTCTCAACAGGTCTTAGCTCGAAGACATCCAAGGAAAAAGAGTCTCTAGCATAGAGTTGGCAGACCTGTTCTCTAAAGAGCCAGACAGTAAATATCTCAGGCTTTGAGAGCCATGTGGTTTCTCTTGCAGCTTCTCAACCAACCAACGTTAACTCAGAGGCAGCCACAGGTAACATGTAAATAATTAAGTGTGGTTCTGTTCCAATAAAACTTTACGAACATTAAAATATGATTTTCATATAATTTTCATGTCATGAGCTATTCTTATCCCCCCCCACTATTTTAAAATGTAAATAATCACTCTGAACTTATGAGCCATACAAAAATCAGCAGCAGGGTTTTCTAACCCCTGTGCTAGTACATCTGGGCAGAGATATGTAGGAACATCTCAGGATACCACACAGGCTGGAACAGACTGAGTAGAAGACAAGAAGAAAGGAGTCTATGGTAGATGGGTGGACCCTCACAATACCTGAAAATAGGACAAAAAGATAAAACACAGAAACAAAAAACAATGGAGTTTTTATTATCTTTCTTTTAAACTAGTTATACTGTAACAGTAAAGCTCACATTCAATTAACTAATGGCCAAAGAATTGAGAAAAAAAACTGGTATATTTAAAAGTCATTAGTAATAGTAGTTGGGGGAAAAAAAACCCAAACCTTTTCAGGTTAAAGTTTTACTACCCTCTCCAGCATTGTTAAAATGTATTCTCCATTGTCTCTGTTGCCCACTCTCAGGTAGAAATACAAATGAACAGAGAAGCAGACAAAAGATTGGGAACAAAAGCAGACAAAAGGGTTTCTATCTCAGAGTACCGAAGGGTTGACTGTCCTGTCTTGTCCTACCCAGTCCTGTGCATAAAATCATAGATGTCTTCAAATTTAAAAGGACTCAAAGTCAAAAGGCTGCTCCATTCATTAAAAATAACTAACTCTTTAAATAGCACACACGATCATTTTATAAAAATTCAAAACCAAAGAAGCCAAGAGGGGGCGCCTGGGTGGCTCAGTCAGTTAAGCATCTGCCTTCAGCTCCGGTCATGATCTCGGGGTCCTGGGATGGAGCCCCACGTCGGGCTCCCTGCTCCACGGGGTCTGCCCCTGCCTCTCCTTTTGTGCCTCTCCCCCCACACCCCGCGCTCGTGCTCTCTCTCTCACTCTCCCACTCTCCGTCTCAAATAAATAAATAAAATCTTAAAAAAGAAGAAGAAGCCAAGAGAAGAAAACCCAAGTATCTAGAGATAACAGTTAAGCTAATGGTGGATAGCTCCTTCTAGAATGTTTTCCTTAACTGCATTGTATTTGTGTATGTCTGTGTATGCGTACTTTTTTTTTCTTAAAACAAAAAGAATCATTTTGTAAACAAAGAAATCTAAGATTTGGTAAACTTTCTCAAAATTGTGCATAAAATGAGCTTGTAAAAACTCAGGCATTGGACATCTCGTCTTTTGGGCCAATGCTCTCTCCTACCACCTCCTAACAGAAATAAAAAATTTGCATCTCGAATAGTGCCTTATACATAGCAGGTGATCAATAAATTAATACATGCTGAAATGACTGATGCTAACAGTGCTGTCCCATTTCTTTTTCTCAGCCCAGCTCTGTCCAAGCTAGCTTTTCAGAGATGCTCTTTATTATCACTAACACCAAAGAGCATAGCTTTCAATAGGCTGCCAAATCCCAAAGTCCATATGGAAACAAGAACAGCATCCTTTAATAATAACTGGCATGTAACTTCAAATTTCTGCTACTGGAAAGTGCTTCACTTTGAATGTTTCCTTTTGGCTTTATTTTAAAATGAACCATTATTCTGCTCCTTTATGGATTTGTTCATGAGGGATTCATTTTTGGATTCTTCCCATGTCCTAAGGGGTAACATTAGAAGGACCAGTAAGTATCAAGACATTTGCATAAAGTTTGCCTTAATTTTCAATTGAGTAAGATCAGACTTAACCATGACTAAAAAAATTTCTGATGGGCCTATTCATGTCCGGAGTCACAGTTCATTAATGACATGACAAGGAAAGGATAATCTAGGCTTAGCCAACAATTTCCGCTTCATTAACTGTCTGGCTAGGGCCAGGTAGCAAGATCCTGTGAGACAGTCCAACTATTTTGGAAGAAAAATCTTGTATCTGGGCAGTATGCTAAGCAGGTTAAGTGGCAGTTCTAGTGAGAAGGGAAGTATAATTCTAAAAGAAGCAAAATGTCAAGGTTATCTCTCAAAAGAACAAGAAAACCTGATTAGCCAGCTAGACAGAGAGGCATGCTTGAAACGGAAAACTGCCATTTGCCTGGTGACTTGAGGGAATGTGTTTAAATGGTCCAGTTCTGGGAGTTGATGCATCGAGCTAGCACCTGGACTCCATCAAACTCCACTGGGATGACCCTGGGTCTAGGGCACAACTGAAGACATGCTCTGAAAGGACGCCCAAGGCTTTTATGAAGTGCCAGCTCATGCAGAAAGCAAACTACGCATTCTGAGGAACTGAGCAATGTAACCAGGTATTAAAGAAATACCCGAATGCTCTGTTTGCTGTGTTTATCATTATGATGGTCCCATCTTCAATATAACAATGCATAACAGGGTCTCCAGGGAACATACAAGATCCACCAAAGAATTAATATTTGTGCCAAGGCCTGAAGCTTTCAATATATAATAGGAAATCTCTAAGGCAAAAAACTGTGTTTCAGCAAACACAACAAACACCTGGTATTTTTATCTGCCTGGCATCCTTTGAATAATGGCATCCAGTTTTCCTCAGATTGCCCCTCTCCTGTTACATGTGGCCCTACCAAGAATGTCAGTTGAGAACCCCACTACTGCCTCACCAGAGAAGTGGGTGCATTACTCAAGAGAAGCTATTACAACTCTCTTTAACTAGGAATGTTGACCTGCAGTGGAATCCCAAGAGGATAAAGGTGGTCAGAGCTGAGACATTCCAAAGGTAGTGCTCCAAAGGGGCTACACATGAGTTCCCTGGTTATTTTCCACCTCTTATTTTATTTATTATTCAGCAAATATTTATGAGTGCCTCTTACTATGTACAAAGCACTGTTCTAGATGCTAAGGATACAACAGCACAGAAACAGAAATCTCCAACTTGAGGAGTCTACATTTCAGGGAGAAGAAAACAACAATAAACAAGTCAAAAAGAGTATATTAAACAGTGATACATGCTATGGAAAAAATTAAGCAATGCTAGTGGGTAGGGAGCACAAGGGCTGGCAGTTACAATCTTAGAGCAAGACCTCACCGAGGAGGGGAAGAAAGGGAGGGCAGATCGGGGCTAAGGACTGAAGGGCTGAGCCATGGGGTACAGCAAACAGGACTAAAAAGGAGCAGCCAGGAGGAAGGAGGAAAACCAGGAGAATGTGGTATCCTGGAAGCCAAATGAAGAAAGCATTTCAAGGAAAGAGGGAGTGAGAAACTGTGAAAACCTTCAGAATGATCAGAGAAGGGAAGTCTGAAGCTGATTTAGCAACACCAACATGACACTTTTCAGGGGAGGAGTGGGTGTAAAAGCCCAAGTGGAGTAGGTTTGAGAGAGGATTTGGGAACAGCAACACAGACAACTATCTGAGAGATTCTGCTGAGAAGAGCAAGAAGAAATGGCAGGGGGGAGGGGATATCTAGAAGGAGATGCGAGATCAAGAAAGGTTGTCTTTTTTTTTTAAGATTTTATTTATTTATTTAAGAGAGAGAGCACGAGTGGGTGGTAGAGGAGCAGAAGGAGAAGCAGATTCCCTGCTGAGCAGGGAGCCTGATGTGGGGCTCGATCCCGGGACCCCAGGATCATGACCCAAAGGCAGACGCTTAACCAACTGAGCCACCCAGGTGCCTTCAAGAAAGGTTTTTATTGTTTTTGTTTTTCATTTGTAAAGGATCACAGAAATCAGAACTTGTGAATTTTGATATCTGTCTCAACAGAGAAAGTCTCAACACAGACTGAAAAGTTGATCATGTAGGAGACAGGGGGAAAAACTGTTGGAGCCAAGTCCTTATTGATGCAATCAGGAATCAGCTCTAGTGCCCCAGGGCAGGGAACGCCTTTAGGTAGAAGCATGGGACTGTTCCTCTAGCACACATGGATGAAAGGTAGAAACACAGACATGAGTGTGGTAGATTCTGGAAGTTCTCCTGATTACATTTATTTCCTGAGTGAAATAAGCAAGATCTGAGACAATCTACAAGAGTAAGAGGGAATGGCATAAGAACATGTAGCAGGATACCAGGCACATAAAGGCCCTTGAAGTTGCTTTCCAGTGTCCAATGGTTCAACTCTACATTCAATTATGTGATCAACCCAGAAGACTCCCAATAAATTCCATTCTTTTTTTATTAGCCACAGTTGACTTCTGTTGTTTACAACCAATGACCTAATATACCAACTCTGTCTTGAGGCCTAGGGTTATCCATGTTCTCACTGAAAGTCCAACTTTTAGGGGCACCCGGGTGGCTCAGTCGGTTCAGCATCAAACTCTTGATTTCAGCTCAGGTCGTGATCTCAGGGTTTTGCAATCAAGCCCTGCATCAGGCTCCACGCTCAGTGTAGAGTCTGCTTGAGATTCTCTTTCTCCCTCCCTCTGCCTCTGCCCCTCCCCCTGACCCCACTCACACACTTTGTAAATAAAATCTTTAAAAAAAAAAAGTCTGACTTTTATAAAATAGAGATCCTATTTTATCAAGTCCTGTACACTCCTAAATGCATAGGAAGACCAGCTTCCGATATACCAATAAGCCCAACAATTTGAGTTCCTCTCCCAGAACAAAGAAATAATGATTTACATTTACAATACCAAATTGGAAACACTAAAGCAGTATGCTAAACTACTTAAAAACATGTCCACTCATGTGAGAAAGCAGAAAAGACAGATACCAAAATTCAAATCCCCTGACGATTTCTTCAAACCCTTTTTTGAGTTAAGCTGCAATAGTGTCTACCAAGACAGAATGAAGATGAATACACATAAAACTTCTCTGAGAATGTAGATTAATACTTCAATACAGACTTCACTAACTCAGGGAGGGAAATCCACATCAAGAGTGCACTACAGGGTAACCTGGAGGCACAGAGAACCGTTTTTACAGTGGATGGCAATGTTTAATCTGGGAACGGCATCTGAGAGGGCAGGCAAACTGAGTAAGAATGAAGGAAAGTCAGACTCTCCCACAAAGAGAAACATTTTGAAGATCACAAAGATGAGTGGAAATTTCCAGACCACGCAGACTAAGATGAGTCTTCATGATATAACGTGTCATCCCCTCCAGGAAATTAATAGTTATTAAACTGCAGCACAGACAGCTGCTTCTGAGATGAAATCAGCCTTGCAACACTAAGAAGCAGGAGGGTGAAGGTGAGTAGTTGCTAACCTTCCAAAGAAGTCAGCCCCACACAGCTTCTTCCAAACAGGTGCACTGCGCTCTACAGGGCATTTGACTCATGAAGAGCCCTGAATACTCACAAGGAAGTGTGAAGCTTGGTGTAAGATATGACCTGAAAGCAGGTATTAATGGGCTCTTTCTCCCAGATGACCCTGCGCTGGCATATCCCTTGCTAGGAAGGGTGAGAGCAATGGTCAACCCTTTGGCCAAATGCACACAGACTGCCAAGAAAACAAAACTAGAGCAAAAATAAACACATGCACACACAAAAATCCAAGTGGATAAGAGCTGTGTGTGCTATGTTGTCACCATCAAGCCCTAAGGTTTTTGCTCACCAATAATGGAACTATGAAGAAAGTCCCATCCCCTGAAAAGAATGACTTGTTTTGGCTTAATCGCTTGAACAATTCTCCTATTTTCCCTCACTTTACAAGGCACGGCTCCATGATCCTCCTTCCCCCACCCCCCAATTCCTCAAACAGATTATAAAAGCTGACAATTATGGAGGGTGTCCTATATGCCAGACACTCTTCTAAGAGCTCTATGTGGATTAATTCCTTTAATCCTCACAACAACCCCGAGAGGGCAGGTGCTATTGCTGTCTCTAGGTTTCCCAGAAAGAAGAGTAAAATAGGTGAAGGCTTCTATACCTTACTTCTCTATGCTTTACTAGGGGGTTCGCAGGGGGAGTGAGGCAGAGAAGCTAGCCACCACCTGGTTCAAGCACCGGCACTTGCTTCATCTCTTGGGACCATCTCGTGAGCGGCTACGGACTGCTGTCTGGAATGCCCAGCTCCTACCCCCATTAGTCAAAGGTTTCCCCTCAGAGTCTTTAAAATATCCCCTTGCTTCCAGGTTGTGCATGCATTGATGCCACTCGGTGTCATGCCTCCCTGGGGTGGGAGGGCAGAGGCAGGAGGCACCCGGTCTGGGCATGAGGCGACAAGCTGCCCGGCTGCACCTGCATGAAGCAAGGTGCAGGCTATACCCGGTTCCCGCAGTGCTGGCTGACATACACCCAGGACAAGCCAAGAGAATCTCATGTGCTAACTGAGAAGTTTCTGATAGCATTATTTGAGCTCCGTTTTCACATGAGGAGACTCAGGCATAGAGAAATAATTCACGTGAGGTTATAGAAGGGACAAGGGCAAGACCAGGCGGTCTGGCTCCAGAAATGGTCTCTTAATCACTGTGCTCTCAATGATGAGCTTCGACTACGCAGAAGTCTGCCGGCTGCCTCAAATGCAGCTGCCAGGCGTGAGCCACAGGAGTTGTGAAGAACTGGTTAGGAAACCAGCTGGTATTAAGAAAACAAGTATTCCAGATAATGCTCACCATTCAGTGCAAAGAGGACACAATGGGAGTGAATCCATCACTGCTGTGCCGCCAAAGAGAGAATTTAACAAAACCAATCGCGGGCCTAATGCCTAAGAAAGACAGCTCATCAGAGCAGAAATAAATGAAATGGGGACTAAAAGGGCAACAGACAAGATCGAGGAAACAAAGAGCTGGCTTTTTTGAAAAGATAAACAAAACAGATGAAACTTTAGCTAGATTCACCAAGAAGAAAAAGAAAGATGACTCAAATTCGGGAACGAAAGAGACTTAAAAAGAAAGGAAATAAAGGAAAAAGAAAAGAAAGAGAGAAAGAAAGAAATCTGGCTCTGCTAAAAGTTAGCAAAGAAGAAACAAAGTCATGTCCGTGTTAATACCCTCGCTTTGATAACACCCCACAATAAATGGGGGCAGCCACTGAGAAAGGAGAAGATAGTGTCTTTCTCTTTGCTCCTCCTGGCATTTGAGAGGGGAAACTCCGTGGCTGACTCTGGGGTCAGAAGAGGAAGAGGTACATCAGAGAACAGGAAAGTCATTGAAAACATTAACCCAACAGAAGTGGAACAACTCATTGCAAACAGGAGACCCAAATCAAAGGCACTCCAAGACTGCTGAGCACTAACAGCTTGAAGCCAAGAATTTCCCCTTGCAGAATGCATGTTTCTTAGGCTGTGAAGGATTTAGTTCTTTGAATTCAGAAATTAGATTTTTTTTTTACAGCAAAAATCTAAACTGAACTTGTATCTTTCCTTCTCCTAACCCTAAAGTTTGAAAGGTCATAGAACAGAGAAATTTTTGAGTTGAAAAGTAAGTGAAGGTCTGGCAGCTAAGTAAGGATTGAGCTCTAATTTTGTCTACATTTCCATTAATTTAAAGTGCTAAGTTGCCTGTTTGCTTTAAAATATGTGGTTCTCCTCTTTGCAGTATCCCTTTAAATAGATTTTCCTTTCCCTGTGCCAAAAATAGCTAGAGAAGGTCCTTTGAGAATCCCATTCTTAGTCTTAAAAAAATAAATTCTCCTCCCTAGCCCATACACATAAACAGGCCTGGAAGCACTCTTCCTAACTTCTTCCAGGGACCTCTAATTTATCAGAAATAATAAATATTTCAGGAGAAAAACATAGCTGGTCAGGGAAGTGATTCTCCCAGCCCATTTCTGCTTGTTCATTAATTATGCGATCACCCAATATCTAGCCCCTCTTTTGGGATTAGCAAATAGGAGGGCCAGGTGCTGAAAATCCAAATGCCTACCCCATGGCCAGGCAGGTAGGGGGGTGGGGGACACAAAAGAGGTAGACCACACACAAGGGACAACAAGGACAGCTAGGATTTAGTGCACTGAAGAAGGCACACCCAGGGGGTTAGGGTGTGGCCTCTACCCAGTTGCAGCCAACTGTGAGCAAAGAGATCTAAATTTTTTTCAAGTAAAATCACCCCCATTAAAAATGTTAGAAATCTGTCCAAATTTTAAAAATGGCAACATGTGGAACAACAATTCCAAACAGAATGCATGTATGTACTACTCTGGTTGGACACCCTTGTTTGCAACCTCTAAGTAAGAAACAAAAGATAAAGGAAGACAGACTGCCTGTCCCGTGGGAGTTTACGACCTAGTAGGATTAAGAAGATAGACACTTGATCAACTGTCCCATAAGGTGGAATGTGATACCTGTTAAAAGGGAGAAATAAGCAAAGGCTATGGGAGCTGAGGAAAGCGAGAGCGCCCCTTGAGGCAGAAAGGATTCTTGTGGTCAATGACATCTGAGCTGGGGCTAAAGAATGAGGTAGACTTTGCCAGGCAGAGACTGGGGAGGGACCATTCCAGACAGAGGAAAATGAATTGCACAAGGTATAAAGAGGGAGTTGGAAAGAGAATGTTTGAGAAATGGTCAAGAGACTCTTCATGCTTCTACTTGACGAATATTCATTGAGTGTCTACGTGAGCCACACAGCAGGGATGCAGAGGTGATCATGAAGGGACAGAAGATGAGGCTGCTATGCGTGAGAAGGTCCAGTCCAGACAAGGTGTTAGAGGCCGTACCCTGAGTTTTATCTTCAGAGCAATGGGAAAGTTTCCTTTGAATTTTTTTTAAGCAAGGGAATCACATGTTGAGATCTGCAGTGTTCCAAGTTCCCCGGCTGCAGAGCATGCATTCTGTGGACTGGAAGGGAGCCAGAGAGAGCTGGGAGGAGGCCTTTGCAAGCAGTTTGGGAAAGAGAGAATACCAGCTTGGACTAGGGGGCTGGGGAGATGCAAGAGGTAGAAAGGGGTTAAAATCACCAGAACTATCAGTTCAGGGTAGGATTCAGTGAGTTAGAAGCCAAATGGGACTAGAGAATGTGGTCAGCATGGCTCCATGGGGGTATGAGGGCACACCACCAGTGGCCCAGCAGCCAAGCAATTCTGTACCAGCAGCAGCGGGTATCTAGTGGTTACTAGAGAGAAGGAAGGTTTAGGAGCCAGGGTGTGTGGCCGAGGGAATATTGCCAGAGAAGCTCACAGGAGCTTTCCATTTTAGAAAGTGATCATCTCAAAAGCACTATTTTCTTTTAAATGTGCTTTGTAAAATTCCACAGCTATTTTGCTTGGACTAGTCTTGAGGGCAAGGAAATAACTAGCTCTTCTCATGTTCAAAAGTTTGTCACTAAATTAAATCCTAGCCTTTAGACTTGGGATGGGGGAAGAAGGAATATTAGAATATCCATAAGATATATGTTAATGCCAAGTATCCATGCCCACTTCCTTTTATTTTGACCCTCTCTTAAGAACTTCGAAGAATGCTAGTTAACCATCACGGTCCATCCTCCTTGGTGCCAAGGCCTAGCAATGACTTTCTTTATAACCACAGGCATTTGTAAATGAACCCAATTCACTCTCCTTCTGATCATTAAGGAAATATGAATACATCCTTCTTAATTGGCAGGAATGCCTGGAAGTACTCATACTCCAGTCACAGAAAGGTGTAAACAGCCAAGCCGCTAGATGCTTAACTCTTGATAACTTGTGACAATGGAGTCTACATATTTTGATAAGGTCTCACTGGTATGCCAAGCATTTGCCCCAAATCATTTTATGATTTCTGCAATATACAGAATTTTGTCATTTTTACAAAGCCACAACAAGTAACAGATCATCCAAACAGACATGAGACGACTGGGTAATGAAAAGAACAATAGGAGTCAGTAAGTGGGAATGAGACTAAAGTTGATTTTGCCCTCCTCATTTCTCTCTCACCTTCCACCCCACAAATCTTAGAATTTTAGTGTATGTGTGCCCATACTCAGATGTATTCCTCTTCCCTCCCAAATTGGCTTATCTGTCCCATATGTCTTAATCGAGTTAGCACACCACATGAAGATCATTCAATAGATCTAATGCTCTCCATTGAATCTTATTTTATCAAGACTATTTGCCGTAAGCATTAGGCACTGCCTACTCAGATCTTTTATACTGATATCCAGGCCTCCCACCAATGGCCCAGGGAAGTCCTGTTTGGTGTAAAAAATCATGGTGGCCCCATTCCCCTTGTTGGAGATTGTGTCAAACCAGTAAGATGTGATGGGAAGTCTGGAGAACTTCTGGGAAAAATATCATCAGAGCCCTTAAAAAGAGAAGCAAAGAAAAAACAATGCTTTTACTGCCTCTGGACAACCACAAATGTGCAAGGATGCAACACAACATCTTATGACACTGACCTAGACAGCACAGTGATGCTGGCTGTGAGCAACACCATAGAAATAACCTGAGTACTTCATGAGCCAAGAAATTAACCAACCCTTAGGGCTGATTCTGTGTAATGAGAAACAGATTCCTTTATTGTTTAAGCCATTTTGAATTGGATTTTCTGTTTCTTACAGCCCAGAGCATCCTAAAGGATACAATACCTCTTTGTGGAAGCAAGAAAAGGGCTCTACCACTTTCACAACATCCTAGCAACAAAGGAATAGTTACTTCAAAAAAAGAAGAGACTAAGATTGATTTCTCAATAAGTGTTTTGGGAAAACCAGCTGTGAAAAGGTATTTTTAATAGCCACTCCTGATGTATGGAGAGTCCTTTGAAATCCTCCCAATGCAGCATAAACACTGTAATAAAATGATGATGAGTCACTATGAATGGTATGTGTGGGGATATGCAACATACTTGGAGTCATAATATGTAAACATTAGGAAACTACCATGAAATTTGTCTTTATTATTCATCTACTCTTATTTCTTTCTACAATTATAATATTGGGAATTTTTTGTCTTCTCCACTCCTTTTACCTGATGAAAACGCAGAATGCAGAATCACATGATTAGAAGGGAACTCAGAAAACTGAGGTTGAGAGAGGTTGACTAATTTCCACAAGATCCCGGAGCTAGCTGGGGACCATTTTATTATTAAAAATGCTTTATGCAAAATAAAAAAAAATGTTTTATGCATGATTTTAAAACAAAACCATTTGCTGAACACTCAATTTAATGCAAAGTCAAACTATAAGGATATGGGAAATCAAAACTGGATTTTTTTTTTGATTATGAAATCTCCTTTTTGAATTCACTGCTTTGAGCTTCTTTGTCCTACTTCTATTACCTTCCTAAATCCCAATCCTTTCCACTCAAAATCATTTCTCTCTCCTAGAAAATCCCTGCATATGGCCCATTCTCTTGACCAGTTCTCAAAAGACTTTGCATCATAATTACCTGGGAAATAAACCAGACATGCAGATTCCCAAGGAGAGGCCAATTTAGTAGAGCAGGGGTGGGGTCCCCCAATATTAATTGTAAACAAACATCCCAGGTGAGTCTAGCTGTGCTTTGAGGCACATGACTCCAGATTGTATACTAGATTCCAGGATCCAAATAGAAAACATCTAATTATTATAGTAGATTTAAGCTGGAACAACAAAAATATGTGCATAGTTGCCTATAATTTTTATGTTCCCTCGGAGGTCTGAAACAAACCCAAGAGCTCTGTGATTTGGATGCACCCTGGTAATCATTTGCTTGGAGGCTTTGAGATTTTAGCCTTTTCCTCTAAGACCGTTTTCCCTCTGAATGCATTTCTACTTGGGATTAAATATAAAATGTCTTAACTCTCTCTCCACAGCTAAAAGAAATCAATTTTAGAAAGTGTTTCAAAAGAGCACTTTAAAAATTGCACAATACAAAGTATCTTCTCTTTGAACCAGACGATAGAGATGCACAGGGCATACAGGATAGGTAATGAGAGCAGTGAACATGGGTTTTCCAGCAGATCTAGCCCTGAAATCAAAACTTAGGAAGGAAGTTGACCATTAAGTAAGTGGACCAGAGGAACAATAGCTCAGGCGTATCAGAGAGTAAATCTGAAACTGAGAAAACTGGAATCAGACAAACCCCTTATCCCAAGTTAACCATCCCTTCCTGGTCAATTTTAAAATAGGACAGTGCTGTAAATGAGAATATAGCATTTAAATGGAACCTTAGAACTCCTCTGGGTGCCAAAGCATTTTTTCAGAACTAAATAAATACTCCTTACTGGAATGAGCAATGCTCATTTATACCCATCTCCTCCAAGACACTTTTAATTCCGATCTTCTGAGACCAAGAACACAGCCTACTGAGAATTTAAGTCTGTGTGTTATAACATCGGCTCTGACCAAGTCACCCCTAGATTCCTTAAGGATTAAATGAACAAAGAAATGCCACATAACCTCATAGAATCAAAGAAAATTATTGTGATTGTGAATCAAAGACAAGACATAATGCTCCATAAATGCTATACTATAAGCATACCATAAGTAACTCAGCAACAAAGTTGATTTAAATTTGTTAGAAGGCAAAAAGTCAAGGTCACAGCTGTCACTTGCATATTCCAGTTGTACTCCTCGTTAGGTTAGGGACAAAGATGAACTGAATTTAATGGGGTTTGGAACACAGGTGGACAAGAGGGAGAAAATGAACCATCCCCCAAGAGATAAACAGGCTCAAGTGTTTAAGATCTACCTTAACAGTTTTCGATGTTTTTTTAAAATCTTTTTCTCCCCCCTTTTAAGATTCCTAACAATCTCAGGGCACTTTACAAATGGGAAGATGCAGTAGTGAGTCCGCTGGATCACCGTTTACTCTTGGTCATGCTCAGTCCAGTTAAGCTCTCATCACAATTTCACATATTGGAAAGCCCACTGCTCTCAGCTAGTTCCGAGGCCTTCTCCTCCAGCTGCTCCCAGGAGGCTCAAAGCCTAGTGGCCATAACAGAGCAGCCATCGAGCATCTCCACACACACTTGGCCGGAGTATGTACCCAGAACTTCCTCTGTTTCAGTAAAGGCCCTTCAAATGTGCAAAGTTTTGTAACTAAGATCTAAACCAGCTTTTCTATTGAACAAATGCCGGACTGAGTTGTGTGGAATCGGCACCAAACTGTCATCTCAGAGCATCTGGAGTCACTTTTTTAACCCAGTTCTCATTATTTTAAACACACTTCATCAGGATTCTTTGACATTTTTTGGGCATTCCCCTTGTAAGCTTGCATGTTCTCTGCTATGCTTAATTGTTTCTGAACATGCAGTCCCAATACCGCATGGCAAGAAAGACATTTGACCAATAACAGAGCAATCCTTGACTCTGCCTAATTGCTTCTGACCAACATGCTAAACACACTTGCTTCTTCATAATTAAGATCTGTGGAAATCTTTATGGTAACACATATACTCTCTCTCCACAAGGCAGTATCAACATGCTTGGTAGAAATATGAAAACAAACCATCATAACCTTCCTCAGCTGACTATCAACTTATCCCAAAGAAATGACTTAATGGCGTGAGCCAAGTGTGGGTAAGGACCAAATGCATAACACATCAATCAGTTCCATAGAACGTACGGCTTAACGGTTTAAGTTAACTGTTACATTCTGTCCTTTTTTTATACTCCAGTCTCCAATCAAGAACATTCATCCAAGTCAATGGAAGGTTAGAAGGTACATATATGTAGTCACTGACACAGCAAGGGAAGTCAGGAAGGCCATTCCCAAAACGGTCCAGCAATAGTAAATAAACAAAAATTCAAAACCATTCCAAGAGTAAATATTCTTTGCAGGACAATCAGGCCCCATGCTGAATGCCTTGCTTATCTCAGAGGGCAAGCAGGCATTTGTCAAAGATAGTTTCTTTATTCCCTAGGCTTTAACACAGGTAACTTTTAAAAGCATTGACACTGTAGATAAATAAAGGGGCCCCTACTATCCAAATCTGACTGATGAAGAAATTAAGGTCCATGGCTTGTCCAGGGCTCACTGAGTGGCTTGTTAAGAACACAGTCAACTCTAGAACCCAGGCCTCTTTCCTACAAATCCCAGGTCTGTAAACCCACAACATATTCCTATTTGTCTCTGATCATCAAAAGAACACACAACTCCTGAAAACTGGGCTTAGTGACCTGGTTATCAAGGAGGACATATTCCTGTTTGCCCTTGGTCATCACAAGAGCAAAAGCCCCCTGAAATCTCTGCCAGGTGGCCTGGTATCTTGGGCGCTTCCCCAGCCTCCTCTGTAAGGAGTGTGGCATTTACTGCTGTTACCCACTGCAGTTAACATTTCACACATTTCTTTCCTAAGCCTCCAGCACTCCTGATGCAATAGTGGGAGAGGGAAACCTGAGCAGAACCGAGACCAGCTTTAATGCTAAGACATGAACTTTCCAGGAGTGAGAAGAGGGTAGCATTCAGTCTTAAACCTACTTTGCCAAGTGGTTCATAAGCAGCTGTAACATCTGCCTATTTTTCTCTGGGAGCCGATGAACAAGGCTGTGGATTTCAGAGACCCGAGACTCCTGGTTTTCCAACTCTGCAAAGGAAGGAAGAAGGTAATATTTGATCAGTGTCACAGCCAAATCAGATTACAAAACAAAATCAAAGGAAACCAAAGGTTGGGCACTAACAGAGGATTTCTCAAAGGTTTAAGAGCCTGTTCTATGGACTCCTGGCTAGATCTAGAAGTGTTTTAAATGGTACTTTCTGTAACAGTTCATTAAAAAAAATGACTGTCAAAAAATTCAAGCCAAAATGATGACGGGAAGAAATGGAGCCAGTCAACTGCACGCTCAGAGCAGACAGAAACTTGGGAGCAGCCGGCTTCCTAGAACAACGGTTTCATTTCAAGGAAGGAAGGAACTTTATGGGCACTTATCAAATGATAAACAAATTGTACATGAACAACCTTACAAGGGTCTCAAATATCAAAACAACGTCTCAAGACAGCATCCAACAAATCAAAGGCAATGTCCAGTCATTCTCAAATCATGTGACACCCAACCAGCCTGGCGGAAGAAAGAAATGGCTGATAAAATATGTAAATCTTTCCGCCCACCTGCCACCTCAATCAAACCCTGCCATGGCTTGGTTGAATTTGGGTAAGTGGCTTCACTTTCCTGGGAGATAGACTGAGAGTGCTCACCACACCTATTTTTAGGACTGATGTGAGGTTTAATTAGAGAATGGTTGCTATGGGTTTGGAATTTCTCTGAGAAAGAAATCACATAAACACGATCTTCACTCCCAGCTTTCTCTCAAGTCTTTCTCCTTCCTCTTTTAAGGAGACAACTCTGAGAAGATAAGGCCACCAGAACATTAGGTACTACTAAATTGGGCCAGTAGTAGCTACCAGGACAAACAAACTTTGAAGGCTTAAAGGAAGCAGGGAGAGGCACAGAGACTATTGACATAATAGCACTGTGGAGATTCATGCCAGATTTAAATCTGATAGAGAATCTTACTGCCCCTTACAGGAGGCCTACCCCACGTAGACAGATTCCAGTATACTTAGGGTAGCTTGCACCTCAATCCCTATGTATTTTAATACCAGTAATATGACGCAAGGGACCTGGATGATATAGCTGAAGAATGATCATAAGCTGTAAATGGAAGCCATGATGGAAAGAGGGCTAGGAAGTTATATAAATGGTGTCACATTCAAGGAAACACTTCCAATGCTCAATTTAGGTAATGTGCAAAGTCTGATTCATTCTGCAAAATGCTACTCCAGGGCTGGGAAAAAACCCAAGGAATTAGAACTCCAATAATCAGAATTAGAAAGGCAAACTTGCTTTTCTTTCCTCCCCCCACCCCAAAAACACACTTCTGAAGTTTTTCTCTTCTACTGTAAATTCAATATGGCAGCAGGGCCTTTGACAATTCCAGTTTGGTTTCGTTTCTATTTTGTGTCCATTTCGTGAGCACTTGTGTAGGTATTTACATGCAAAATACAAAGGGTAGAAAGTATTTATTTTGGGATACTGACTGTTCTTTGAAATAGAAAAATGTATTCCTTTCCCCCTTAAAACTGGCAAAAAAAAAAAAAAAAAAAAAAACCACCACCTACTTGCTGCTTTGATGAAACTTCTTTGAAACTGGTACATCATGAGTGGTCCTGGAAGCATTCTGGGATAAAAGGATATAAACCAGTCAGCTTAATAAAAACAAACAGACTCTAAATAACAGCGTAGACGCTGCCCAACTATATACAGACTAAGATCAAGGGACACAAGAGCAACTCAACTTAGTCCAACTGAGTTTCCCGTTTGAAAGGGTCCTGAGATTTCCCGCGACATTTTCATGCTCTTTCTTCTTTAAGGGAATGGATACAACTATGTTTCCTAGTTACAACTAGGAAAGTGCTAATGTGAAAGTCTAGCACAAACCAAGAGATTTCCTTTTCAGTCAGTGACTCACCCTTTGACAAGAGCATTTTAAGATGTGTCTGAGAAAAAGGCAACTAACTAAACATTTGTAATTACCTGTGCTTTAAACTCCTATCTTCCCAGCAGCTTGTTATCAGAATCAGTTCATCTGGAAACACTATGGGAGACTTCTGTGTTTTTGTGGCAAATTCACTAGCGAGTGTTGCTCCAGTTCTAGCCCAATGTTCAGGCTAGAATCCCTAACATTAAGCACGATATAATCAAATTTTATCTAGTTTTTAAAAAATATGTTTTATACTTAATGTTTGTTAGCTAATCAATATCAACATGCACAAATTAAGTGCTAAATACAAACCTCTGTGGTACGGTTTTGTGTAAACTGCAGTGATAGTATATGTGCTATGAAAGTTTAATCAATATGTTTAATGAGTGTGTTTAACTATAAACTTCAGCTTTTTTCTGACAGTCCAAATAATAACCTTCGCAACAGACTATAAATTATTCTTGGCTCAGGTTTTATTTTATTCTCATCAGAACCCCTAATTTAACTCTTGATCATCACTTGCATTACATCTTACTCTTCAAGATCCTTCTATCAATTCCCCAATAGCCAATAAAACCTGCATTACCAATTCTTTTTCTGGGGCTTTCTTCCTCCTTTGTTTTTGAGCCAAGTGAATCTTCACAAAACCTGAACAAATGCTTATGCAATTCATGAGTATAGCTTCCCTCCTGGTTTGAGACTGGACCCTCACCTACCCTTCAAGTTCAGGATAAGTTTCAGTCACTTCATGAAACTGATATGGAGGCAGCTAGAATCACCCATTCCCTAATAACCAAGGGAGGGACAGAAAATAGGAGTCATATCATGTACATTGTTACAAGAGAAAGAGTCTCTTCTCCAATAAAATAACATTTTCCTATATAAGCAGAAGGAGTAAAAAAGGACATCCAATAAATTCTCATATTTAAAGGACCAATATCAGCAATATAGTCTATGTGTGCAATGCACAAAATCATCAAAATACATAGGATATGTATGTAATCATGCATTTCAACAGAATGAGATACGTAGTTCCTTGTTTTCTTACTAGAGGATTTGGGGATTTAAGGAAATACTGTATTTAAGTTCTGTAAGGCTAATTATCATAGTAACTTCTCATAAAGAACAAAGCTTCTTGAATCACTCATGGCATCCCTGCAAATGGCAACCCATCAAGGATGGATGACTTAAAATTGGTTTGACCAGCTGAGCTAATTGCACCCACACATAAGCTGTTTCCATATCCAAACACCCACCCAACAGCTCTCTGGAGGCTGGAAATAAAACTGCTTTCTTCCTGATTGCATGGTAACAAGCTGGCACCCTGCCCTGCAAATGGAAAGTCCCTACCTTAGGTAGGTCTTCAAAGCACTAGTGATCGTCTTTATCTCCCATTCAGCACAGATATCGGTCTCTGTTTCAGAAGCTGTTTTGGGGTCTAAAAAGAAGAAAAGGCAATGTGTAAACAAGAGCAGAAAATACAGCTAAAAAAAAAAGCACAGTACATAAAAGCATTCAGCCTCTCTATTAACCAAAGAAATCCAAATTAAAACAAAAACAACACCCATTTTTTTGCTGGTTCAGTTAAGAATATGGTTAAAAATCAAAATATCTATTGCTGGCAAAAATGCAGTGAAATTGATCCTCTCCTAAACTGCTGGACACAGAAGAGATAAAATGCAACAGTTTTGAAAAGCAATTTGGCAATATGTATCAAGAGACATAAAAATGTTTATACCCTTTGAAGCAGTAATCCCACTTCTCACAATCTAGCCTCAGAAAATAAAATAAAGCAAGACAAAAGTTACATACCCCAGGAACGTTTAATACAGACTAATTCTTTGTAACAGCAGAAAAAATTTAAAAGGAGATAACCTAAATGTCCAATGATGGAAGAATGATTAATACTGGCATGGCTCCCTGATAGAAAATTGTATTGCATTTACATGATAATGCTGACTATGTAACAATATGGAAAATGCCTGGATTATCATGCAATGTCAAGCAAAAACACCCAAACAAACCAAGATTTGAAAGTTTGTGAGAAACTTGAACAAAGGCTGAAAGGAAATACTCTAAAATTAAAATAGTGGTTGTGTTAGAGGGGGAGAACTGTTGTTTCTATATTTTCTGAAATATGACTTGATTCCATTACTTTTATATGTACTTTGAAAAATTGCTTTAAGCCAAGAAGTGCAATGGGGACTGCCATAATTACGCTGGCTCCTTATCATTCCTTCTTTTGTCTCCTCTTGTGTGGACTTGTCAACAAATGTGTGCATTTTAAATACACATGTATTATAAAGGAAGAGATCACTCTGAGAGTTAGTCTTCCTGGGCAGCACACAGTCCCATCTCACCAATGACGAGGTGGTCAGAAGTGAAATCTTTCAGCACAGTGAAGACAGAATCCAGCTTTCTCACACGCAAGACTATAGTGATTTGCCTCCCAGCTCTTACTCCCATTTCTTTCTGTTACAGCACCTCATGTTCGGTAGGGCTGCCCCCTTCTCCCATTCCTATAGCACATGCTTGGAGGCAGGCTCCATGCTTCTAGGGTTGGGAAATGAGAGTCAGACAGACCAAATCAAAGCACAGCATCTCTCTGACTCCATGGCTGGTTCAGAGAGAATCCAAGACCTAAGCCAGTTGGATCAGAGGGAACTTCAGGACCTTTCTAGGAGACAGGGGAAAGGCTCTCTGCTATTTCCTTTTGGGTTTGTACCTGGAAGGTTATCCAACAGTCCTATGTGTCACCACCTAGAGCCCAAGAGTGAAGTCTGACAGACAAACACAGAGATGAGAGAAGCAGAGAGAGCTTGATGATATGGGTTGAGCCCTCGTATCTCGCCCTTCCTTTTTAATCATGCGAGCCAATAAATTCCCTTTGTCCTCAAGCAAGGTGAGGTCAGGTTTTCTGTTTTTTACAATCCAAAGAGAACTATATGATACAGCAGGTAAACAGAAACAACCACTGGACTCTTTCTGGATAGTCTCAAAGAAAAAAAGAGGTTCCTCCTACAGAGTCAACACCTTTTCAGCTGGAAAGGAAGAATGAGTCACAAGTGGGCACAATATATTTTCTATTTATTAGGAAAGAACCCACTTTCATTCAAGCAGGAAGAGTCCAAATAATCATGAGTGGATTAAGGATTTAGGCTCTAATCCCCAGGTAAGGGCACAAATGCAGTTGATACCTACTGCTCTCAGCATGTTCCCCGATACATTTAATTTTTTTTTAAGATTTATTTATTTATTTTAGGGGAGGGGCAAAGGGAGAAAGAAACTTAAGCAGACTCTGTGCTGAGCATGGAGCCTACACGGGCCTTGATCTCACAACCTGAGTTGAAACCAAGAGTTGGATGCTTAACCACTGCGCCACTCAGGCATCCCCCTGCCTGATACATACTAGATGAGCCAGAAAAGGCCCCAGCTCACAAAATGCTTGGTTCCTAAAGGCAGCACGTGTATGTGTTTGCAGGTGACGCTGGGCATGAATGAAATCTGTCTTGTCACATGAAACAAACAATGAACAACCTAAAGAGAGTGATTTTATTTCTAGGGTCACAGAATAGAGTTCCATCACAGCAAATTTCTGAAAAGTCAACCACACAGTGATTCTCCAAATGACCAAAACCTCTGCTGCTTTAATTCTTTTCTTGTTTTGTCATCTCTCATTCCCTTAATGGTTTCTTCCTACGGAAAAGTATGTACCAAAAAACTTTGCTTAGCATGACTTTTTCCCCTCCCCAACCCGAGACACATGGAGAGCTGCCATAGTGCATGGTTCCTGGATGCGAGACAACTGTTACTGTACATTTTTTTGAGGAACAAACCAAGTTCTACCCAAGAAAGAGTGAGCACGACACTAAACAAGCAGTTGGCAGGTCTGGGAGTTATGAACTGTTCCACGGACCACATTTAGCAAACTAATGATTAGCTTCCATTTATTCGGGCTCTGTAACCATAGGAATATTGTGTAACATTACCGAGAGGAGAGTCAGATTACAGCCCTGCTAAAGGGCTTTTTATAGTACCGATGAGGCAAGGCTCAGAACTTGAGCACGCCCATTTTAATTCGTTTAATATCCAAACTAAATTGAATACAGCCTCCCAAACCACCTAATTTTCAGAAAGTGCTGCCGATTTCCATACCTCCCTTACCGATGCTCCCCCTCACTTAGAGAAGCTTCCTGGTGGCACCCAAATATGATGCAAAGACATAATTACAATTATCCTCTGAACGCAGTACATTTCTCCCCACCAAGTCACCTGACCATTGCATTGCACTGTAAAACGGACCTAAGCTAGAGGATCAAGCCAACGTACAGAAAGGCAGCCTGTGGGTAAAGTGAAATGAATATATTTCTTCATGAATCTACTCCCACATGAGTTTGGAAAAATAGGAGACAGACTGGAAGCAGTGGTTACAAGGGGGAATAGTCTCAGAAATATCACAATGATCAGATGGATCAGCAAGATCCATCTAGTCCAGAACTGTGCTGCTGATGAAAACATGACAGACATTCTAGAGGAAATGATCAGGACGAGCCACCTACGTACTCCTAAATTTCCTAAGAATACATTATAATTGTATGCAAATTAATTTTTTCTCTTTAACTGAGAAAATAATATGTGCACATGGCAAAAAAAATATTAAAACAAAACAAGTAGATAAACATTAAAAGGTAAACCTTTCCTGTGCTAGAGGCAACTATTAATAACAGTTCTGTGTATGTGTATGCTATCTCTAACAGCGTATGCAAACCAAGCACATAAATACATACAGCTTTTGAAAAACAGAAACACAAGTACACTATACATGTCATTTGGTGCACTGCTATTTTCATTTAACAGTATCTTGAGAAAGTGTTCCACATGAGCACACATATTTATCTACCTCACAGTAGTACTTCACTGTACCATAATGTCCCCATTAGTGGAAATTAGGTTATTCCCTGAGTTTTGCTCTGATAAACAATGATATAAACTACTGTTTCCTTGTACATGTCTTACCTATAGAAAAAAATCCCTCAAAGTAAAATTCCTAGTTCAAAAAGTACACGCATTTTTAATTATGAAAGATATTCCTCAACTACCCCTCAGAGGTTGTACCATTACATTTGAGAGTGACTCTTTCCCCAAATCCTTGACAATTTTCAAAACTTTGATCTTAGCCAATCTGAGAGTTGAAAAAAAGTCCTGTTTTTAATCTGCCCTTTCTTTAATGAGGAGGAAGGTGGAGAATCCTCTCCTATGTGCCAAATTTATGAAGTATAATCACCCTTTTTAAGCATGTGTGCTTAAATTTTGGATTTTGGACAAATGTGCCAAGTCATATAACACCCATAGTCAAGATAAAAGTCATATCCATCACCACGAAAATCCCCCTGTGCCCCTGTACAATCAATCATCTCCTTCTACCTCCAGCCCCTGGCAACCACTGTCACAAAGCAAATACTTAGTTTGATCCTTTTATTACTGGACAGAATCAATTTTATGGATATCCCACAATTTGTCGAACCATTCATCAGGTGATGGACATGTGGGTTGTTTCCAATTTTTTACTGTTATGAATAAAGCTGGTATAAATATTTACATACACATTTTTATTTGGACTAAAGTTTCATCTCTTGGGTCACTTCCTAGGAGTGGAACTGGGTAAAAATATGTAGAATAGGTCACAGACTAAGTATGGTTAACTTTATGAGAAATTGCTAAATTGTTTTCCAAAACAGTTGGGTCATTTTGATTTCCCACAGCAACCTGAGAGCTCTAGTTGCTTCATATCTTCATCAACACATGATATGGTCAGGTGTCTAATTTTGAAATTTTAGCTGTTCCAGTAGACATGAAGAAATTTTTTCTAAAATTTGCTTTTCTTTAATGACTCATGATTTTGCTCATCTTTTCATGTACTTTTTGTCCATCTGTGTATCTTCTCTGGTAAACTATTCAAATCTTTTACCCATTTTAAAACTGAGTTGGTTTTGTTCTTATTACTGAATTACTTGGGTTATTTTTAATATATTCTGGATACAATTCATTCATTTATCAGATACATATCTTGCAAAAGATTTCTCATCGGCAGCTCTCAATTTCTTTTTCTTAGTAACTTTTAAAGAGTACAAGTTTTTTATTTGGATAAAGGTTAGTTTATCAGGTTTTTCTTTTATGTTTCCTCCTTTTTATAGTCTATTTAAGACATCTTTTCTAAATAAAGGTCACCAAAATTTTCTAAGTTTTCTTCTATAAGTTTTATAGTTTCAGCTCTTAGGTTTAGGAATATAATCCACTTTGAGTTAATTTTTAGATATAGTTTAAGATAAAGATGGAATTTTTCCCATATAGATGTCCAACTGTACATCTGTTGAAACGACTGTCCTTTCCCTCACAGACCTATGGTGACACTTTTATCAAAGATTAACTGACCATATATGTGTGGGTCTTATTTCTAGATGCTCTTGTCTGTTCCACTCATCTTATGTCATTCCTTAGGAAATACCATGTGATCTTTTCCTTCTGTAAATGTTAGTTGTATTTTCTTTACTGTCTTTTTTTTAAAAAGATTTTATTTATTTGAGAGAGAGAAAAAGAGGGAGAGAACACAAGTAGGGGGGAAGAGCAGACAGAGAAGGAGAAACAGGTTCCCGGTTGAGCAGGGAGCCCAACACGGGACTCAATCCCAGGACCCTGGGATCATGACCTGAACAGAAGGTGGATGCTTAATTGACTGAGCCACCCAGGCACCCCATTCTTTACTGTCTTCAAAATCTTCTTGAGTCTTTCACATTCTCCATCTCCATAACATCTTTGAGGAAGAAGTTTATAAATAAATATCATCCACTATGTAAATTAGACTTTTCATTTACCCTATTTTCAAGACTAGATTTAATTTCATAAGCAATTTATTTTATAAATTTTATATTTATATAAATATATTTTATATTTTACATTTATATATATAATTTATATATATTTTTATATATAATTTAATTTAATAGCAATTTCATAAGCAAATTTGTATTTTCTGATTATAAAAGTCATCCATCTTAATACTTTGCATCACATCCCCTATCTAAGTGCCTAAGAATCCAGAGTATCCATAGCCACTTCTGTACGGACATCTGAAAGCTCTTACTGTGTCAAATCCCTGGTCTTATGAGAACTTGCTCGTAGCATTCCAATAAGCAAAAGTGATGGTAGGATGTGCAGAGAGGAAGGTGAGCTTACATCCGGGCTCTCCATTCCCTGAGAACTCAGGATTGTGGTTAACAGCAACCTTGCTAGCTCCAAGAAGGATCAATCAATCCTTCATCCCAACAGTCTATCATGTCCCAGTCCTGCACCATCTGTCTGTTCCCTTTTACTGGTGGATGAAATTGGAAGTTAATGAATTACATGGCACCGATGCTTCCATGAGGCTAGCTATAGTCTTCAAATGTGGGGCTGTTTCCACTCATGAGTAAACAAGCCTTCAGATCTAAGAAGTTGCCATGAAGAACGACATAGAGAATCCTATTACTTTAGGATTTCTTCTGAAAGAATCTCTGCTTGCTTTATTTATGCTATGCTGTATGAGAATGTGAGAAAAGAAGGGCACAGATAAAAGACAAATATTCAAGGCTTCAGAGGAGTAAGGAAGGATACCTCATGGTGGGATCAGAGATCAGTGGGTGAGGCATGCTATTGTAATTTGGTGCTTTAAAGCCTTGCAGTCTAATACCTTCCAGGTATTCTCTGTAGCACTAACCTCGCTTTAAACATGAATTTTTTAATTCAAAAAAAAAAAAAGTTACAAGATGACAAAAAATAGCAACATGGAATTTGTACTTTTTCACCACCATGGTGAAATACTAATAAAGATGCACAAAAAAAGAGAAATGAAGTTTCAAAAGCACAATAAGGTTCACAGTCAACATTTTGCCTGTCACCAGAAGAATATCCACCAGGCAGAACTTGGTGAGGCCCTGAGGAAAATCCACTTGCAGGAACCATGTGGTAGGCAATGGCCCTCTGCTCACCCTAAACCATAGTCCAAGACACCCCAGGGAGCATCACTGCACTTCCCCCACCCCACCCCAGCACAAAGAGGGGAAGGTACTTTCAGGAGTAGCCAGAATTGTCCTGAGATCAAAATTCAGGCAGTGAAATTAGACTGGGGACAGCAGTGTAGGGATATCCCTTTATATCAAGGGAAATGAATTCAGAAAGGAGAAAGTCCTAGAAGAAAGATGTGAGTGACAGCCAAGAACCACAGCATACTTCTGATTAACCAGGAATAAAGTTTACTTCTCCCAGAACCATGACCAGCAGAATCAGGAGAAATCTATTTAGGCTTATAGGTCCACACTAAAACAAAGATTTTAAAATACCAGAAAGTTGGATGGATTCACATATACCAGCCCTCCAATACATGTGACAGAATGATTCTAATAGCGTTCAGGAAAATAGCAGAACAAGGAGAACCTAGCCACAGTGAATTTAATGGCAAAGATTTATAAACTTCTCTGTGTTCAGGTTTGATTAAAAATATTAAAAAGCTGATGAAACACTTGGCATAAAATATGAAGACCAAAGCACTCTAACAAAATTTCAGAAAGCACCTGTTCTGTACTATAAATGAAATTCAGAAAACTAATGGATAATGTGAAATAAGGCATCAAAGTAAGAAGACACAGACTGAAATAATAAAGGTCATGGCTGAAAAGTATAAATGAAAACAGCTAAATATGTTAGTAAAGACACAAAAAACTCAATTAGAAAATTAAGGTTTGCATTATAAACAGATAAAAAAACTCAACCTAAAAGAAATTTAAATAAATAACATGGATATGGGGTACAAGTTTGAGAATTTTTGCTAACATACAAAGAATCAGGAGAAAAAAATTGAAAATGTAAAAAATGAAGAAAACTTCTTTTTAAAGATTGAGAATTGCAGAATAACAGAGAATTTGTTTTCCTTTGGAAAAACATATGTAAAAACTCCATCAACAGACCCTAAAATGTATAAAAGAATGATTATACAGTGATACTAAAAAGTAGTAGAAGGGGAGAAATTTTCTTATTAAATGGTTATTGGTCCATCAGATAAGTATTCAAGGAAAAGGAGAGTCAGTTTCCATCAAATATTCTTGATGGGATGTAAAGAAAACAAAAAGGTTTTGTAATCCTAGATGGAGAAGGTCTTTTAAGGCATAATTCAGCTAAGAAAAGGACTGATTTCATAAAAGACTAGACTTTGTAAAAATTTAAAATATTCATAAAACAAAAACAAACGTACCACAAATAAAGTTCAAGATAAATGACAAAATACAAAAAAATACTGGTAACATAGCCTCCACATCTAAAAGATTCTTACCATCAGAAGATGAATGCACCAATAGAAAAACAGTCTAAGAACACAAAATCAGGCAATTCAGGAGAGAAGAAAAATAAATCAGTAAGAAACACAGAGAGAATGTCCAACTTCACCCAGAACTACAGAAATGCAAAGTTAAATAAAAAAGAGATACATTAAAAATATATTTGTAACTTATATGCAAAAAAAAGTAATAAAGAGTATGGCAAGGATATGAGGTAACGGGCACTTCACAAACCACTGACAGCAGATATGTGGTATCAATCAAGGGCCTTGAAAACATGTACATACCATGGTCCAGCAATTCAACATCTTAAAACAAACCCTAGGGAAATCATTCAATATGCATATATAACTTAAAAATAACAACAGCCGGGCGCCTGGGTGGCTCGGTCGGTTAAGCGACTGCCTTCGCCTCGGGTCATGATCCTGGAGTCCCGGGATTGAGTCCCGCATCCGGCTCCCTGCTCAGCAGGGAGTCTGCTTCTCCCTCTGACCCTCTTCCCTCTCGTGCTCTCTATCTCATTCTCTCTCTCAAATAAATAAATAAAATCTTAAAAAAAAAAAACAACAGCCAACATTTATTTACTAACATGCAGAGGCTTTCAGACTCAGCAACCCATAAGCATCTTCCCTTTAACCCTCACGTTATTACAGAAGCAGGAGTTATTACAGATGATGAGACAAGACTAGACATGTTTAAATAATTTGTGTAAAGTCAAATGGATAAGCAGTGGAAATGCAACTTGTCTAACTCCAAAATGCATACTTTTAAACTTTGCATCCCCTATGGGGATGTTTGCCTGAGTGCTTTCTAGAATGACGAATTGCAATCAGTCTATGTATCCAAGAATAAGGGACTGATTAAAAAGTTGGATCTACACAATACATGGCCGAAAAAAAAGAAAATCACACTCTAGAACTTGAATGACATAAGAAAATAGACTGTAGTGTTACATGAGAAAAAAACCTATTAAAAAGCAATATATATGCACGGTGTGATTCCACCTTTATAAACATTTTATATTATAGAATATATTTTAATGGTATGATAAAATGGTCAGTAAAGGTTATCTCTGGTCTGCAAGACTTTATTTTCTTCTTTCCACTTTTTGTATTTCTCCAAATTTGCTATAATCACTACTCACAACCTTTGATCAGAAAAAATGTTATTTAAAAATTAATATAAAGATGTACAGGAAGAAAAACAGATGTAGTGAACAAATCAGCATACAGATGATTTGTATTAAAAATGAGCTAAAATTTGGAAAAATTTATCTTAACATTCAGGGGACAGGAAAAACAATAATACACACATGGAAGACACTATTTCTAGGAATCTGCAAGTGTTCCTGAGACCTTTTCACTCTTCACAGACTAAAGACTCCCACTGCTAGGAGGAAGAGTATTAAGGGTAGCTTTTGGTAGGACACTAGCACCAGGCTACACCACATGTACTAACAGATAATTCTAGCAAGCTTTCTTAAAGAATTCTAATCAATAGAAGGAAAAAGTTCTTAAAGCACTGGTTCTACTTTTTTTTAAGATTTTATTTATTTATTTATTTGACAGAGAGAGAGAGAGAGCACATGCACTCAAGCAAGCAGAGCGGCAGTCAGAGAGGGAGAGGGAGAAGGTTCCCCGCTGAGTTAGGGAGACGGACATGGGGCTCGATCCCAGTACCCTGGGATCATAACCTGACCCGAAGGCAGATGCAGAGTGTGAACTGAGCCACCCAGGCATCCTTCAAAGCTCTGGCTCTTAAGATTCCTCTTCTAATCTCAAGACCTCTAATGTACTGAAAGCATACAAAGTAAACTCAAAGTGATCAAAAGAAGTCTCTGGTTTTACTTAATTCTAATCCATACTTTCAATATTAAAAATTCACTACTCTACTTCTGAGAGCCTCTGTAAAATAGTCCATATCCTACCCATTGCCTAGCACCTAAAAGGGCATCCAATCGATACAGAATAAAGCAATAGTAAATGAGTGGTTCACACTCAGCCCAACCATCTCAGGGAGAGGTTTTGCAGTGTAGGAGCCTTATTTATTCTACACTCTTGGCTAACCCAGCCTAGCACCAATACCAGGAACTGATGAAAAGGGCAGCATATTCATACAGGGAAAGAGACCCGCCTTCAGGTTTGGAGTCTTCCTGGTGTAAGAGGTGAGTCCTCACTTACAAGATCCAAACAGGTTATCTTAACTGGTCATGAAAATCACAATACCGTTCTCCATTTCTTTTTTTTTTTTTATGTTATGTTAATCACCATATATTACATCATTAGTTTTTGATGTAGTGTTCCATGATTCATTGTTTGTATATAACACCCACTGCTCCAAGCAGAACGTGCCCTCTTTAATACCCAGCACCAGGCTAACACATCCCCCCACCCCCCTCCCCTCTAGAACCCTCAGTTTGTTTTTCAGAGTCCATCGTCTCTCATGGTTCGTATCCCCCTCCGATTTACCCCCCCTTCATTCTTCCCCTCCTGCTATCTTCTTTTTTTTTTTTTTTAACATATAATGTATTATTTCCTTCAGAGGTACAGATCTGTGATTCAACAGTCTTGCACACTTCACAGTGCTGACCACAGCACATACCCTCCCCACTGTCTATCACCCAGCCACCTCATCCCTCCAACCCCCCACCAATCCAGAAACCCTCAGTTTGTTTCCTGAGATTAAGAATTCCTCATATCAGTGAGGCCATATGATACAAGTCTTTCTCTGATTGACTTATTTCACTCAGCATAATACCCTCCAGTTCCATCCACGTCATTGCAAATGGCAAGATTTCATTCTTTCTGATGGCTGCATAATATTGCATTGTATATATATACCACATCTTCTTTATCCATGCATCTGTTGATGGATATCTTGGCTCTTTCCACAGTTTGGCTATTGTGGACATTGCTGCTATAAACATCGGGGTGCACATACCCCTTCAGATCCCTACATTTATATCTTTGGGGTAAATACCCAATAGTGCAATTGCTGGATCATATGGTATCTCTATTTTCATTTTTGAAGAACCTCCATACTGTTTTCCAGAGTGGCTGCACCAGCTTGCATTCCCACCATACTGTTTTCCAGAGTGGCTGCACCAGCTTGCATTCCCACCAACAGGGTAGGAGGGTACCCCTTTCTCCACATCCCCGCCAACATCTGTCGTTTCCTTACTTGTTAATTTTAGCCATTCTGACTGGTATGAGGTGATATCTCATTGAGGTTTTGATTTGGATTTCCCTGATGCCGAGCAATGTTGAGCACTTTTTCATGTGTCTTTTGGCCATTTGGATGTCTTCTTTGGAAAAATGTCTGTTCATGTCTTCTGCCCATTTCTTGATTGGATTATTTGTTCTTTGGGTGTTGAGTTTGATAAGTTCTTTATAGATTTTGGATACTAGCCCTTTATCTGATATGTCATTTGCAAATATTTTCTCCCATTCCGTCGGTTGTCTTTTGGTTTTGTGGACTTTCTTTTGCTGTGCAAAAGCTTTTTATCTTGATGAGGTCCCAATAGTTCATTTTTGCCCTTGCTTCCCTCGCCTTTGGTGATGTTTCTAGGAAGAAGTTGCTGTGGCTGAGGTGAAGAGGTTACTGCCGGTGTTCTCCTTTAGGATGTTGATGGACTCCTGTCTCACATTTAGGTCTTTCATCCATTTGGAGTCTATTTTTGTGTGTGGTGTAAGGAAATGGTCCAGTTTCATTCTTCTGCATGTGGCTGTCCAATTTTTCCAAAACCATTTGTTGAAAAGACTGTCTTTTTGCCATTGGATATTCTTTCCTGCTTTGTCGAGATTAGTTCACCAGAGTTGAGGGTCCATTTCTGGGCTCTCGATTCTGTTCCATTGATCCATGTGTCTGTTTTTGTGCCAGTACCATACTGTCTTGATGATGACAGCTTTGTAATAGTGCTTGAAGTCCGGAATTGTGATGCCGCCAGCTTTGCTTTTCTTTTTCAACATTCCTCTGGCTATTCAAGGTCTTTTCTGGTTCCATACACATTTTAGGATTATTTGTTCCATTTCTTTGAAAAAAATGGATAGTATTTTGATAGGGATTGCACTGAACGTGTAGATTGCTCTAGGTAGCATTGACATCTTCACAATGTTTGTTCTTCCAGTCCATGAGAATGGAACGTTTTTCCATTTCTTTGTGTCTTGCTCAATTTCTTTCATGACTATTTTATAATTTTCTGAGTACAGATCCTTTGCCTCTTTGGTTAGATTCATTCCTAGGTATCTTATGGTTTTGGGTGCAATTGTAGATGGGATCAACTCCTTAATTTCTCTTTCTTCCATCTTGTTGTTGGTGTATAGGAATGCCACTGATTTCTGTGCATTGATTTTATATCCTGCCACTTACTGAATTCCTGTATGAGTTCTAGCAGTTTTGGGGTGGAATCTTTTGGGTTTTCCACATAAAGTATCATAACATCTGCAAACAGTGAGAGTTTGACTTCTTCTTAGCCAATTTAGATGCCTTTGATTTCTTTTTGTTGTCTGATTACTGTGGCTAGGACTTCTAATACTATGTTGAATAGCAGTGGTGATAGTGGACATCCCTGCTGTGTTCCTGACCTTAGGGGGAAAGCTCTCCGTTTTTCCCCATTGAGAATGATATTCGCTGTGGGTTTTTCATAGATGGCTTTTATGATATTGAGGTATGAACCCTCTATGCCTATACTCTGAAGAGTTTTGATCAAGAAAGGATGCTGTACTTTGTCAAATGCTTTTTCTGCATCTATTGAGAGGATCATATGGTTCTTGTTCTTTCTTTTATTAATGTATTGTATCACATTGATTGATTTGCGGATGTTGAACCAACCTTGCAGCCCGGGGATAAATCCCACTTGGTCGTGGTGAATAATCCTTTTAATGTACTGTTGGATCCTATTGGCTAGTATTTTGGTGAGAATTTTTGCATCCATGTTCATCAAGGATATTGGTCTGTAATTCTCCTTTTTGATGGGGTCTTTGTTTGGTTTTGGGATCAAGGTAATGGTGGCCTCATAAAACGAGTTTGGAAGTTTTCCTTCCATTTCTATTTTTTGGAACAGTTTCAGAAGAACAGGTATTAATTCTTCTTTAAATGTCTGGTAGAACTCCCCTGGGAAGCCATCTGGCCCTAGGCTTTTGTTTGTTGGGAGACTTTTGACGACTGCTTCAATTCCTTAGTGTTTGTAGGTCTCTTCAGGTTTTCTATTTCTTCCTGGTTCAGTTTTGGTAGTTGATACATCTCTAGGAATGCACCCACTGCTTCCGGATTATCTATTTTGCTGGCATATAGCTGCTCATAATATGTTCTTATAATTGTTTGTATTTCTTTGGTGTTGGTTGTGATCTCTCCTCTTTCATTCATGATTTTGTTGATTTGGGTCATTTCTCTTTTCTTTTTGATAAGTCTGGGCAGGGGTTTATCAATCTTGTTAATTCTTTCAAAGAACCAGCTCCTAGTTTTGTTGATCTATTCTACTGTTCTTTTGGTTTCTATTCCATTGATTTCTGCTCTGATCTTGATTATTTCTCTTCTCCTGCTGGGTTTAGGCTTTATTTGCTGTTCTTTCTCCAGCTCCTTTAGGTGTAGGGTTAGGTTGTGTACTTGAGACCTTTCTTGTTTCTTGAGAAAGGCTTGTATTGCTATATACTTTCCTCTCAGGACTGCCTTTGCTGTATCCCAAAGATTTTGAACAGTTGTGTTTTCATTTTCATTGGTTTCCATGAATTTTTTTAATTTTTCTTTAATTTCCTGGTTGACCCATTCATTCTTTAGTAGGATGTTCTTTAGCCTCCATGTATTTGAGTTCTTTCTGACTTTCCTCTTGTGATTGCGTTCTAGTTTCAAAGCACTCTGGTCTGAAAATATGCAGGAAATAATCCCAATCTTTTGGTACCGATTGAGACCTGATTTGTAACGTAGGATGTGATCTATTCTGGAGAATGTTCCATGGGCACTAGAGAAGAGTGCGTATTCTGTTGTTTTGGGACAGAATGTTCTGAATATATCTGTGTAGTCCATTTGGTCCAGTATGTCATTTAAAGTCTTTATTTCCTTGTTGATCTTTTGCTTAGATGATCTGTCCATCTCAGTCAGGGGGGTGTTAAAGTCCCCCACTATTATTGTATTGTTGTCAATGTGTTTCTTTGCTTTTGTTATTTAATTGCCTTATATAATTGGCTGCTCCCATGTTAGGGGCATAGGTATTTACAATTGTTAGATCTTCTTGTTGGATAGACCCTTTAAGTAGGATAGAGTGTCCTTCCTCATTTTTTTATAGTCTTTGGTTTAAAATCTAATTTGTCTGATATAAGGATTGCTACCCCAGCTTTCTTTTGGTGTCCATTAGCATGGTAAATGGTTTTCCACGCCCTCACTTTCAATCTGGGGGTGTCTTTGGGTCTAAAATGAGTCTCTTGCAGACAGCATATCGATGGGTCTTGTTTTTTTATCCAATCTGATAGCCTATGTCTTTTGATTGGGGCATTTGGCCCATTTATATTCAGGGTAACTATTGATAGATATGAATTTAGTACCATTGTATTGCCTGTAAGGTGACTGTTACTGTATATATTGTCTGTGTTCCTTTCTGGTCTATGTTGCTTTCAGGCTCTCTCTTTGCTTAGAGGACCCCTTTCAGTATTTCTTGTAGAGCTGGTTTCGTGTTTGCAAATTCCTTTAGTTTTTGTTTGTCCTGGAAGCTTTTTATCTCTCCTTCTATTTTCAATGACAGCCTAGCTGGACACAGCATTCTTGGCTGCATATTTTTCTCATTTAGTGCTCTGAATATATCATGTCAGTCCTTTCTGGCCTGCCAGGTCTCTGTGGATAGGTCTGTTGCCAATCTAATGTTTCTACCATTGTAGGTTACATATCTCTTCTCCTGAGCTGCTTTCAGGATTTCTCTTTGTCTCTGAGACTCGTAAGTTTTACTATTAGATGTCAATATTTTTATTGATTTTGAGAGGTGTTCTCTGTGCCTTCTGGATTTTGATGGCTGTTTCCTTTCCCAAATTAGGGAAGTTCTCTGCTATTATTTGCTCCAATATACCTTCGGCCCCTCTCTCTCTTTCTTCTTCTTCTGGGATCCCAATTATTCTAATGTTGTTCCGTCTTACAGTATCACTAATCTCTCGAATTCTGTCCTCATGATCCAGTAGTTATTTCTCTCTCTTTTTCTCAGCTTCTTTATTCTCCATCATTTGGTCTTCTATATCGCTGATTCTCTCTTCTGCCTCATTTATCCTAGCAGTTAGAGCGCCTATTTTTGATTGAACCTCATTAATAGCCTTTTTGATTTCGACTTGGTTAGATTTTAGTTCTTTTATTTCTCCAGAAAGGGTTTCTCTAATAACTTCCACACTGTTTTCAAGCCCAGCTAGTATCTTTAAAATCATGATTCTGAAGTCTAGGTCCAACATCGTACTAATGTCCGTATTGAGTAGGTCCCTGGCAGTTGGTACTGCCTCTTGTTCTTTTTGTTGAGGTGATTTTTTCTGTCTTGTCATTTTGTCCAGAGGAGAATAGATGAATGAGAGAACAAAATGCTAACAGGGCACCAACGTCCCCAGAAAATATACTCTAAACAAATCATAAAAGACCTGAAACTGGGGGAAAAGAAAGGGAAAGAAAGAAAAAAGAAGGAAAAATAAAGAAAAAAAGATAAAAACAAAGAAAAACAGAAGAAAACTAAACAAAAAAACAGAATATGATCAAATATGATCAGACTAGTGCATAGATCAGTGCCACAAACTAGATTTTGGGCGTATTTTGGTCTGTTAGAAGAAAGTGCCTTCCAAAATTTTAAAGAAAGAAAAACTTATATATGTACAAAAATAAGGGTTAATACGATGAAGGGATAGAATATGACTGTAAAGATGAAAATTATAAAAGATTTTATAAAAGGAATTGATAAGAAGTTGTTTGAAAAAAGAAAGAAGAGGATTTAAAAAAAAAAGAAAAAAAAAGGTAGCGAATGTGATCAGGCAGGAGACTAGAACAAAGCAATACGCTAGAGATTTAGGGTATATTTTGATCTGTTAGAAGAAACTGTATCTCAAAATTTTAAAGAGAGAACAACTTATATATATATGCCAAAAATAAGGGTAACTACTATGAAGGGATAGAATATGACTCTAAAAATGAAAAATAAAAATGTTTTTTAAAAAAGGGATTGATAAGATGTTGGTTGAAAAGGGAAAAAAGGAAAATTAAAAAAAAAAAGACAGTTAAAAAAAATTAACTTTGAAAGACTAAAGAATCATGGTAAAAAAGCCATGAATTCTATGTGCAGTATTCCCCTAGCGCTGGAGTTCTGCCGTTCTCATTGATCGGTAAACTTGGTCTTGGCTGGCGGTTCTTGCTGATCTTCTGGGGGAGGGGCCTGTTGCCGTGGCTCCCAAATGTCTTTGCTGGAGGTGGAATTGCCCCGCCCTTGCCGGGTCCAGGCTAAGTCATCTGCTCAGGTTTGCTCTCGGGAACTTTTGTTCCCTGAAAGCTTTCCGATGGGCTTTGGAGGATGAGAGTGAAAATGGTGGCCTCCCAATCTCCGCCCCAGAGGAGTCGAGAACTCGGGGGCCCCACTCCTCAGTGCACCCCCAGAGAAAAGCAGTCACTCCCATCTCCCCAGTCTCCGGCTGCACTCTGTGTTCACCTGGCCTGTGACCCAGTGTTTCTATCTCTGGCGCACAACCCTGTGTGGAGTCTCCAAACCAGCAGATCCCTGCGGTGCGCTCCCGCACCACTCCTCCTGGGGGAGAAAGGGGAGTCTCCCTGGATCTGCCGCTTGTTGGGTCCCTGCTGGAGGAGCAGTGGCCTGACTGTGCCGTGGATTATGGTTTATGGCAACCCTGAGCTGAGAGCCTGCGCCTCGGCTAGGTCTCTGCAGCCAGCTTCCCCGCTCCAATACCTGGGAACTCTGCCATACTCAGGCACCCCGTCTTTCTGTGACCCCGAGGGTCCTGAGACCACACTGTCCCAGAGAGGGTTCCACCCCCCGCTTAGCCACTGGAGCAACGTCCCTCAGCGGAGCCAACTTCTAAAAGTTCTCATTTTGTGCTCTGCAGCTCTATCAGTTGCCAGAAGTGGTGGACGGAGGCCCCCTCCCCTGCCGTCTATCCTCCCGAATACTGCCTCGGATTCACTTCTCCCCACGTCCTACCCTCCAGAAAGTGGTCGCTTCTCTGTTCAGAGAGTTGTTACTATTCTTTTCTTCGATCTCCTGTTGAGTTCGTAGGTGTTCAGAATGGTTTGATCCCTATCTAGCTGAATTCCTGGGACCAGAGGAAATCCAGGTCTCCTGCTTCTCCGCCATCTTGCTCCGCCCTCTCCCCATTCTCCATTTCTGATAAGATCTTGCACTGTGGTCATCTTTCAGCTCTGATTGAGCCTCAGTTTGGATTCTAGTCTATCTGTAACATTCTCCTGGTAGAGGCAGCTGGCCTTGTGACTTTCAGCTGCTGGTTATTAGTTTTTCATGACATTTCTCAGATATTCATGATTATTTTGTCTGCCCCTAGGAAAACTGAGGAAGAGAACAGGACAAATATTTTGTTTGAGAGCCACTAAGAGAAGTGATAAAAACAAGATCCTTTCACACCACTCTTTGCTTAGCACAACTGAGCTAAACTGGTTCTTTTTTCTGGCAAACCCATCCAAAATGTCCTATTTCTTTTCACTAGTATCACCTTACATAATAATCTGTCATCTTTGAAATCTCTTTGTCCCATATCCAGTAGGTTACAAAGTCCTGTTGTTCATTTTGAGCCTTTTTTCCCTAATATCAGAGCATCTACTTGGTCCAGCCCTCGTTTGGCTATATGCTGCTTAATTATTACAACTATCTTCTTTCTCTGTGTCTCTCCATATCAAATACAGGCTCCCCATTGCTGCCAGTACTACCCTCCTAAGACTACAGTCTGATCTTGTTAAACCTGTGTTGGACATACTTTCTTTTTTTTTTAAATCTACCCAGCAGCCATTATTTCAGGAAAGCACTCTCCAACATTCTTTTAATAATTCTGCTCAGTCCACAGGCTTCTATGGACTAACCCCCTTCCTATTCCACTTTGCCACACCTCCCAATATCACCAGAGATAAGCAAGGGATCAAGGCCATCCAGATCCATCTGCTGTAGGTCATGTGACTGCCCTGAGACTGAGAAATGACTCATGTGAATGGCCCCATGCTGACCAATCAAAGTCCTCCATGAACTGTAAAGAAAGATACTCTCAGGTCGACTGGGTGGCTCAGTTGGTTAAGCGACTGCCTTTGACTCAGGTCATGATCCCAGGGTCCTGGGATTGAGCCCCGCATTAAGCTCCCAGGTTGATGGGGGACCTGCTTCTCTCTCCCCCTCTGCCGCTCCCACTGCTTATGCTCTCCTGCTCTCTGTCAAATAAAATCTTAAAAAAAAAAAAAGAAAAAAGAAAGATACTCTCTACTCAGTGATGTAAGATTGACAAACCGCTGAGGCTGAACAACGTGGGACATTCCCACAAAGAAAACAGCTGATATAAAGACAAGCAGAGATCACAGATAATGAGAAGCCAGAAGAAAGGAGTGGGAAAGACTCCAGCAAAGGTAAAGAGGTCATTGGAGCCACCACATCCTGCTATGCTTCTGCCATCTTGGACTGAGCAGTTGTGTGAGCAAATTAATGCCTTTTATTTTTCCTTTAAAGTGTTCTGAATTGTCTTCTTGACACTGTGTGTGCAAAAGAGCCCTCACACATACAGCATCACTACTTAGATACTTTTTTGGGGGTGGCAAGGGGCAGAGGGAGAGGGACAGAGAGAATCTTAAGTAGGTTTCATGCTGGGCATGACACAGGGCTCAATCTCACAGCCCTGAGATCATGGTCTGAGCCGAATCAAGAGTCAGAAACTTAACCAACTGCGCCACCCAGGTGCCCCACTACTTAAAAACCTTTAATAGAGTCTTTTTTTTTCCTGTAGGAAATAAAACTCTCACAAACTTCTTAGCACAATATTCAAGTTCTTTGACAAAAGGGACCACCTTAGCATTTCAGTTTTAACTCTCCTGATCCAGCCTCAAGCACTTTCAAATATTAAAATAATATTAAGTTAGTACCCTCTACTATAGCCACCACTGACCCTAGCTTCTGCCCTTCATGCTACTTACTGCTCATTTCCTTAATCTTAATTATTCTCCTATTCTTTCCTTCAATACTCAATGTTCCAGATATGGCTTGTAATAGGTGCCAGTATCATATTTTACATCACGATGCTCATGCATGTATATTTCCCCCTATCAGACTCTGCAGACAAGGACTGAATCTTTCTGAAGTTTCAGCTCTAGCACCTGACAATCTGCTATAAGAAGCACACACTCCACACGTTTGCAACTCGGATCAGAAATGAAAGACTGAGGGTTGATACCTGTTAGAATCTTAATTCTTCTTTACATTACAATTTCTCAAAAATTCACCATGTCACTGTACAACCCAGTAATCAAACTTATGGGCAGTTATCCCAGAGAAACAAATTTATGTTCACATTTAAAACCTGTACAGAACTATTTACAGCAGCTTTATTCCTAATTTACCCATATTGGAAAAAACCCAGATGTCCCCCAACAGGTGAATGGTTAAACAAACTGTGTATATCAATACAATGCAATACTACTCAGCAATAAAAAAGAACAAAGTATTGATACAACAACTAGAAAATATCTCAAGGGAATTATGCTGAATGAAAAAAAAAGCGAATCTAAAAAGATTACATATGATTCCCCTGAGATAATCTTGAAATGACAAAATTAAAGAAATGCGCAAGAGATCAAGAGTCGGCAGGGGTAAGGGAAGTAGGTGAGAGGTTAAGCAGATGGATGGAGCCATAAGAGGGCATCGCAAGGCATCCTTGTAGTGATGACACTGTCCTGAATCTTGACTGTATTAATATCCTGGTGGTGACATCTTACTACAGTGTAGCAAGATGTTACTATTGGAGGACAGTGTGTAAAGGTACATATAACTCTGTTTTATTTCTTAGAACTGCATATAAATGTAAAATTATCTCAAAATAAAAGTAGATTATGCTAAGTGAAGTAAATCAAGCAGAGAAAGACAATTATCATATGGTTTCACTCACATGTGGAACATAAGCAATAGCACAGAGGACCATAGGGGAAGGGAGGGAGATCTGAAGGGAGAGAAATCAGAGAGGGAGACAAACCATGAGAGACTATGGACCCCGGGAAACAAACCGAGGGTTTCAGAGGGGAGGGGGGTGGGGGAGGGGGTAACAGGGTGATGGGTATTAAGGAGGGCACGTGTTGTGATGAGCACTGGGTGTTATACGTAATTAATGAATCACTGAACACTACATCAAAAACTAATGATGTACTATACAGTGGCTAACTGAACATAAAAACAGAAACAAAACAAAAACTAGCCACACTGCAAATCTGAACCAAGAACCAGATTCTCAGTGCAAGAGGACCTCACAAATAATCATACTTTCAAACAAAATATCTTACTGTAACTGGCAACAGAATAGGGTTTTGCCAACAAGAAGCAACGAGCTCTCTAGAAAAAGGGACAGGTAAGAGTCATTCTGGACAATATGAGAGAGGAGATTTCTTTACATACGAAAACTATGTTCAGAAACTGGATGGCAAAAAAAAAAAAAAAAAGACAAATATTAACAAGAGAAGTATCCCTGCCCAGACAATGAGCAGGGACCCTAAGTGATAGTCCATCTCTACAAGTGCCCGGCTGGGCTTCCATGGGGATGAGTAACAGCCACTGATACGTGAAATCTGATCTGTTTGCCATTTAAATCCATGTGACTCACTGAAGCTGGCTGCATTCACATCTAAAAATATAGGAAATCTGCTGCCTAAGCAAATTGGCTCATTGACGCATGGGGTTTTGATTCAAACACTACACATTTGGAGATAGTGGTTTTATATTTATGTCAGCTAGCTGTAAGGGAGGTTCTGCTCCTCAAATGCCAGAGTCTAGGTAGAAATCTAGATGCAAAGAGGATCACAAGAATTATCTGCTTATATACATGTTATCTGGCAGTCACGTGACACCTTTTTGGTAACAGGGAACATAAGATCTGAGGTGCTTTGCAGGCTAGAAGGATGCCCTTCCTTGGGCATTGGGTGTGCCCCACTAAATGCCTGTCTCCAAAGAGGACAGTGGAGTCATAAGCTATAAACGACAGAGTAGGGTGTGGTGGTCACATGAGTGACTGCGTGCCACTTGGACTGGCAGTGGCTGAGTCTACAAACACAGGGTGTGGTGCTTTGGCCCTGCCATTTTTTTTTGTTTGTTTTGTCCAGTCCCACTAAGTATCTCTTCCAGTAATGCCTACAGCCATAACAACTGGTGAGTGGGGCAGCTGATTTCTGGGTGTTCCCTCTTGGACACCCAATTCCTTCCCAAGAGGCTGTTCATATTCATGGAACCAGTAACTTTTCAGAGGTGCCCCCTTGAGCCCACTGGGACCTGCCTGGCACAGCCACTGCTGCACTCACCCATCAGGACACTGAGTAGCTTCTGCACTCTGGAATTGACCCCCACGATTCGGTAGAGCCCTTGCTCATTGATCCCTGAGAAGAGAAACAGTGATGATTTAATTAGAGGCATGTCAGAACACAAGTTAAGCCAACCCAGCCATATGCACTTTTTCATTTTCTCGGTCCTTCTAAAACCCATTCTAATTAAAGTCCCCTGTCACTCAACTCTGCTCTTAGCGAAGGAGTGGGATTTGGTGCAGCTGTCTAGGATTTCACGGGTGTGCTGCACACTTCAGCCCTTGTGTTAGTTCAGTTCAGTCAACAGAGGGGAAAGAAACCTTCCTCTTCTCTTGCCAAACGCAGCATCTGAAGAGTTTTGAAAGATGCCAAATATATACTTTTAAATATGCTACATTTAACCAATTTTTAAATTTAAAAAGCCAAAACTGATGTGATAGAAATTTCATGCTGTAGAAAAGAAAAAATGCTTTATAATCTATTTTCAAATACAGAATAAAAATACAGAGGTGTGAGAGCATTTTTAATTTTGGACAATGTTCACCAAGACTGAGAAATTAGGAAATCCATTTATTTGTCATGTGAACATTCTTTATGAAGAAAAAGGAGAATTACCTTCATTCAACCCAAGTAAATGTGCAGTTGAACTAGAAGGGGATTACCTAAAAACAGCCAAAGAACCAAAACTAAGCCACCTCAGTGCTTTGTTCATTTGAGTGCAAGGATTGGATCACCGCTATACCATTTACAAAAGGGAACCATTTAGACCAAGTGACTGAAGAAGTGATTTTTCTGTTTAGCCCTAGGCCCATCATACCCCACACCTTTCAACTAACTGGTCACCTGCTTCCCATCTTATTCCCCTGATGTCCCTTTTCCAACCAGTATCCAAAACGAACTTCTTGAAGTATGTATCAGTTCAAATCCTCTCTTTACTCAAAACTTTCCAATGGCTTCCCATGGCATTTAGACCATAATCAAAATTTACTGTGGCCCACAAGGCCCTGCAGGATTAAGCACAGGCCCACTTCTGCATCATCAACCACTTTCACTCTGCTCCAGCTACACTGGTCTTCCTGTTTCTCCCACACATCAAGCTTGCGCACCCAAATCACAGCCTCTGCACAGCTGTTTCCTCCACCTGGAACATGCTTCTCCCAGATCTTTTTATCATTCAGGTCTCAACAGAAATGCAACCTCTTCAACCTAAAGCATCCCATGACCAACACTACTGGCTGGTCCCCTACCCTCTTTTCTTTGTAGCAAGTAACAATACGTGAAATTATCTTTCTTTTTTGGTTTCTTGTTTGTCATTCTCCCCACAACTATGACATAAACTCTATGTACAGTGATTCTGTCTTCTTTACCATTATAGGCCCCGTACTTAGGTCAGTATACAATACATGACACAATGAATAAAACACTGAGTTTTACTCCTTCAGGGCCACTACTTTGGGACCAAAACAAAATTTCCTGGAAGAAATTTGGGAAAAGGCTGATTCTACAGTGTCTCCAACCAGGCCCATGTAGAATTAAGGAATAAAAAGAAGTGGTCTAGAATGATAGGATTTTATAGCTAAAAAAGACCTGTAAAAGCACGTACATCAGCCTGCATGGCTCGGCGGCTAGGAGACTGTGATCTAAAACTAAGGGATGGGCCCCAAGCTACTTAACGGCAGAACCATTACTCAGTAACGTGGTGGCTTAAAGGGCTTGTCCCTTCTCAAGTGTCTCTACTTCTGTCCTTGACCTTTCCTGGAACTGGATACAACCCTGTCTCCTGCTAGACGATGATTAACGAACTCCAGAAAATATGGGATGTCTGTTCACCTCTGGTCACCACAAAAAATTATATACATACATGCATTCCAGTAGGAAAATAATCACTTCTTTCAAGTATTTATGCTAAAATGGCATTTAACTCACACTGTCCTCTTTTCCTTTTTGTGTCAAATGAAAACTTTCTTACAAGTGAAAACATACCATTCTCATCTTTATTTTAGAGCAGGAGGGGAGAAAGAGGCAGAGGCTAGGACACCAAATCTATGGTGACCTTGTTCTTCCTCTACTACTTATTATGTATATTTTCTGGCTTTATATCATAAAAAGCTGTCCTCCTGAGCCACTGGTCTGCGTTTATCACAGGCTCTGTGAAGCGTTTTAAATGATTACATTTCCCTATTGGTTTGGCTGCTGAGAACTCAAAGAGGTGGCCCACCTCAGGCAAGCGGATGAATTTCACAGTGGAGGGGAGGGGATTTTTTGTTTTGAACTTACTTTTGGCAGCCTTTTTATTATGCCTCTACTTTTGTTAACCCTGTACCTCTTATTCCTAATTCTTTTCTCTTAGAATGAACAGAAAATTAAAACACCTGTTGAAAAACTGCCTTAGTAACAGTTTGAAAATTCAGAAATTGCCATTGAGGCAAGTAGATAAACCAAAGGAAGACAGTAAGAAGAGTGGGGAGCCCCTCTGACGACATGGTGGTACCTGAACATATATGGATCTCCCTTCCCCCCACCACCCCCAGAATGCATTCATACTGTGCAGGCTGTTCCGTAACTTTCATTTTTCACTTAATATGTAATAAGGAAAGCTTGGCATGTCAATAAATGTATTTCCCTGCAGTTTTAGCGATTCACGGCTTTTTACCGCATGGATGTACAACTAGTGATTCAACCAGTTTTTGAAACATTTGACCAGTTTCTGTTTTTTACTTTAACATCATTGTGTAAACAGCTTTGTGGCTCAACCTGCCTGTGTCCTTATTTCCTCCAGATCAATTCCCAGAAATCTCACCTATTTCTACTTTATATTCTCTGGCTGTATTTCACTTCTCTTTGCAAGCTGCCTTAACTCTTTATTGAAGGAAGGTATAGCAGAAATAAGCAAACATTTAAAAAATCTTAGAACGCATTCAAATAACTACTTTGGAAAGAACACTTTCTGACTGGGTAGGAGGAGTGGCTCATACAGTTAAGATTTTTTTCATCCCCTTTACTCAATGCTTTATACTTTATAAAGATATTTATATCTTATACTTATAATGTAATAATTACAATAGAACTCTTACTAGTTACGGATCCTGCTTTAAAAGATAAAACTTCTTTCAATCAAGTGAAAAAGACTAATGGGTTGAGAGGCTGTGGAATAGTAAGACTCACATCTTTAACAATGGTTCAAACCAAATCCACAGCAAAGTTAGTTAACAGCTTTTCTCAGGAGTATCATAGACCAGAGTACTCAAAGCTCCCAACTGCCAGAACTGAGACTCTCCTTTGGGTCGACATCGAAGGATGGGAAGGAGACCACTGGGATGAATTAGCTTCCCTGATTCTTCAAGTCCTGCTCCCACAGCCCCAGGAAGGGTCAATGTCCAAGAGGCAGGGCCTGGCTACAGCACTGCTACAGCAAACCAGGGGCCTGACCCCTTCTACCCACCTGGATAGTCACCAGGGACTGGCTTTTCATAGCACGGTTCTTAACCTGGCATCCACAGACCCCAGGAGTGCACTAGAGAATTCAGAGTGTCAATGAACTTAGGCAGGAAAACAATTATGCCTTTACTTTCATGACCCTGTCACTGAATTTAAACATTTCCTTCCATTATGATATAAGCAATAAATCACAGTGTTAGCAATACCTGTGACTTGCTCAGAAATCAGTTATTTTCATAACACACTGCGACTTTTATAGACATCTTGAAATATCAGGCCAGCTGACCCTTGATCAACACGGGTTTGAAATACACAGGTCTACTTACACATGGATTTTTTTTCAATAAACACACTACAGTACAATCAATGTGCTTTATGATCTTTTAATATTTTCTTTTCTCTAGCTTACTTTATTGTAGTATTACAGTATATAATACATGTTACAGATAAAATATGTATTAATTAATTGCCTATGTTATTGGTAAGTCTTCTGGTCAACAGAAAGCTGTTAGTAGTTGTTTGTGGGGGAATCAAAAATTATATGCAGATTTTCAACTGCACGGGAGGGTAGGGGGTCGGCACCCTGAACTTCCACATTATTCAAGGGTCAACTGCATTTCCAAATTATGCCAGTTATCAGACCTGTGTCTATTACTTATTATTTAAAGTGGTAACAAAGAAACACATATACTATTACATCACAACTAGGTCTTCCAATATTTTAACTGAATTCCAGTAACTAGACTCCTTATTATCCTATGTATTTGACACGTATGTCTTTAAAACATTCTACTAATCAGCCAAAGAGGTTGATGACACCAAATCGATTGAGGGCCCCTGCTTCAGAGCAACACAACCTGTAGAAACACACTAATAATGGCACTTGGGGAGTTAATGAGTCACTTAAAATCGGGAAACAGGTAGCAGGTCTGACACCTCACCAGATGTGTGACCTTCACTGAGAACAATGTCATCTGTTGAACGACTTTACCTCTGGTTTCCACAGCGTGGATGCATTTCCTGATTATGCTGAAGCCAATGCTGTCCAACTGTGCAGCTGAAAGAGGAAGAGAGGGGCAGTCAAGTTGCTGGCCATGCATACCAACCTCAGACAAGGTCTGACAGACCCAGGATCAATCAGTCCCATGGTTTGGCCACAGATAAAAATGATCAAAAAAAAAAAAAATCAGCAGGCATTCACTGAGAGATTACCATATGCCAGGTCCACTTCTAAGTGCTTTGTTTATATTATCTCATTTAATTCTCATGGTCACTCAGCAAAGTTATCCTCTATTTACAGTTGAGGACACTGCAGCATAGTGATATGCGCTTTGCCAAAGGAATAAGTAGGCATCCTTTAAATCACTTGTTCTGTTATTGTCAGGAACTATTGGACTAACTGCTTCCTGGCCTCCCTCAAAAAGCATAAATTAAGTGGCACAATAAATGTTAGATAAATGCTTTACACAGATTATCTCAGTTAATCCTCGTAAATCCGCTAGGCTGATACTAGCATTAGCTCCATATTATAGATGAAACAACTGAGATTTGGCAAAGCTAAATGGCTTGATCAAAGCTGCAGAGCTAATAGGTGGGAGACTCACTCAGAGCCTGTGAAGACCTAACTGCCTTAAATATGACCTTGAATTAAAGAGAGAAGTCGAATCCTGCTCAGGTGATTAGAAAAGAAGGAAAAAATGGCAAAAGGAAAAGTGACCTAAAGGAAAATAAAAGCAACCTAGAACAAAGAAGTTACCTGATGAATAAGCACAAGGCAGTAGAGCCATCCTGTGTGCGATCTGTCAGCAAGTAGTAAGAGTTTTCCACCTGCTACAAACCCCACTAATGTGACTCAGAAAATTAACAATCAAATAGCAGCAACCTTTTCCACAGCTCAGAACCAACTTCCAACCTGGCAGTGAGGCTGGGAACCCACCAAGATTCATCTCCATGTTTGGATTACCCAGTGAGAAGATGTGGATGGTAACTGTTAAGAATGGGTTCACCTTTTGAGTACCTTGGGACATCAGGGCAAGACATTCTATAAATTCATGGATCACAGAGGAGAAGAGAATGGTAGAAAGTAGGAAGGGAAGTATTTTTAAACAATTTGTCATCATCCTGGGCAAGAAATAAACTTGTAAAATATGAGAACTATTGAACTCATTCTTTGATCTAATCCAAACAGAACCTTTCTCAAAAAAATTTTTTTAAGTTTTTAATTTTAATTCCAGTGTAGTTAACATATAGTATGATATTAGTTTCAGGTGTACAATGTAGTGATTCAACACTTCCACACATTAGCTAGTGCTCATCACAAGTGCACTCCTTAATCCCCATCACCTATTCAACCCATCCCCCCACCCACCTCCCCTTTGGTAACCATCAACGTGTTCTCTATAGTTATAAGCTTGTTTTTTTGGTTTGTCTTTCCTTTTCTTTCCTTTGCTCTTTTGCTATGTTTCTTAAATTCCACATGAGTGAAACCATATGCTATTTGTCTTTCTCTGACTTATATGCCTTAGCATTATACTCTCTAGTTCCATCCATGTTCCTGTAAATGTCAAGATTTCATTCCTTTTTAATGGCCAAATAATATTCCATTGTATGTATGTACGCATGCATATATATATATACATACATATATATATATATATATATATATATATATATATATGCGCCACATCTTTACCCATTCCTCTATCAATGGACACTTGGCTGCCTCCATAATTTGGCTACTATAAATATTGTTTCAATAAACATGGGGGTGCACCTTGCTCTAATTCTTTATGTATACGAGTGAACTTACATCCAATGAAGATAAAGATCCTTAAGAAAATCACTGCATTCCTCAAACTAAAAAGGAATGATTTATTAAAAATTCTCTTCTCAAAGGAAATAAAATAACTCTTATTCTTACCGACATACCTTTCATTTACTGATACTTATTTTAAACACATTTGGTCTCTAGGATAGTCAGTAAAGTACCAGAAAAGGAGGAAAACAGTATTTCTCTTCCTGGAGACTACCTGCTATACAAACCACCGCTCTTACTCTCTTAAAGTTGTAAGGAGTCTACTAACTTACTCTCATGCTTTTTCTAGTATAAACCAAGTATTTACTCTGCAAATCATGCAGTACAGAGCTTTCTGACTCAAAGCTGCCAAGTCAGATTGAAATCAGTCTTCCAAATGAAACTCAATCAACTCATGCCATAGACTTTTCCCAAATTTAATAACAAACAGTGATACACAGGCTAAATACCTGTTAAAATCTAGGCAAAGATTATTTAAAATAAGAGTTTTATTGAGATATAATTCACATACTATAACATTCACCCATTTAAAGCTCAAAATTCATTGGTTTCTAGTATACTTACAAAGTTATGAATCAGGCACCATTATTTGATTCCATAACATTTTCATTCTCTTCCACATAAAACTTCATACACATTAGCAGTCACACCCTATTTCCTGCCTTCCATCAGTTCCTAAAAATCAGTCATCTGTTTTCTGTCTCTATAGATTTGCCCATTCTAGGCAAGTAATATAAACGGAATCATATAATACAAGGTCTTTTATGTCTAGCTTCTTTCACTTGGTATAATGTTTCCTAGAGTCATGTATGTTGCAGCATCAATACATAATTCCCTTTTATGACTATATTCTATTGTCTGGATATATCACATGTAATTTGTCCATCCACTGTTGTTTCTACTTTCTGGTTATGAAATGCTGCTAGGAACATCTCTGTGCAAGTCTTTGTGTGGACATATATTTTCACTTCAGTTTATACCTACAAGTGGAATAGCTGGATTACATGGTAACTGTGTGCTGAACGTTTTGAGGAACTGCCAAACTACTTTCTAAAGCAGTACACCATTGTGCCTTACCAGCGATGTATGAGGGTTCCAACTTCTCCGCATCCTCGCTGATATCTGTTATTGTCTTTTGTATTATAGCTTTCTTAGTGGGCGTGAAGTGGTATCTCATTGTGGTTTTGATTTGCATTTCCCTAGTGACTAATGATGTGGGGCATCTTTTCATGTACAGGGGAGGATATTCATTCCTTTATACAGTAATCAGAACAGAGCCTACTGGAAACTATTTGTCAGAAGGGAAACTAGTTTTTGTTCTTTAGGAGGTTTCCAAAACGTTTATAACTATGATTCAATAGTCAGTTGAAGCCTTTTAGTTCTTCTTTTGAGAGGTGATCAACGGAATTTATGCACAGGGATGATAGCTGAAAAAGTTCAGGAGGAAAAGAACCACCATTTTGCACCATCCTCTGGAGCGCTGCTGAGACTGATTCCAAGCTTGGATGCTTTAAGAGTACGTTTGCGGCATGATCTTGTTCTACACATTGATCAACATCTATCTTGGACAAAAAGTATTTTGCTTCCTTTACCCCATAAACAGTGGCAAAAGTTTTGGAAGGTTGAAATAACCTGGCAGCTGACAGTGACAATGCCAGTAACCAAAAGATACCTGCTCATAAAGCCATCGGCATAACTAGCAGAAGTAAGGACAGAGCTAGAGATAGACCTGCAAGGCCAAGTGAGTCCTTGAATGCAAGAAGCAAGATCCTTTCCTAGGTAAGTAATAGCTAATGGAAAAGAATGCAATGGAACCTTCCAAGTATATCCAGAAAAAATCAAATTCCACTAACCTACACTAATTACCATTACTTCTTTTAGAAATTAACAAAGCAAACTGCCCCCCTCCCCAAATCTCTTAGCAATTCTCCTTTGGTTTTCCCAACATTATTAAGTTCTTTCATTTGTTTTAAACCTGCTAACTCCTTTTCTTGAAATAAATCTTACACAGACATTACACACAAAGGCCTTACACATTACACATGTAACATAGTATTAGTATATATTAGTCGTCTTGAGTTCAAAAGTATAACACATTTACATATTACCAAGTCAAAGGGAGTTCAAGGTAACTCACTGTCAACCTCTAGTTGTTCAAGTAGCATTCTGATGATAATTATTACAGTTTTGTAGGCAGATAACACTGTATTAAGAAATGAAATTCATATCAAACAACAGTTCCCAACAAGGAACTCATGATACAGAGTTTCACAATCATTGCTCTAAGTCTCTAAACTGAAACCGGTACAATTATTACATTGCCTGCTGCCCTGGGACATCCCTGTTTGTCCCTGTGTCTCTAAGGCTATGCCACCCACAAGCACACACGTACACACACGCATGTGCGCGTGCGTGCTCACACACACGCATACACATGAAGTTTTGACTTCTATTCTGAACTTGAATTCCCTGCTGATGTCACGATTAGGTTACTAATGATTAACAACTGCTTTATTATTTAACACGCACAGAGTACTACTAATGTAATAGCTATTATAGTGCATACATAACTAGAGATCATTAGTTCTGATCTCTGCCCAGCAGGTACATAATCTAAGTTAATTGAGATCGCCTCTGCTGAAAAGCAAGATCCCACTAAAAGGTTTAGAACATGATCACCACTGAACAGAGTTTGTTAATGACAGAAAAAGTCTGAGCAGACTGCCAGATGGAAGCGGCTGTCCTTAATCCCCTGAAGCAGGTGATTCAGCTCTTTTACTGGGCCAAGGCTCAGAAAAGGTCAGGGATTTATTTGCAATTTCTCTATCCTTATAATCTCCAGGAATAATCTCTCATTAAATATCTACTAGGCTTGCATTATTCCCTTAATTTGACTTGCAATGAGTTGTTGCAGGACCTGTAGCTCCTAGGCCTGCCATCCACTGTCTTGCAGCTAAGGCCCGAAATGGCTTCTCTTCCTCCCTCAGCCTCAACTTCAACTCTGCCCAGGATTCTGCACCAGGCAGCCCAAACAGCTTTCATATAATGACTGTCAACAGAGCTCACACCAAATACCCAGGTTAACCTGCCAAGTTAGAAATCTATCACCGTCTTAATTTTCATTTCAACTTTCAAAGCCTTGTTTGTCTCCTTTTAGAAGAAGGTCACACACGCCTATTTTCTCAAAGTTCTATGGAGAACACAAAAACACCGAGAGTTGGGTTGATGCTCAGTCAGCTCGGAGGATCTTAGGGCAGAAGAGGGAAGAGGATGCTTGGCAGACCACCGGGTATTATGCCTAGGGTACGAACTCCAAGAGCAGGGAGGCAATTTTTAAATCCAGGAACAAACAGTTTTACTGCAAAGGTCTTGAAACAACAACATAGTATATAAGGCTCAATCTAATGATGTTCTTGCCTTGAAAGAGGCGGCTTGCCTAAAAAGAGGTGGCTAGATGGAGAGACATGCTCTGCAGCTTCTTGCACCAAATGCTACCTCACCTGGGATGTTTTCCCTGGCCCTTTCCACCTTAAAAGAAAATGAAGTGTGTAGGTGGTACAAAACCTTTCGCACTTCCCCTCTTTCTTACCTGCATATCCAAATTATCACCAGGTCCCTCAATTTCGTCTAGTTCTCTCCATCTTCACCACCACCATCCTGGTCCTGGCCTCCGTCGTCTGTTACCAGGACTGCTGAGATGACCACCTAACTGGTGTCCTCATATGTCCTATGGCTCCCTCCAGTCTATCTTCCACATTGCAGCCCCCGTGATCTGGACGAAACCAGACCGTGTGCCCTCCCTGTTTAAAATCTCTCAATGGCACCCCACTTTTCTCAGGAAGATAACCCAAATCCTTCACAGGTTTCCCATAACCCTGCATGGTCTAGTCCAGCCTGCCTCATCTCACACTACCCCTCCAGACCTAAGCATCCTACCATAGTGGCTTTCAGAGCATCCAACTGACCACACTTTCTCTCCAGCCTTTGCACATACTGTGGATTTCACTTGGAAGCCCACTGGCCAAAGCAACTGCAAATCCTCAGGTCTCCCCTCAAGTGTCAATTCCTCAAAAATGCCCTCCTGATCTCTCCACCTGGTTCATGTCCTCACTGAAACTTGGATATAGCACTATCAACTTCTTCTTCAGAGTATGTAACATAATTGCAAGTTTACATTTATTTCTGTGATGTTGCCTACCAAACCAGATTTGCATTCATGAAAGCAATGATACATATATATCTTTACTCATTGTTTTATTCAATACTCCATCTCTGCCTTTCACTGTCTACTATGTTGACCATTACGTATGATGGGGAGGGTCACTAAGGGGATATGTGGTGTAGTAAAAACGACCTTTCAAATTCCAATTGTTATAAACCCTAAGAAAGAAGATGAGTTATTTAAGCTCTAGTGCCTAGATTTTTCATCTTTTGGGAAGATATAAATGTTAAATAAAGATATGAGTGGCCTGACCTACCTACTTTCTTCCTGTATCAATACAAAGAGGTATCACCACCTAGCAATACAGCCCCAAGAATAAGTTAAAAAGAAAGGAAAAACAAAAGGTGTGCCAGCCAAGACAGGAAACAGAGAAGATAAAACCAAGTTCTGGTTTTCCTGGACACTTATAGAAATCCTTTGCTTTTCCATCAAGGCATTATCATCACCAAACTGTATGTGGACATGAAGCTGTGGCTGGTGAAAGCGGAAGGTATGGGGCTTCTTTCCATATCATACTATCTAGGCCATCTATACAGACAGGCCTGAGGTCAAGGAAAGCCCCAGAAAATAAGAGCATTCTCCCCTAGAACTGTGTGCTACACGAGAGACCTCATTCTGCAGGTCCAGGAGCCCCTTTACTAAAAATCACTGACCTGCTCTTGCCCTACACCAGTCTTTAGTACTCAAAACATCAAGAAATTTGGCAATAAGTGGCCAAATCACTAATTCTGAATGGAAGGGACCTTTCCATATCACAGGTTGACTGATGGACATATAACATGTGAAAACAACTCTCTGGGATACACCCCTAAGTTACCCCATACACGCATCCTGGGAATTCTAACAGAGCTCAGAAGACAAATCCTTTTCCAAAAGAGAGGAACTAATCTCCTGAATTAGTTTCAACACACATTAGAACACATTACCCATTTTCTTAAAGGTGGTATTCAACAGGTTTTTCCTAGCCTAAAAACCTTTCCCCATGAATCTTACTCAACTTTCCTTTGATCAAAAAAAATCTTTCAAGTTTTTTACAGGAGAAATGGAATTTGCTGGAAGTGCTGGATGTTTGCATAAAAATAAGAGAACCGAAAGGTAAAGGAAGTTACTGCCCCAGTTTTAATGTGGATGGATACAGGAGATTGTCTGGAATGACTATGAGCAGACCACCATTTCATGGACATCTCCAGAGGCATGTTCTCACCTCAGAAATTTACTCAATTTCCCGATGTGCTTTGCTCTTTAAAGTCTGGCTTACCTCGCTCATTCTGAATTTAATCAATTTCAACACTATTAAAAGCCATGAAGAGAAACACCCACATTGAATTAAATACCAAATCCATCTGGAGAATAGATTTGGTATTTCCAACTGGCTCACACACTCGGAGGGGCTCACGTCCTTTCTCCTTATCATGTGAAGACCCAGAGTTGCCAGGCCTTCGTGGCTGTGGCCCCTGGGAAACAATCTTCATGGTGGCAACTCTTAAAAACTTCCAGTGGCGCTGGGAAGTTGGCCAATTGCTTCTTAATTATTCAGGTGTGAATTCCCTATTTTGGGGATTACCAACAGCCAGTTTTTAATCTCAGTTCAGCTCCCCAAGACCCCGTACCCTGTTCTACTCTGTCCTATACTCTGCTCCTCAGCTTTATACATTCAGGGAGTGTGAACTAACTTTAATATTAACTGAAGTCACACAAACAGAAGTGGTATGTACTGGAAAGAGAATGATAAACTTTCAAGCCAGACAGACCTGGATTAAATTCTGGTCTCTGCCACCTCTGACTGGTATGATCATAGGAGAGGTGCTTCACCTCTGACACTTACCTTCCTCTTCTATAGAGTGGGGAGAACTCACCTAGGTGTTGCAAGGGTCAAAGGAAATGTATACTGACTTATTTGGTATTTCAATAAATGGTCATTAGCAATATTAGCAACATTTGATTCAAACTTTCCAGTTGATAAAATATTTTCTATTTTTTTTAAAGATTTTATTTATTTATTTGGCACAGAGAGAGAGATAGTGAGAGCAGGAACATGAGCAGGGGGGCAGCAGAAGAACGAAAATCAGGCTTCCCATGGAGCAGGGAGCCCAATGCGGGGCTCGATCCCAGGACCCTGGGATCATGACCTGAGCTGAAGGCAGATGCTTAATGACTGAGCCACCCAGGCACCCCTATTTTATTTTAATTAAATTCAATTAGCCAACATATAGTACATCATTATTTTCAGATGTAGATAAAACATTTTTCATACCCAAGTTCATATTACCCTACAATAATCCCATGGGGTAAATACTGTTACTGTTCTTACTTATAACTTCTTGCTACATTTCCCCACTAATGAGCTCAGTAAGACATTACTGTGTATAGAATATATTAAAATACTATAGCTTAATTGATTTTCCCAATGTATCTGATAAGTCTTTATGATGAGAAAAGCCAGGCTCACAATGTTAAGTGGTAACAATGACAGCAGTAGCTAACGCTTGCTGAACAAACTGCACTGATCTGGGCTAAGCACTTAAACACACCATGTCCTCATCCGTCATCATCTCTATTATGTAGACAGGAACTCCCAACTCAGATGAGGCTGAGGAAATTCTGGTAAGACTTTGGCCTTAATGAGTGGTAGAACCAGGATTGTAACTCACTCAGTCTGATTCCAGAGCTCATCCCTCATCCCTCATCCACTCCTACTCAAGTTCACATGACCAGTCAGACAGGGACGGGGCAAGGGGAGGGAGGAGGTGCTGGGGAATCATGTTTTCTGGATTCTTCCCTTTCTACTCCAGGTGGAGATCTCAAAACTAGTAGACAAGAGAAAGAGGAGCATGCTTGTTGCCAAGCAGATTGTGGGCACCCTCCCACAGGTTTGGGAACTATTGTCCCCAGCCAGGCACTACACTGACCCTGGCTGGAAGGACAAGATGGGAAGGTACCATATACTACCAGCAAGATTTCCTACTTCAGTACAGTCATCCTGGATTCCTTGCTTTCTCTCCCTCTTCAATCCATTAACCAGCCCCGTCAGGCACCAGTTAAAAACACATCCAGAACCCAGATGCTTCTCACCATCTCCACTGCTAATACTTTGATCCAAGCCACCATCATCTTTTGCCTGTATGGCCCCAATCACTAGCCTCCGAACTGCTTCTCCTTTCACCCCATACAGCTTATTCTCCACCAGGAGCCAGAGACATCTTTTAAAAATACACATTGGCTCATATGTCACTTGCCTGATCACAACTCTCCAGGGACTTTTATGACACTTAGAACAGAAGCTTACCTCCTGACCATGGCCTCACATGGTCTAGTCCCAGCCCACCTGACCACTCTCACTCTGGCCTTCTCCAGTCCAGTCACCATCGTCCTTCCTGATATGCCTTGAACACCGGCGGTTTATTCCCTGCACTTCCAGGCTTCCTCTGCCAGCTCCTGACATCCTCACTCCCTCCATTTGTTCAGGTTTCTGCTCAAATGTAACCTCTTCAGAGAGGCCTCCCTGCTTCAGGTTTTTGGAATGGCTCCCCTTGCCTTGTTATTCCCTATCCCTTTGCTCTTATTTCTTCCCAGCCCCTCTCTCCACCTGAAAGTATACTTCTGTTTACTTGCTGTCTGTCAGTTTCTCTCACTAGTATAACTCCATGAGAGCAGGGACTTTACCTGCCTTGTTCATTACTGTAGCATCAATAAATATTTCCCAGATGAAGCAACAAATACAATCCACATTTTCACCTGCTGAGACACCAGAAACCAATAGGTAAAAAAAGTCCCCACACTCCAGGAGCCTCGAATGCTGAGCAGCTGGCTGAACACACCGGTACCTTCTAGAGCTCAGGGGCGCTGTCGTGAGAAGCACGAGACGAATAGCTCTGACCCGGATCTCACTCATCCCCTCACCTCCAGCATGAATACAGCACATCAGAACTTTTTTTTTTCCCTAGCCTACCAGATATAAAGGCACCTATCTTCTTTTTCATGGTTTCTGGGGACACACAGGAAAAAAAATAAGCCAAGAGGGAGATAGAGTAAACAAAGTAACCTAGGTAACAGGAAAGAGATGAAATCCCTGCCTGGCCTGGAATAAACCTACCAGCTCTCAGCTGAGTCAAGAGAGGTTCTAAGATACCTGTAAAGAGCATTCCAGTTCTCAGCAAGACACCGCAGCCAAAGTGGCAGAGTCTGGGTTCTTGTATAGTACAGGCTGAGGGCGGCAGATCGGCTCGCAGTGGACTGTTTCCTTGTGGGTTTTGACAACTGCAGTCTCCCAGTCCACCTTAAAATTCCCAATCAGGACAGCAGTGAAAGAGCAATGCCTAAGGCACCCCGTGGTAATGCCAACCAGCTTCATCAGGACCACCTGTCTCCTATACAAGGGTCTGGACGTCCGGAGAAGGAATTACAGTCCACAGGCCTCAATTCCTTTCTGTCCTGAGGCATGGGTGGTTGTGCACTGATTTCTCAACCAAAACAAATCGTCACCAGCTTTCTGAAAGAGGAAGTGTTTCAAGCACAGAACCAATGTCTTCTGCCCACCTAGACCCTTTTCCTGCCTTTACCTACCTACCTGTCTTCTCACTTTGATCTGCCCTAGGAATGGTTCAAGTACTTTTTGGTCACAACAAACTGAGGCAGCAAAGGGCAAGAAAGGGGAGGACGTTCATAATCAGAGGCCTAACATTGACATGTGCGGCTATAGTCACCGCCAACTGGTTGTGGAAGATGGGCATACTTCGCCTCTCTAACCCTTCTCATTTGCACAGATCAGGTGCTGTGAAAATCAGCAAGGCAATGTCTGTGAAGGCACTCTGAGGAACTGTAAGCAAACTGTCTACTTTCATGCTTTTATATGAATAGCCTCTGGTTTGGGGTAATGATATTATTGATAACAACAACAGCAAATAATAACATTTAATGACTGCTTAGAATACCAGGCATCACTGAGCTAAAGCTTTCCATCCTAATCCCATTTAATCCATCCAAAAAACCAATGATGTAGGTACTAAAGCTATACTGATATCACAAATTAAAAAATAAAACAAAACCTGAGGCCTGGGGAAATTAATTTCCCAAGGTCACACACCCAGTTAGTCAGGAGGCTGGGATTCCAACCCATGTATGTAATAATATTGCAGAGCCTACTCTCCCAACCACTACTCAACATTTATCCCCACTGTGGGCAAGAGGACTTGATAGCCTCCGCTCAATCTTGTACACTCTGAACACTCTAATCAGGGTGGGAAGGAAAGACCCTGAGAGACCACAAGTATGTACTAAGAAGGAGGATTCAGTTTTCTCATCTGTAAATGGGGTCTATAATACCATCTACCTCACAGGGTTCTTATAAGGAGCAAACAACATAACATATATCAAATCCTGAGCACACTATCCAGTAATTAAGTATGTGCTCAATAAACATTGATCAAGAGCCTTGAGGAAAATCTTTCAGTCTCTGCCTCAACAACTCCTTGCACTGGACTTTAGAACTTAAAGATGCAACCAGAGACCTGATCACTGCTGCTTGGCTGAAGCCCAAACCAGAATGCCAAGGGGTGGTTCACACCTGCCCAGGCCGTGGTCTGCTGTTGGTACAGAGCCTACACTTCTAAGGAGGGATATTAGGCCACAGCAAAGTCACACCATAGCTGCATCTGTCATTCTAAAGTTGGCTGGGAGAGAGGATGGTTTGGTAAGTGTCACTTAGGACAAAGAGAAAGGCTTCTGATTATCTAGGCTAGCCGGAGGAACACCATTACCAGTCATGTCCTTGAGGGATAGGGTCTCACCAAACAAAATGGCTGAGATCCCATATAATAAAAATCTCTGAGGGCACCTGAGTGGCTCAGTTGGTTAACCAACTGCCTTCGGCTCAGGTCATGATCCCAGGGTCCTGGGATCGAGTCCCACGTCGGGCTCCCCCTGCTCTGCAGGGAGACTGCTTCTCCCTCTGCCTCTGCCTGCCACTCCCCCTGCTTGTGCTCTCTCTCTGTCAAATAAATAAAATCTTTAAAAAACTAAAAAAATAATAAAAATCTCTGAGAAAACAAGCTGTCCCTTCCCCTTTCTCTCTTGCTAGTCCCCAACCCCTCAGCCAGGGTTATTCTCAAGCTAGGGCATTATAGCACAACTGAAAATAATTTCAGTCCCATGTGGGCCACATTCACCATGTTGCACACACAAGTCATAATGCAAAGCAAAGTGCAGAAAATCAGCATTTGGGAGAGCTAGAATTATACCATCTTGCCTGCCCCTGGCTCAGAAGATAAAAGTGGTAGCCACAGAAACCTGCCATAGCATTGGAGGGAGGGGAAAGGAGAAAGCAAAAGGGCCCAGAGGAGTGGGGGTGGTGGGCTGGAAGGAATTCAGGTAAGGTAGAGAGCCAGTGCTTGTCTCCTATCAGGCCTGGCCTGGAAGGTGTGGATGGAAAGCTGAAGGGGAAGGTGTACTCAGCTGACTGCCTCATGGGCCAGCACTCAGGAGGTCAGGCCGCCATACCCACTAATGCTGCCCATCCTTCTCAGGTTTAAAAAGGGAAATGTTCTATTTATAAGCCACCGACCAGTGGAGACCTGGCAGCCACTGGATGGCTCTGATCCCACAAGGATCCTGGTTACCAGTGGCTGCCTTTTCCTGCCTCTCAACTGTGGGTGTTCTAAGAGCAAAAGGCCGAAGGTGACTGGAAGCAAAAGGAAAAAGAAAATCCTCTCTTCTGTCCTCTGCTGCTTTCATGAGAATGTTGGACTTTTAGTAATGTCTGATGGCTTTAAACCCTTTTCAAAATAGTGACCCATATGATCCCATGAAACCTTCCCCTACTATCTTTAAGACTAAATCTCTTTTTCTGTTTTACAGATCAAGGGTAGCTGAGGCCCAGAGATGAAGGGAATGTATAAATCAGAGGCAGAACAACAAGCAAGGTAATGGTGCTCTCCCAGCTCCTCTACTGGTCAAGAAAAGCCTGGATACAGCACGATCAGGGAATGTGACTGAATGATGGCCTAGAGAAGGATGGATATGTGTAATAGGAACCAAGCAGCTTTGGTTGTGTTGTCCAATGCCTGCAGAAGGGCAGTGGGCCATGTTACAGTTCTGTGCCTGGGAAGCTGCAGCATCACGGACACACACACACTGCCTCTCAGCATCTTGCAGAGCATGTGAGGAGCCACTGATAGTTCTAACGAGGAGGCTCACTGAGAAGCAATATGGGATGGCCCCTCAATAGCAAAGAGCCAAGAAGGTTAGGTGTTGATGAAAGGCCTTCCAGCTCCAGTGTGTTGGTCACATAATGACAGGATGGCAAAACAGAGGAAAGACTTCATACATATCGAGAAGTGGAGGAAGGAAGTGGGGAGTAACCTTGGCAATCAAGCAGACTCTGGTTTGAACGTCAGCTCCACTAGTTCTTGACTATGCTACCTGGACTTCTTTTTTTTTTAATATTTTTTATTAATTTATTTGACACAGAACGAGAGAGAGAGAGACAGAGAGCAAGCACAAGCAGGGGGAACGGCAGGCAGGGGAGAAGCAGGCTCCCTGCTCAGCAGGGAGCCCGATGTGGGGCTCGATCCCAGAACCCTGGGATCACGACCTGAGCCGAAGGCAGCTGCTTAACTGACTGAGTCACCCAGGCGCCCCCTACCTGGACTTCTTAAAGACTAACGCTCATTTATGAACTTGGTTGTTGTGAACAGCATTTCCACTAATGTCAACCATGGACATACCACTTTCATGCTGCCCGTCATAACTTTATTCCATCTTAAATAGCTTAATACAAGGGTAAGTTTTTTAAAAAGTAGTCTAAGGGGACACCTGGGTGGTTCAGTCAGTTAAGCGTCCAACTCTTAATTCTGGCTCAGGTAATAACCTCAGGGCCACGGGATCAAGCCCCACATTGGTCTCTGTGCTCAGCATGGTGTCAGCTTGAGATTCTCTCCTTCTCCCTCTGCCCTTACCCCCACTTGTGCTCTCAGTCTCTCTCTCAAGTAACTAAATAAAATCTTAAAAAAAAAACGTAGTCTAAGAAATGACAAACTCCTAGAGTCTGTGGGCCAGATTTGCCATTGCCTGATTTATAAATAAAGTTTTATTAGCAAACACGCATTTGTTTTCGTATTGTCTACAGCTGCTTTCACACTACAATATTGAGAGTTAAATAATACTGCAAAACTGAATATACTTACCATCTGGCTCTACTGAAAAGGAGGACCACTGTGCTAAGCAATAACATTTAGAAAACCAGGGGGTTTACATGTTCATGTGTTTTTCCCCTAATACACATGAAAATAAATATATAAATCTAAATGGTAATTTAAAATGTGTCTGGTACGACCTAAAACGATCTGAGATCCCACTAGTAGTGTGCGTACCCCACTTTGAGAAATGTAGCCATGAGGATTTAACGAACTAACACTCATATGGCACCAAGCCTGAAAACAGCAGGGGTGTCAGCTGCCACTCTTCGTTCTCCTCCCTGCTTCCCTCAGGAACACTTCTGCCAATCCAGTGAGCTTCCCCCTTCTTATACAACAGACTAATTGGCATAACCAGAGAGAGGAGATAAGAGAGAAGGATAAGAACCAATAGTAATGAGGCATCTATTAAATAATATGCCAGACACTTTGCTAAACTTCAGTCATCACAGCAACTTCATGAGACAGGTGTTGGTATTTATCTCCCATTCTACAGAAAAGGCAATGCAAGCTTAGAGAGGTCCCGCACTGACCTGTGCCACAGCCAGTGCGCCAGCATGCTAATCCACACCACTCCCACAGTACCTCCACTGAAACAGCTCTCTCCAATCCACATGGTGGGATCTACCCACAGGAAATTATCTGAGGTATGTGCAAACACTGAGGTAGAAGCATGCTCAGGCTGACACTACTCATAACAGCAAAAATCTGCAGAGGACATCCAAGTCCGAAGACAGGAAATAGTTCAACAAATTTGGACATAATCCTATAATCCTATTAAACAACCACTGAAATGGCATTTATAAACAATTTTTATGATGTGGGAAAATGCTTGCAAATTATTTAAAGCAGGATACAGAAAGTATATTCAGTATAATGCCAAGGGAATCAAAATACATGTTGACATTGACAAAATCCATATAAGACATCATGAAAAAAAGACAAGAAAGAATTATCTCTGGGGTGGTATTAGAGATGATTTATATTGAATTTCTGAGAACTATTACTATATTTCCTTCATATTTTATAATGAATTCATATTATTTTTCTGGTAAGCAAAAATACCTTTTTTTCCAGCTGCTTAGGGGATTCAGGGTTTCCTACCATGTCCCAGTGTAAATGACCACCTGAGTGAGCTCTTGAGCATTACACAAACCCAAAGGATTCTTTTCAAAGTACCAGATTAAAAACAAACTGGAAGAAAAGACGGAATTGACATCTGGAAGCAGAGGAAGTGCTAGATTTCCTTCTTCTGGGGAAAGAGGGAAGGTAGAAAGGTCCCATTTTTTTTTTAAGTCTTGCTAGCCTAGCTGGAAGCCCATTCTGAGATCACTCTCCAACCAACTGACTCCGGGCATTTTGTCCACACGGCAGGTACATGTGCAGATAGCATGACGATTACACGCACCGCCGCACGTGATGGGCCATTTGGCCGTTGTCTCCACATGGTCTGAACCTCAAAAGTAGACCATATACTCCTTGGAGGGGTCCTTCCCCCTCTGCACTCACACTGTCCCAAGCCACGGGCACTTCAGAACTTTGAGAGGTATTCACTGAATGCAGAGCTACAGGAAGGCTGGACTCCTGCTGGGAAACCAGGGAAGCGTCAGAGTAGGGAGCACACAGGAACCCATCGATAAAGGGCGAGAAGCACCGCCATCAACTGCAAAGTCCTCTTTTGAGGACTTTTTCTTTCTGCAGAAAAGCCAGATGGTTGGTATGGAGCTGAGTGCGAAGTGCACGAGAAGGCATGTCTGGAGCAACCTGGCCATAGACCTTTGAAATAATCCGATTAACCTATGGAGTTTGAGTGAATATTCACATCAGGAAAGTGGCACTGTGGAGGCAAGGAGAACAAGCTCAGGGTCTGGCTCAGTCTGTCAGCCTTCAAACAGCTGAGAAGCAGTGGGATAGCAGCATTTCTGTAAACAAGCTAATCTCTTTAGAGCTAAGTAGGCAGTGACATTTATTATTTAAAAACTTCTAACTTGGAAGAGATCAGCTCACATTAGAAAAGCCTGCCCTTCCCTCACTCTCTTGCACTGGACTGGAGTTTCCTCTCTGACAAGTTCTCGCCTCTCTAACCATCCCTCAGGTGAGACTATAGGACAACAGCAGCCTTGGCAGAGAAAAGGCCACTTCCTGGCTTCTTCTCCTGATTCCTCCGGGAGCTCATTTCAAAGGATAATAAACCCATTCTCACAAAGCCTCTGGGGAGGAAATCTCACAGCCGCAGTCAAGGGCAGGACAAGCAAGAGGACCCGGAGACTGAGGAGACATGCACTGAGGTGGCACAGGGGGATGCAGAGAGCGGGGTGGGAGCAGGGGTTCTTGCCCAGTGCAGAGTCCTGTTCCTCCCCATGAGAAAGGGGAAAAACCCATGACAGCCATCAGTCTGGTTATTGGCACTGGGGTGTGATGAGCAAAGCAGCTTAGGGAACAACAAACCATACTTCCTTCCTCTCTAGTATTCTTACTCGCATCTTCTCCCTCCCTTTCTCTAGCAGGCAAAAATTTGGACAACTAGAGAAAACTCAGTATCACTGACGTATATTACTGACATTCTATGAACAAACCCAGGGCAAGTCCCTGATGGCAGCAGGATCCCCGGTAAGAGGCCCATATAATTGGCAAAAATAGCAGACTGGTTTTTGAAGTTAGTATTTGAGGATTAACTTAACCAAGAATGCCCAAGACCTCTAGGCAGAAAACTAAAACTGACAAAGGACACAGGCAATCTAAATAAAAGGAAAGACATTCCAAACTTTTAGAGATGAGTTAATATTATAAAAGTGTCAATTTTCTCTGAATTAATCTATAAATTCAATACAATTCTAAAGGAAAGTTTTAAGTTTTTGAAGAACTTATAAAACTTATGTTAGAATTTACACACAAGGCTAGAGGTCCACAGGCAGCTAAGTCAAACCTTAAAAAGTAGAGTACCAGACATGGAAGACTTTTCTCAAAGACATCACGTGAAAAGCAGAGAGGTATTACCACCAGAAAAAACAGACCAAGAACTTAAAGAACTCAGACAAAGAGCTCAGCTCCACAAACCTAATATACAATAAAGCTGGCCCCATAAGTCAAAAGCAGAAAGGCTGACATTTGTGGGAAAGCTGACTCTTCATGTGGATAACAGTAAAACTGGATCTTCATGAAACACCGTATATGATAGTAGGTACCAGTTGGATTAAAATCCTCAACATGGAAGACAGAATCATGAAGCCAGTGAAACAAAATACAGCTGCACATCTTTGTGACATGGGTCAGAAAGGCCTTCTTTAAAATACAACTTGAAAACCATAAACCAGAAGATGAAAATTAAAAAAAAAAAAAGTACTTCAATATATAAGAGGGCTTTACATTCAAGTAAGAATATCATACATAATTTTAATAGATGACAAGATGGGAAAATGTATTTAAATGTCTACAGCTAACAAGGGATGAATATCCAAAATAGAGAAGAGGGGTGCCTGGGTGGCTCAGTCAGTTAAGCGTCTGCCTTCAGCTCAGGTCATGATCCCAGGGTCCTAGGATTGAGCCCCGCATTGGGCTCCCTGCTCAGCGGGAAGCCTGCTTCTCCCTCTCCCACTCCCCCTGCTTGTGTTCCCTCTCTCGCTGTGTCTCTCCCTGTCAAATAAATAAATAAAATCTTAAAAAAAATAAAATAAAATAAAGAAGAAACTTTACAAATCAATAAGAAAAAAGGGGCAAATGGAAGAGAACTATGAGCAAAGAACATGAACAGTCGGTCAAAAGAAGGGGAAACCCAGTCAAAAGGCATATGAAGAGATGCTCAAACACTAATTATCAGACAGATGCAAATCAAAACAATAATGAGCTATCATATTTATATGATTGACAAAAAATTAGAAAGCTGAATAAAGGAAAATTTGGCAGAAATGAAGAAACCCTCGTGTAGGGCTGGTGGGACTGTGGATGGGCCACTCCAGAGAACTACTCCCTCAAACTAAGTATACTCACACCTTTTGACCAGCCAACAATTCTCCTCATGGGTGTATCCCAAAGAAATTCTCACACAGGGAGATGTGCGAGCTGTACGAAGATGTTCACTGTGGTGCTGTTAGTGCTCATGAGGAGCTGGATGCACAAGGAGATAGAGTATGTAGCTCTGTAAAAACAGATACAGATATGTATCTGTACTGTATCTGTATATATGTATATATATATGTATCTGTATATATGTATCTGTATATGTCTGTGGTGTATGACAATATACCACAGACAGCGGACAGAAGCCACAGTCTAGAAGCAGACAGAGGAATAGGGATGGCTCCCAATGCAATGCTGAGGGAGCAAAGAAAGAGAACAAGACATACCATCACGGTAGATAAAAGACACAATATTGCTCAAAAATACACTTTAGTGTACACATTAAAATGGTGGTTTATATAGAAGGAAAGAAATAAGAGCTGGGAAAAGAATTCAAAGTGAAGAAATCAAGAAATGAATCAATGAATCAATGAAGGGAGGGGCCTCTGATGATCCCATGCGACAAATTGGGTAGTATGATTCAGTCAAGCCCTCTACACGTGAGATCCAAACAGAGGCTGGAGAAGAAGACAGGAAAAAGGCTCTGCAAAGAAATTTGTGTTTGTTTCTCTGCTGCCATCCTCTCCTTGACAACTGGGCCGTTTGGAAAATACCAGCAGCTGACGCGCATTATTTACGGTGCTGTCTGATACCCCACAGGCACTGTATGCCCTGAGAGGAGCTTCAAAATCAAAGCAACAAATTCAGAAGTTTCCCCAAAGGAATTTCCTTTTCCTACCTGCCCCTTCAGAACACTCTGGCTCTGGGATAAAATGGGGGCATTCAGACGCCCATGACAACATTTTCTAGAAAGGAAAAACCTAGACATTTAGAATTTGGATACTCAAGGCAAAAAAGCAATGCCAAACTCTGAAATTCCTGTTAGACTGACATCCCTCAAAAACAGTTTTGATGGTGGTATAAGCAGAGGGTTGCAGAACAATCAGACCCTGGACAACAGTACCACCTGTGGTGGCAGATGAGCCCCAGGGCGGGTGTAGAGGGAAAATGAAAATTACTTCAATCCACAGACATGGAAAGTCCAACCACGTCAGAAGTGAAAGGGAGCTAAGGCATTATACGATGTGAAAATGGGGTCTCAATGCCAGAGGAGGTGAGAGACGATCAATCCAGAACCCTACTCTGGTTTTGCCAGCTTGGAAACAGAAGATATTTTGGAATAATACTTTAAAAAATTGTTTCTATCCAAAGCACTCCTGGAAAAATGGCCAATATGTTTTAACCCATCATTTTTCTCTCCGGCTTATTAAATGAAAGGGTAAGCAATTGAAAAATCATTCGACACTCCAGGAAGCCAGCTCTCTGAGAATAATGGGATGCCAAAAGCAAACTGTTCCAAGGGTCTGTGTTCTCCAAAATGGAACTTTTTCTATTGCTCTTTTTTGGGGAGGCAGAATATCCTTGTGGTTAACAAGAGCCTCTAGGGTTAGACAGAATTCAGATTACATTGTGCTGCGTTAGTTTACTAACCTCAATTTCCTAATATACAAAGTAGATCAAAAGTACCTATCTCACACAGTGTTTCAAGTATTAACTAAGCTCATATGCATAAAACATCCTTAAACATCGTAAGTGGTGGATAATTGCTATCTATTAACAGCTAAGATTTTTAAATACATACTCACTGCCTGAGGGTTCTAGAGGGGAGGGGGGTGGGGGGATGGGTTAGCCTGGTGATGGGTATTAAAGAGGGCCCGTATTGAATGGAGCACTGGGTGTTATATGCAAACAATGAACCATGGAAGACTACATCAAAAACTAATGATGTAATGTATGGTGATTAACATAATAAAATTAAATTAAAAAATATATACTCACTGCAGACAATGCAAAGCATGGAGAAGTATTTAAAACAGAGAAGGTCAGTCCCTCCCAATAATCTACACTCTATCCACATTATAATTTCATAATCAAGGTCTTTCCAGACTTTTTTCTATCAATATATCTAGAGAAGTCAAATATTTTATTAAGAACATTGCTCTGTAACCTGATTTTTTTTAAACCTCAATTAACAATATACCGTGTGGGGCGCCTGGGTGTCTCAGTCAAGTGTCTGCCTTAGGCTCAGGTCATGATCCTAGCGTCCTGGGATTAAGCCCCACATCAGGCTCCCTGCTCTGTGGGGAGCGTGCTTCTCCCTCTGCCTGCCACTCCCCCTGCTTGTGCTCTCTCTCTCTCTGTCAAATTAAAAACAACAACAAAACCCCCAAAACAACAACAAGAACAAACCAATATACTGAGGGCACCATTCCCACAAATATACTTAGATCACTCTTGTTCTTTTTAAAGACTACACAGTACCTTGATATTTTTAAAGATTTTATTTCTTTATTTATTTGAGAGAGAAAGAAAGAGAGGGAGAAAGAGAAAGAGAGAACGTGAGCAGGGAGGAGCAGGAGAGGGAGAATCTCAAGAGGACTCTGCACTAAGCATGGAGACCAACACAGGGCTCGATCCCAGGACCCTGAGATCATGACCTGAACCTAAACCAAGAGGCACCCCATATCTTGATATTTTTAATCAACTTCCTTTTGCACATCTAATTGTCTCCCCTTGTTATTATTACCAATGCTCCAGTGTACTTCTTTGTTGCACAAATATTTTTTGTACTCTGGTCTATTTCTTTAGGACAAATCACTGGTTCAAAGGATATTGGCTTCCAATACATATTCCTCAAAGGCCCTACAGAATGGTATAACCAGATGGCATGCCCACCCGGAGAATCAGGGTCATCTTTCAAATCTACTGGCACTTATCTCAAGCAGAGAGGAGAAGGTTTATCACAAGTCACAAGCAAACTTCTCGTTGGTAGTCACTCATATGCATCTCATTCCCCAGAGTTCTCGGGTCATTCATTATAGAACAGTGTGTCCCAGGTTGGGGCATGGCATGGGCATGTTTTTTAAGTCTGCTTGGCCATCTGTCCTCTCTTGTTCTGGTGGGTTCCCTGATTTCCCACTGGAAAACTACCCTGATCCCATTTTATGCAATACTCTTAAAACTCTCAGTAACAGTATGCTGTTTTCCCCTGAGTCAGCCTAAGCTAGACCAACCTGTTGTTATCTTCCTGGGAATCTGAATTTTCAGAAGAGTGAGGCAGATACTAAAAAACAGTTCAGAGCTTCATCATCCTGCAGATATTATTCAGAAGACCCTTTCTTATTGGTTCCTGGGGCTCCAGAGCTGGTGTGTTTTCAAGCCTGGCTCTTCAGCTCTTCCTACCTTACTGTGAGTTACTCAGTAGCCTTCCATATTCCTTCATTTTCATTACTGTGGTTTTTGCTATTGTTATTTTAGAATAAGTTAGCCAGAATTGATTTCAGGTACACTAAAACAATCCCACCTGGGGATACCGGGGGAGGGGGGGAATTTTCCCTTATTCAATTCTTGAAGGAAAAAGAAAAAACTTTTTCCCTCTTCTAAAGTCCTCTTAACCTACCAATAGCAACCATACCAAATTACTTAATATTTTTTATAAAACTCCTGGTCAAAATCTGTATTTTGGAAAGAATGAAAGGAAAATCTCTGTCCTTTAATGAATTTAACACACACAAAAATACCTCATCCTTTTGTCCACATGGAGAAGCACTGCTTTACTGATTTTTTGACATCACTGGAATTAATGGGAGGGCTCTTTGAATGTTTCTCCAAGTGGGTTTTACAAAGCCAATTCGAAGCAAGGGGAAAGGATTTCCTTTGCACTCTTATAAGCAACCTGGAAGGAACTGGTTCATACTCCTATGCACCAAGGACATCATCAGCCCTGACATTAGCAGTAGCTTTTCATTTTAATCCCATCATCTTTACAAGGTTACAGGTGCCCTTGGAAATTATGATTAATCAGAGTGCTCAGAGCCAGCAGCAGGGGAAATATGCTGTATATTCTACAGAGGCTGCCCAGGGTCATTCCCATTGAGGAGGAATATTATTACAGACTTCACCATCTCCACTCTTTCTTCTCCAAAAAGGTAACAAAGAACACAGTTACTAAGCAATCCCTAAAATAGTTGTTGCCTATCCAGTCCTTTGAACAAGACTGTGTAGGAGGCAATTCTGGCTTTCTCCTAGGACAAGGTTCTTGGGAAGCTGCACAGTACTCGACTGAGTGGCTTTTAAGTGGTTAGTGGAGCTACATTCTCAAGACCTAGGGTTAACTGAGATAATATACTTGAAAATGCTTTGTCAAGTGTGAAGGGTTATATATCGCAAGGTGTCATTACAGCCTTGCCTGTCAGGCTCACTAAAATGTCCTGGAGTCACTGACATGGTAAGTCAGGATGGAAGCAATGGACTACACCAGGGAAATGGGGCAGACCCAACATGCCCACAGCACCCCCTGGTGGTTATTCCCCAGAGTAGCAACTTTTAAAGCTCAATCCCAACCCCAGCTGTAGAAAATTATCCAAAGGACATACTTACTTCCTTCACTCTGACTGTCTTTGTTCGAATTGTAGACCTAGAAAACAGAAATAAACATTTACTTGTGTGAATTTTCTACCACACTACAGGTTCAATGAATAAGATCATTACCTGCCCCCTTTCCCTAATTTATGCTATAAAATGGAAGGCAATTTCTGGCCCCCAAACATGAATCCTCTCTAAAATTATCTACTTCCCAGTATTTACTTCATCAAGTATGTATACATCAGAATCACCTATGGATACATTCTCAAGTATTCTCAAGTATGTATACATCAGAATCACCTATGGAACTTTACTCTAAAAAAAGATCATATTCTTTAAAAACAAAACTTATGTGTATATTTAAATTAAAAAGAAGAAAAGTTTTAAATAGTTACAATCATTAAGCATTTACTGTGCACCAAGCAACATGCTGAGCAATCCACATGAATGATCTCAAATTATCTACACAACAATTCTATTGAGTAGGAACCCATCACTGCATTACAGATGGAGAATCTGAGACTTAGAGAGGTTAACTAAGGTCTCACAGCTAGTAAATGGCAAAGTCAGGACAAAGATACATTATAAACTGCTAAGTGTTAACACTGGGGTGTGGAACCAATACTTTATATGGTTTTGAAATTTGAAAGTTGTAAGGAAAATTCGTTACTTTTACAATGTAAATCCCTTAAATTATTTACAGAAATCATAAAAGGGGAAGTGCTCCAATAGAGAAAAAGAGAAAATACCCCAATATAAAACACACAATGACATACTGCAAGAGTCGGCAAGCTTCTTCTGTGAAGAGCTAGACAGTAAATATTTTAGGCTTTGTGGGCCAAGAAACAAAATCAGTATTACGCAGATACTTGTTTAACAAGAGAGAAAATGAATTTCCACAAATTTTTGGTTGATAAAATTTAAAACACAGTAATTTTTTGAAATACAGGTATAATATTCCTCACAGTAAAAATCCCTTTTAGAGTTCCAAGGGTCTCTTTTCAGAGATGCTTGGCTCAGTTCCTCTAGAAGTTAAGTAAGTGGTTCTCAACCAAGAGTGGCCATCAGAATCCTGTGGAATCTCTCTTCCAAGGAGTATAATTTTTTGAAATGCAGATCTACCAATCAAAAGAATGGGGTTTTATTTGTTTGTTGGTTTTACATAAGGAGGATAACATTTGGCTTAATTAGGGTTCCAAGTCAGTATTTCCTATCAAATCAATTGCAGATGTTCATCTACAAATGCCAGGTTATACAAAAACCAGGTGGTGTGCTGGATTTGGTCTATAGGGCAGTTTGCCAATCCCTAATATGGTGACATTAGTAAGTAAGATAAACCCTCTGTTATAAAGGGAAAAAAATCATAGTTTTCCAAATCTCTCTTTGGTGATTATTATTCTTTATATATGAAAATGCATAGGGTAAAGCTGGCTATCATAAGTATGTATGTATGTATGTATGTATGAACATATGTACAAAGCTGGCCGTCATAAGTATGTATGTATGAACATATGTACATATGTATGTATGTATCCATTGATCTACCTACCTACCTACCTACCTACCTACCTATCTATTCCAAGTGATTCTGATGGCTACTCTTGGCTGAGAACCACTTATTTAACCCCTAGAGGGGTCAGAGCCAAGCATCTCTAAAAAAGAGTCATGAAACCCTAAAAGGGATTTCTACCTGCTAGCAAGTGTGGGTTGGAATGGCTGGTCAAGAGCTTTCCAACCTAGCCCTTCAGTTGCCTTGAGTCATTGGGTAAGGCTCTCACCCTGTCTGGGCCTCTACTGCCTCATCTGTAAATTGAAGGAGTTGGCCAAGAGGGTTTTGAATGATCAAACTCTAAGAAGGACAAATCACTCCATTTTATTATTATTGATTTCCTAAAGAACCACTATTTGAAAGTCAGGAGGATGAGGATTAGAGAAAAGGGTTTCTGTACTTGGGGCAAAGGCATCAGTTTTTATGCTTAAAAGTTCTAGAGATGAGGGGTCAAAAGACTGTGATCCTGGCACAGCGTTTTGGAAGGAGGAAGACCAGTGCAACTGGCAATCAGTACATAGTAGAGAAGGGAGGAAGACGAAAATGTGGCAGAGAGGCAGCAACGCAATCCTGCAGGATGTTGTGACCTGTGAGTGAAACAGGTAGCCTCGTAATAGCTAGGACCAGCAACCCATGGTGAATGGTGTTCACTAACCTTGGAAACTGCGTGAGCCAAGTGCAAGGGAAGAGACCCTACTTTGTCAAGAATTTTTTTTTCAGCATCCCTGACCAATTCATTCCATTAAATTTAAACATTCTGAGAGAAACTTGCTCCTGTTTATAAATGGCAAAATCTAGAAAGAAAAACGAAATGCAAGACTTTTAACTCTTCTTTATTAGGAGGAGAATTTGCACCAAAGTACTTTCCTTCAAGGTTTCCTGGGTCTCAGGAAGTGCTTGCCTGCAACACCCAAGCATTCCCCAAATCGGAGAGGCATGATCAATGAGCCAAAGGTGCCAGAAACATGTGCTGCCCAATCCTTTAAGGCCAGGCCATTCATCTCTGCTAGTTTGGTAAATGAGCCAAAGAGAATGAGTTTTGAAATAAAGCTAACAAACCATGCCCTCCAGAACTGTGTGACTACATGGCCCAACAAGGAAGGCCCAGGATGGGGGAGCAGCCTCACCACCACACAGGCCAGATGGCAGCATGGTAATAGGACTAAGTGGGAATGGCTTTGTTTAACTTTACCAAGTACCACACACATCACTGAATCCTTTTAACCACGTTATGGCATAAGTACTAGCACTGTTCCCATTTTGCAGATGTGAAACCTGAGGCCCAGAGAGGTTACACAGTTTGTCCAAGGACAGAGAGCCAGTGAGAAACTTCCTATTCTATCTTGCCTCCACAGGGAGGTTACAATACTCTTTAACTTTTCCAAGCAGTAGCAAATGCGCATTACTACCAAGCAAAACCAGTAGTCTATAGTCTATATATACCTCCCTCCCATACCAGCAGAAGCCAAGGGCATGCAATTCACCCTTGAAAAATGGTCAGTCTGTTCTGGAGAAATCTGTATTATTATTATTATTCAAGTGTAACTAACATACATTGTTATATTAGTTTCAGGGGAAATCTTCTACAGATCTCATGGTGGCCCACTAGTATAACACTGAAGTACAGAGGCGAGGTCAACTACCTGAAATAAAGTGTCTTTGGCCATGGCTTCTGTCTTATGACTGATTAGCCGAATTATCTCAGGTTTACAAGCTTTCAAGTAAGCTTCTCAAGAGCCTTTGTCTCAAAAGGATAGAACATAACTCTCCTGGATTAATTCAAGGAGACACGAGTCACTAAACAGTCCCTGTATTACGGCTCCTGTGAAGACTAATTCAGTTAATACGCTTTCTCCCGTCACTTACCATCTCTAAACCTTAATCATGCCACCTGTAAAATGAGGATATTAACATTCCCTACCTCTTAAGGGTGTGTGAAAATTGAGTAAGATAAAAAATATAAAACATTTAATGCAAAGCAGAGAACACCAGTTCCATGTCCCACTTAGAGTTCCATAAAGATAAAATTTCACCACCATCATTTTCATCCTCCTCGTTAATTCTCTTCACTTATCCCCTCTGGGGTAAAAGGCTAAGGATGGGAATGTAGGTTGAGGGATCCGGTAACACAGGGCTCATGAGCATTTTAATTTAACCAACTGAAACTGATTAAGGGACTAAGGGCAAGGAAGAGAAAGAACCATCCAAAGTCAACTTAGAGAGCAATGGGTTCTCAATTTTTTTTTTTAAAACAGCAGTCAAAAACAAAAGTAACCACCTACTGCCAACCACTTGTTCAACCACTTTTTCACCAATTATGTGCCACGCACCATACGAGGCATTGAGATGAATTATTTTATTTCATCCTGAAGCCTTAGAGGGTAGTAGCACTGCCTCTACTTCACGGCACTATGTAGCTTAAATAACTTCCCAAAGTTTACAAAACTAACAAATGGCAGAGTGCTCTAGACTAGCTGTGCTCAACCACAACTTCATGCAATTTCCCCACTCAGTCCCACTTTCTAGGGGAGAAAAAAAAAACACCTTGGCAATTAACAAAGAACTCAAAAGAAGCTAAGCAGTAATTAAAGTGGCAACAATGCAACCATTATGTAAGAACAAAATTTCCATCCAATTTAAACATAACAGTAATTCCACAAACTTCCAATTAATACAAACATAGCAGTAATTGAAAACCACAACCAGCTTGAGACACTTCAGGATGCCCAAAAAACATCCTTCCCTGAAACTCTGAGCACATATAGAGAACTAGTCAGCATTGCCAAGGACTGTGGGGCAGACAGATTTCCTAGTAGAGCACCACATTCGAATTCTTGTCAAACTCTATTAACAGGCTAAATTTAGAAACTTTAAGTGACACTCCTGAGAGGTTACAAGTAAGACAACCTGGGTCTGTGGAATGCCACTCAATAGTGGACATGCTTTTTTAGATCAAGGAGGGACCCTCTTGTCACAGTGGGCCACAAGCTACACTTGGGAAAGCTTTGAGAAGGAACTGTCTGAATCTTAAGCACGGAGAGATAAAACCAATTTGAATACCTTGCAATAAAGAAGGATGTGTCTAGGGGCCAGAGCTCTGGGAGCTAGGTATTGGCTCCTCCTCTTCCCATTAGGAGTGTGCCTCTCATCACAGCCTGATGCGCAGGAGAAAACAGAAGTAAAATGGCTGCCACTGCTTTTCTCTTTTTCACCTAGCAACCCCCCCTCCCTTCTGCTCGCCCTTTCCACTGCTACCAGTTTCGCATTTGCTGGCTTAGAGGGGCTCTCTTGAAAGTCAAGTCGATGTAAATGTATCTGATGGCTCTTTCTGATGACTTATTTTTGAACAAAGGTGAAAACCTTGCTCTTGCACCCTCCAGAATTACTCAGAAAGAGGGCTCAGTGACTAGAATATAGCAGGCCACTCAATAAGTATTGACTGGATGAAGTTTTTGAGTAGAAGAATAAAGGAGAGACTGAATTTTTTTTTTCTTTTTAAATCACCATGTTGGGGTTTTTTTTTTCTCCCCCTAAAGGGGGGAGAAAAATTTTTTATTTATTTATTTGACACAGAGAGTGTGAGCGAGAGAGAGCAAAGTAGGCAGAGGCAGAGGGAGAAGCAGGCTCTCTGCTGAGCAGGAACCAGATGCAGGGCTCTATCACAGGACCGTGGGATCATGACCTGAGCCGAAGGCAGATGCTCAACCGACTGAGCCACCCAGGTGCCCCCCCCCCCATGTTGGGGTTGATGAAGACAATGCACTGATGCACTAACCAGATAGGAAAGGTAAGCAGATCTATCATTGCTGAGCGACTATATGTCATTCTTCCAAATATCTGGAATGCTCCAGGAATCTCTACATTAGAGAAGAATGAAAATGTACAATTTAGGCCTTGTTACGAGACAATATAAAGCAGATTTACATTATTTGGCTTAACTCAAGGCTGTCAAGACTCAAAAGGGCGTCACCAGGAAGTTGTGAAATCCGAACCAAAGAAGGGGTTACTATACCTCATGCTACTGAGTCTCCCCTCCCCTATACAAAAGAGGCACCGCAGACTCAGGCAGTCTTGGAAAATGGCCCAGCAAAGAGTGACCAAATGGCTGTGCTCCTGAAGCCAACTGAAGAGAGAATCTGACGGCTGCTCAAGCCTTCTTGCATACCAACACACCAGCATACTAGTGAATACAAACAACTACTTGCTGTTCAACATGATTATGACAATGATGACAGAAAAATACACTTTCTTTCCCATTTGTTCAAGCATTTCCGGCTGGTTTGTACCTAAGGATATAAAGGGCTTATGTCTTGTATAATTCCTCAATAATACTGGGGGAAAACAAAGTGCTCTAGACACCTGCTACTTCTACCCTCTTAGCATTCACGTTCCACATGGACACCATCCTCATTCTCCCTGGGGAGTCACCATAACCAACTTATCAATTCTATCACTATCATATTCCTTAAATCTATTCCTCATCCCCATTTCTTCTTCTACTGCCCTCAGCCAGATTTGAACCACTTGTTGGCACCCTGGCATTGGCCTTCTACCTGGTCTTGCTGGCTCTGCTGTCTTTCCACTGAAGAAAAACCATCAGGAGATCACAATACTAGTCTTCAAATACTCAAAGGGCTGTCATGTGGAAGAATGGCAAGACTTACTATTCCGAACAGAGATGAAAGTCAGGGTGGTGTCCTAGGATGGCAGATTTCAGAGGGATACAAATAACTGACAGTTAAGAGCTCTTCATAGTCCAGGAAAGCAGAGAAACTGGCTGAATGTCATTCTGACACATAAGACTAAGCTCCATTTCATCTAGAAGGTGGCCCTGGGCATTCCTGGGCTGACAAATGCAACTTCATTTGAGGTTTAATTATTGTGACCCTATCCTCTCCCCTGTACAAGACTTCAGTGGATTCCAGGATGGGGGAAATGGCCTAGCGTCAGGTGAAGCAGGGTGGTAGACAGAGTAGTGATGTGGCCCTGGAGAGTTGGTGTTAAAGCCTGGTTCTACCACATTTTAGCTATGCGCCTTCACGTGGCAATTTAACATTTCTGAGTATGTTTTCTTTTTTTAAAGATTTTATTTTTATTTATTTATTTATTTGAGAGAGAGAGAAAGCAGGGAGAGGGAGAGAGAATCTCTAACAGACTCCCTGCAGAGCATGGAGGCTGACACGGGGCTCAATCTCACAACCCTGAGATCATGACCTGAACCAAAACCAAGAGTCGGACGCTTAACTGACTGAGCCACCCAAGCATCCTCTGAGTACGTTTTCTTATTATAAAGTAGAGCTAAGTAATATACTTCGAGGTGGTCTTAGAAGAACTAAAATAGCCTCACAGCACCTGCAAGTACTCAAAAATGCTATTTCCCTGTCTGCTGCCTCCACAAAGATGTTCTAACTGACTTCATGGCTGCAGACCCCCTATTGCTTTGGCCTCTCACTGCTCTGACAGTCTGTCCTATACAGTTTAATACTTCAAAATACAATTTCCCATTTTCCATTATTTCTAATCTGCAAATAAATTCCTTATGACCAGTTCTGTCTTACATTTCTACCAGGGGTCTCCCTGGCATCTAACACAACGCTAGGCATATGGTTAGTGTGTAAGAAGTTGCTCCTGATTGAGGGACAAAGGAGCTTAAGACAAAGGATGAACCTTCTTTCAGTCATTCTCAGTGGGTCGGAAGTGGACCCTAAGGACCGTGATGAGGAAATTATCCTTAGAGTGAGGCTTTCATATTTTGAGTGTCGCTGACACTTAACGCACTTCCTGTGAGAAATTTCAATTTAAGATCATAGAATTTTAAGGCAAGAAACTGGTTGTCACGGGGCATGTAGGTGGTCAGTCACAACCAGAGATGCAGCCAAGGGGTGGGCCAGCTATTGTAACTTGTTTCTGGTCCTGCTAGATTTTAAACATGAGTGCAATGTTTCTGGAGTTACTAACACTGACTGCTGTACATGCTCCTCCCCCACAGCCCTGTGATTTGCCTGTTATATAAACACTGTTGCCATAGTTATAATTCAGGAAGCTTTGTTGTTTGACCTCAAGAAAAATTCAACCTCAAATCAGGGTAACACTGACTCTCTAGACCCACAATAGACCATCAGAGTGTAAGACCTGCCAAATTCCTTCAAGCTTCTAGAAGGAACTACTGTATTTTGGGTAACAAGCAAGCAACAAGAAGAGGAAACGCTGCAACATTATGCAATTTCCTTGCATTTCATATTCAGAAATCCTGAAAACCCCTATAAGCAACTTCCCTAGCTTTCAACCCAAGATCAGAGTCACAGCCAATATAAACAAACCTGTACGCAAAAGAGGAAAAATGAAATCTAAGTAATGTCCAAGTAAGAAGAGTATTTGAGGAAAATTTTAAGGGCAACAGAAAAAACCACAAGCTCACTTGATAGCAAATGTACTACATTAAGTAGATGGTATATGAGCTGACACGTATGTAGGATGTGGTCAGATCAGAGTGCGAGGAGTCTTCTGGCTTTAGCATTTCCTGGCTTCACACCGACGTAACATTAAAAAGTGGGTATGAACCCACTAGCCCATCACCATGATGCTTCTACCACCCCATTCGTCAGACAAAAATTGTAATTTTAAACAGAGAAAGTCTTTCTGTGTTCCTCTGCCCCCTCCCCCCACCAACACCCCCTCCATGTCTTTGGAAATAGTGGCACAGCTCCATCAGAAGAGGGAACCTTGTTCTTTTGTGCTTTGGAAAACTGCAAATGAGAAATTCTTTGGTACAGTACACATGATTCCAAAGTTGGAGCTTGTGAGGTTCTGCTACTAGAGCAGGGCCCTGCCCAGGAGAAAGGACAGCCAGACAGTGAGTCACTGCACAAAATTCACTCCTTTCAACTTCCAGTCCCTTCATCCCTGCAATGCCTCTCCCAGAGGCAGGAGGGAAATTTATCCAACACAGGCACAGGTGACTTCTTTCCCTACAGACAACTGGTAGGTCAGAGTACTGCATTTCTAGATAGATGACTCAAAGCCGAGTTTCCCCGGATACAGGTCCTACCCTAAATCTAGGAATAAACCTGATGTCAACCCAGCATATGCAGCAAGAGGTTCTGGGAATATTCGCTTTGATTTTTTTGCTCTGAACTGGTAGGGAGGGGATCCCTAGCTCTTTGACATGAGGAATCTCTGTTTTCCTGAAACACCCAAGGAGCAGAATAGGGTTTACAAACTGTATTTTAGATTCTAGAATCCTTTCTGGTTCTACAAAGGTTAAAAAGTTATTAGACGGAGCCCTTTCTTATCTCCAGACAGTGTCAAAGGAGGAGGTTTATCAAGATACCACACTATTTCCCACACAATGATTGGAGTAAAGGGTAAGGTTGGGACGATCAGAGCCCCTGCACATGAAGATTTGTCTTTTGGTTACCTACAGTGTTCATTCACTTGTCATTAGGTACCCTGCTCTCCTTCCAAGGGTCTACACCTCTCCATCACAAGCAGAGGTCAGTCCACTTCTGACTCCGGAGGTAGACAGATAGTATGACTTAGGCCAGGTTGGCCAGAGCAGCATATTCACTCCCTACTCTCAACATTTACTTTGAAACATTTTCAAACTTACAGGAAAAAAGTGACGGTGAATACATACACATACAACCCATCATTCCCATCCTACTGTTGTTAGTATTTTACTACATTTGCCTGATCATGTAACCAGCCATCTCTCGGTATCAGCCACCTATCCAACTTATTTTTTGATAAATTACTGCAGACATCAACACTTCCCATCTAAGCACTTGAGTACGCTTATCATTTATTAAAGTTTAATACTGGTTTATCAGCCTTAATTTTTAAGGTAAAAGCTACCTACAATGAAATGCACAATTTTTTTTTAATTTATTTACGTATTTTAGAGAAAGAGCATGAGCAGGAGGGGCAGAGAGAATCCCAAGCAGACCCTATGCTGAATGTGGAACCTGACTCAGGACTCAATCTCATGACCTGAGATCACCACCAGAGCAGAAACCAAGAGTCAGATGCTTAACCAAATGAGGGACCCAGATGCCACTGGTGGGGGGTGGGGGTGGGAGGGGTTGTTATTGAACAAGAAGCTGCCAACCTCTTTTCCAAAATCATTGTTTTATACTCCCACAAATAATGTCTGAGTGCTCTGGTTGCTCACATACTCACAAACACATGGTGCTAGCAGTCTTAATTTTAGCCTTTCTGGTGGGTATGTAATACTATTTCACCATGGTTTTAATTTACATTTCCCTGATGATTAATAATGTTGAGTACTTTTTCATGAGCTTACTGGACTTTCTCAATCTTCTTTTGTGAGATGTCTCTCCAAGACTTTCACCCATCTTTTAGTGCAGCTCTTCTTTTTGTTACTAAGTTTTATGAGCTCTCTATACATTCTGGATATGTCAGATGTATGTTTTGCAAACAGTTTCTCCCATTCTGTGGTTTGCCAATGGACTTCCTCAATGGTATCTTTTTTTTCCTATTTATTTATTTATTTTTGATGTAGTGTTCCATGATTCTTTGTTTGCATATAACACCCAGTGCTCCATTCAATATATGCCCTCTTTAATACCCATCACCAGGCTAACCCATCCCCCCAACCCCTCCCCTGAGTTTGTTTCTCATAGTCCATAGTCTCTCATGGTTCATCTCCCCCTCCGACTTCTCCCCCTTCAGTTTTCCCTTCCTACTATCTTCTTTTTCTTTCTTAACATATAATGTATTATTTGTTTCAGAGGTACAGGTCTGTGATTCATCAGTCTTGCACAATTCACAGCGCTCACCATAGCACATACCCTCCCCAATGTCTATTACCCAGCTACCCTGTCCCCCCACCTTCCTCCCCTCCAGCAACTCTCAGTTTGTTTCCTGAGATTAAGAATTCCTCATATCAGTGAGATCATATGATAATTGTCTTTCTCTGGTTGACTTATTTCGCTTAGCATAATAACCTTTAGTTCCAACCATGTCATTGCAAATGGCAAGATTCCGGGGGGGGGGTTTGATGGCTGCATAATATCCCATTGTATATATATACCACTTCTTCTTTATCCATTCATCTATCGATGGACATCTTGGCTCTTTCCATAGTTTGGCTATTATGGACACTGCTGCTATAAACATTGGGGTGCACGTGCCCCTTCAGATCACTACATTTGTATCTTTGGGGTAAATACCCAGTAGTGCAATTGCTGGGTCATACCATAGCTCTATTTTCAACTTTTTGAGGAACCTCCATACTGTCTTCCAGAGTGGTTGCACCAGCTTGCATTCCCACCAACAGTGTAGGAGGGTTCCCCTTTCTCCGCATCCTTGCCAACATCTGTTGTTTCCTGACTTGTTAATTTTAGCTATTCTGAATGGTGTGAGGTGGTATCTCACTGAGGTTTTGGTTTGGATTTCCCTGATGCCGAGCGATGTTGAGCACTTTTTCATGTGCCTGTTGGCCATCTGGATGTCTTCTTTGGAAAAAATGTCTGTTCATGTCTTCTGCCCATTTCTTGATTGGATTATTTGTTCTTTGGGTATTGAGTTTGGTAAGTTCTTTATAGATTTTGGATACTAGCCGTTTATCTGATATGTCATTTGCAAATATCTTCTCCCATTCTGTTGGTTGTCTTTTGGTTTTGTTGACTGTTTTCTTGGCTGTGCAAAAGCTTTTTATCTTGATGAAGTCCCAATAGTTCATTTTTGCCCTTGCTTCCCTTGCCTTTGGCGATGTTCCTAGGAAGAAGTCCTCAATGGTATCTTTTGATAGCACAAGTTTTCAGAGTCAAATTTAAAGTCTTTTTTTTTTTTGTAGACCTATTGCTTTCTGCATCCTCTTAAGAAACCTCTGCTGATGCCAGAGAACAAAGATTTTATGTTTTCTTCTGGAAGCTTCATAGTTACAGCTTTTATTTTTAAAGTTTATGACCCATCTTGAATTAATTTCCCTAGTTCCTTTGGTTTGTAAACATAATCAACAGGTGCTTCTGAGTCACAGCCCAGATCTGAAACTCACTGGTTTAAAATACAAATTCAGTAAGGAGTAGCATTAACCCACCCTCACTCCACTTCTCCCCACCCTCTAGAAAGTTGTCATACGGAGTTGATCCATAATATATAACCTTTGGGGGTCCTCACAATATTAACAAAACTGTTATCTGCTCTCTACCCAGCTCACAGGACAAGGGAGAAATAAATAAGCTTTGTAAAGACATATGTGTGTATGTATGTATGTGTGTATGAGCATATATATAATATGCTCAAGCCTAACTTTCAGGGTACATGGCTAACTATATGGCTACCTACAGACTATAATCTCAAGAGGCAGGGAGCCCTGGAAGCTGACAAGTATGTGGTCCTGACTAGCCACTGACTTCCTGTGTGATCCTGATCAAGACTCTCGCTCTCTCTGGATCTTAATTTCCTAATTCATTGGAAGAGGAGCCTGAAAAATTTTTTAAATTGCTTAAATTCCAGACTCCTCCACTGCCTAACTTCTCTAATATCCCACCATCAAAAACGAATCCTTTTGGTCCTGAGGGGTTCAAATCAAGACTCTACTCACTTGAAGGGTTTTATATTACAACGGGAGGATAGCACCTTGTACCTTATCAGCAACCTGCTAAACTGGGATTTGCTGACAACTGGTTAAAAATGAGGTCTTGTAAATTTAGAACAAGGACTAAGGACTTTGAAGGAAAAGGAGGCATGATCAGAGGCTGCTGACCAAAGATCAGCTCAGCTTACTGAACAATGTGGTTTAAAGCTGACCAGGAAGAGGCTGTTCCAAACACAATATGCCCAACCCAAGCTTCCCTAGCTTCTTCTGTAGAAAGCTAAAGCATGCCATACACAGAGCCACCAAGCTCAGTTACCAGCACAGCCAGAAGCCAAAGGCAACTGGGAGAACTAAGCCCCCCTTGGGTCCCCTCCCCAGACTGGAGGACAGGAGAGATTAGGACATGCCTTACTTCTGACCTGAATTTGAGAGCATCGCAGGTAAACACACAGATCAAAGGCCACTTCTGGGCCTTTTCCTGCAGCACTTGATATAGGTGATTAGCCTGTGTCCTTTAAATGTTCACCTCTCCTGACCCCTACCCGAGCCTGCTCCACAGGCAGCTCTGTAGGTTCCTCTACCCTGCAGTTATTTTTTGTAACTTGGGAAAAAAGTATTTATATAAAAATGTTATATAGGAATATAAATAATCATAAATGCAATGTGTTTATAAATATAAAATAATTATAAATGTACAATACACATACATATTTACACACATGTAATCAATTCATTATTCACTCTAGTTATGTTCTTTAGAGTCACTGTCAACAATAAATTAGCGAATATAGAACCTCTGCTCCTATGCGGAATACAGGGTTAGGTTCCCAACATTTTCATCAAGTCATCAACACATAACCTTGTTCTGTGTGTGCTTCTGTTTAAAGACACCTTATCTAATATATACTGTTGGTTCATTAACACGGGACTCCTGACCAACAGCACTACAACTGATGCCTGACAGAAATTCATCTAACAGGTGTTTTCTCTGTAATACATACCACAGCCTTCTCATGCTTAGGAACAGTAGCCAGCACTTTAGCACTATGCTTGGGGACCATTTTAAACAGAGACATCACCAACAAAACACGCAAAAACACAAAATAAGTGGTACTAAACACAGCAAAAAGGACACCTACTTAGAATCTGAGGGCTAAAACATGACGGCAGAGGGTATCACCTTGTCCAACCTCAGCTGGACACGTGTGTTAGACAACTCAAATTTTTCTCTGCACTGTGCAGATCTCCAAGACTAAGAAAGCACCCCAAGTACTGATTTGGGGATATAAATAAATGTTCACAAGTATGACTTCATAAATATGAAATCTGTGAGTAATAAGGATCAGCTGTGTGTATGTGTGTACAGAGTCAAACACATACATATGAAATATTTTGAGAATACATAAAAGTACAAAAAAAAAAATCCCCATGCCAACCCAGGGATTGGCCATGCAGATTTAACAGATATTGGCAGCTTTCTAAATTTGTTTCCAACTGAGATCTCTAAGGAACTGAACATCATAGTCCCCAGCCCCATCTCTGTCTCTTTCTTCCCCTACTCCCAAGATGGTGTGTACCATTCCTATACATGTTTTACTACTTCTACTACATGTGTACATGTCCATAAACAGCATATTGTTTTTATACTTTTAAAATGTATGTAAATGGCATGATACCATGTATGCATGTGATCTTAAAACTTGCTTTTTCATTTTCTCTTATGTTCTTGATATTTACCCATATCGACACATGCAAATCAAGTTTATTCACTTTATCCACTGTAAAGCATTCCATAAAATGAAACAGCCACAGTTTGTCCATTTCTGTACAGATGAACAATACAGGTTATTGCTACTTTTTCACTATTATAAACCACACTACAGTGAACAACCTTTTCACTGGTCTCCGTTTGTACATGTGTATGTATTCCCTGGGGCAAAATCAGCCAACTACAGCCTGCGGGCACATCCAGTCTGCCCTGTGCTTTTCAAGTAAAGATTTTTTGACAACAGTGATGCTGAACCATTTACATATTGTCCATGGCTACTTTGTGCAAAACAGCAGAGCTGAGTGGTTACCACAAGGACCACTGCAGGATACGTACATATTCGACTTGACTCCATTTTGCATAGTTACCAACTGATACTCCCACCAGCAGTATACTTGGAGAATTCCACTTACTCTAAAACCTCCCAAAGTTCCTTTGCTGGCTCTCTTATTGCACTTCCTCTTCCTATGCAAGCACTTAGAAATTTCATCCATTCCCATGGCTTCAAACAAATGCTTTTATGCAGATGGAACCCCACCTCTAAACATACAACCCCAACCTCCCTCTGGCTTTCTTAGTAGCACACCTCCATTTCTAACTACTTACTGGTCATCTCTACCTGGGAATTTCCCTGAACTGCAAACCCAGCATCTATTCCTCTTAACACCACCAAGAAGGGTTTTTGAGACAATGGAAGGGGGAACACCTTAAAAATGTGAGCCAGCAGCTAAATTAGAACTTGTTTTTGTTGGTTGATCCAAGGCCATTTAATGGGGGGGGTACACAAACCTATTTCACATACTAACTCTGTCCTTTCTAGTTGTGACACCTCTCTGTGCCTCAGTGCCCCCAGCTATAAAATGGGGATCATTCCACCCAAACTAAAGGATGAGATGAGAGCAGTAAAGCAGTTGGCACAGTGCCTGGCACACAGTAAATGCTCAGTCAAAACAGTAGTTAATAATCACTATCTTGGTTAATGCCAAGACTCTTCCAGCAGTAACTTGGACCCATAATCTTATATTCCTATCATTTTGCTCCCACATCTAACCAGGTGACAGTAACTGTATTTTGCTTTCAAAATGATGATCATATCCATTCCTCCCCATTCAGTCCCAAGACTCCTGTTGAGTAGCTTAGCACCTCTTGCTTGTAATGTCTTCAAACTGGTTTACTTTCTGGCCTCCCTTTGTTCAACACAACCTTCAGAGGGCCAGAGCTCTGCAATCACTTCTGCTCCAAAACCCGTATGGTCATCCCCTCGCAATGCACATTCGTGGGGAACCTGGTGCTAAACCATTCGTAGACGACCTGCTTCTGGGTCAGGGTTTCGTACGTAGCAGAGCAGCTCCCTCGCTGTGATCTATGAAAGTCAGCCCTCGACACAAGGGTTTGTAAAACAAAACAAAACAAAAAAACCAAAACCTGTATGGTCATATCATCCCTGACAGCATAATGTCCTAATTTCTATGTGCATCCTCTCACAAGCTGACCCCAACATTTCCTAACTTAACTTTCCCCTTTCTCCTCCCAACCTTCATGCCCCAGCTAAATACAACTGGCTATTTCCTACACTTGCCCCATGTCTTCCTAAGAACATTCATTTCCACATTCTTGCCAAGACAACATTTCTTTTTTTTTTATTTTTTATTGTTATGTTAATCACCAAACATCATTAGTTCTTGATGTAGTGTTCCATGATTCATTGTTTGTGCATAACACCCCGTGTTCCACGCAGAATGTGCCCTCTTTAATACCCATCACCAGGCTAAACCATCCCCCCACCCCCCTCCCCTCTAGAACCCTCAGTTTGTTTTTTAGAGTCCATCATCTCTCCTGGTTCGTCTCCCCCTCTGACTTACTCCCCTTCATTCTTCCCCTCCTGCTATCTTCTTCTTTTTCTTTTTTCTTAACATATCTTGCATTATTTGTTTCAGAAGTACAGATCTGTGATTCAACAGTCTTGCACAATTAACAGTGCTCACCATAGCACATACCCTACTCAGTGTCTATCACCCAGCCACCCCCTCCCTCCCACCCCCCAGCAATCCAGCAACACTCAGTTTGTTTCCTGAGATTAAGAATTCCTCATATCAGTGAGGTCATATGATACATGTCTTTCTCTGATTGACTTATTTCACTCAGCATAACACCCTCCAGTTCCATCCACGTCGTTGCAAATGGCAAGATCTCATTCCTTTTGATGGCTGCATAATATTCCATTGTGTATATATACCACATCTTCTTTATCCATTCATCTGTCGATGGACATGCCAAGAGAGCACTTCTATCCATCTCTGCCTGTGCATATCCTTGAAAGCCCTACTCACATGTGCCTCCTCTATGAAGCTGTCTTCAATTTCCTCTGTCTAAAATCATCTCTTCTATTTTAAAGCACTGTGCTTATACCTCACATTCATCACCTCCACTGTGAAATAATAGCAAGGTGACAGATTTATCCCTGAAGACACCAGAGGGCCTTGAGCATAGCTGGCATCCAATAAATATTTGATGAATGACATTATGAACCAAGGATGTTTAAAGTGCTGTCAATGCACACCCTAGACTCAGTTTACATTAACTTAGTAAGTTCCAACCCTAGCACCTAAAGAGGCTGTGTAAATTAAAAATGAATTTAGGACTTAGAGAACCCCTCAAATCTGGGAAGAGTAACTTGCCATCTCTCTACCAGCATCTTAAGTATTAAACAGCACACTTGTAGTTGTGCCTCACACCAAAAAGTTTCAGTAGTCAGCATCAGGGCAAGACACAGAGCCCAAGTGTCCTCACTCCCAGAAGTGTGTCAGGCATGAAAAAAAACCAGAATCTCGCAAAGCACGGCAGCTCATGCGGTTTCTTCCATAGCAGCTAACTCTTATATTCTCCATGTACTTAAAAGTCTGCTACACTTCTTAAACCATGTTAGAGCATTTCAGGGCAGTTAGGAAGTAATGGTGCTGAGATAACAAGAATCATTTGGAGGGAAACAAAAATCAAGGTAGATCTCTACCTTACACCATTTTGAGGCCAAAACAAACGTGAGGTATTTAATCTCAGAATGTGGATGCCTCAAGCAAAAATAAAATACATAAGGTAGCTCATAGCCCTAATACATAGAGTTCTTACAATCAAAAGAAAGATATATACACCAATAGAAAAACAAATGGACAAAGGATAAACTATTTGCAAAAGGAGGACAGGTCGTCAATAAATGTGAGGAATATTCGAATTCATCAAAACACAAATAAATTCAAATTATAACTGATATTTTTTTACCTTTTGAAAAAATGACAGATTTTTCTGTAATCTGGGCTCAGGGAAATAGACACTACCATACAGGACTTATGGAAATATAACCTGTCACAGTCTTCACAGACAGTGAGCTTCAAAAACAAATCTATGTCAATGCTACCTAGAGCAATCTACACATTCAATGCAATCCCCATCCAAATACCATCCACTTTTTTCAAAGAAATGGAACAAATAATCCTAAAATTTGTATGGAACCAGAAGAGACCCCGAATAGCCAGAGGAATATTGAAAAAGAAAAGCAAAGCTGGCGGGCATCACAATTCCAGACTTCCAGCTCTATTACAAAGCTGTCATCATCAAGACAGTATGGTACTGGCACAAAAACAGACACATAGATCAATGGAACAGAATCGAGAGCCCAGAAATGGACCCTCAACTCTATGGTCAACTTATCTTTGACAAAGCAGGAAAGAATGTCCAGTGGAAAAAAGACAGTCTCTTCAACAAATGGTGTTGGGAAAATTGGACAGCCACATGCAGAAGAATGAAACTGGACCATTTCCTTACACCACACACAAAAATAGACTCCAAATGGTTGAAAGACCTAAACGTGAGACAGGAGTCCATCCAAATCCTAAAGGAGAACACAGGTAGCAACCTCTTCGACCTCAGCCGCAGCAACTTCTTCCTAGAAACATCACCAAAGGCACAGGAAGCCAGGGCAAAAATGAACTATTGGGATTTCATCAAGATAAAAAGCTTTTGCACAGCAAAAGAAACAGTCCACAAAACCAAAAGACAACCGACAGAATGGGAGAAAATATTTCCAAATGACATATCAGATAAAGGGCTAGTATCCAAAATCTATAAAGAACTTATCAAACTCAACACCCAAAGAACAAATAATCCAATCAAGAAATGGGCAGAAGACATGAACAGACATTTTTCCAAAGAAGACATCCAAATGGCCAACAGGCACATGAAAACGTGCTCAACATCGCTCGGCATCAGGGAAATCCAAATCAAAACCTCAATGAGATACCACCTCACATCCGTCAGAATGGCTAAAATAAACAAGTCAGGGAACGACAGATGTTGGCGGGGATGTGGAGAAAGGGGAACCCTCCTACACTGTTGGTGGGAATGCAAGCTGGTGCAACCACTCTGGAAAACAGTCTGGAGGTTCCTCAAACAGTTGAAATTAGAGCTACCATTCGATCCAGCAATTGCACTACTGGGTATTTACCACAAAGATACAAATGTAGGGACCCGAAGGGGTACATGCACCCCAATGTTTATAGCAGCAATGTCCACAATAGCCAAACTGTGGAAAGAGCCAAGATGTCCATGGACAGATGAATGGATCAAGAAGATGTGGTATATATACACAATGGAATATTATGCAGCCATCAAAAGGAATGAGATCTTGCCATTTGCAACGACGTGGATGGAACTGGAGGGTGTTATGCTGAGTGAAATAAGTCAATCAGAGAAAGACATGTATCATATGACCTCACTGATATGAGGAATTCTTAATCTCAGGAACAAACTGAGGGTTGCTGGAGTGGTCGGGGGTGGGAGGGATGGGGTGGCTGGGTGATAGACATTGGGGAGGGTATGTGCTACGGTGAGCGCTGTGAATTGTGTAAGACTGTTGAATCACAGATCTGTACTTCTGAAACAAATAACGCAACATATGTTAAGAAAAAAGAAAAAGAAGAAGATAGCAGGAGAGGAAGAATGAAGGGGAGTAAGTCAGAGGGGGAGACGAACCAGGAGAGATGATGGACTCTGAAAAACAAACTGAGGTTTCTGGAGGGGAGGAGGGTGGGGGGATGGGTTAGCCTGGTGATGGGTATTGAGGAGGGCACGTTCTGCATGGAGCACTGGGTGTTATGAACAATGAATCATGGAACAGTACACCAAAACAAATTATGTAATATATGGTGATTAACATAACAATAAAAAATTAAAAAAAAAACAAATCTATGTATTTACCAAGCATGGCCCTTCTATGAATTTATGCTAAGGAAAGACTCCCAGATAGCAGCCCACAGGGGGGTCTCAGTGATTACATAAACCTCTCAGATATCATATGTAAAGTGTTATGTATTTATACATTTTTCTGAGAGAGTACACACAATTTTGTTCACGCCATCAATGACTTTAGTTTCTAAGTCACCCAAGAACATCTTGTTGTGGAACAGTATTTAGAAACAAGGTGTGACAGACACTGCTAGGTATCTATAGTGTCTATTCTTTTTTTCCCCCTTAAAAACAGACCCTTGATTATGTAGAAACAAAGTTTATCCAGCTGAAAACACAACAATCCCCTGGGGTGGGAATGTGACTCAGGTCTAGCCAATGAGACACAAGGCAATGTACACTGGGGATTTCTGGGAAAATGCTGTGCCTCTGGCATACACACGTTACTCTTCTCACCTCCTCCCTTCTCCCTGCCTGAACCACAGACACGAGGCCAGGAAGGGCAGCAACCCTCTTGCAATCATGAGGTGACAAGGAAGACAAAGCCTACATCCTATGGATGGAGTAAGAGAAAGATGGAAAGAATTTGGGTCCCTCAAGGCTTCACAGAGCTACCCTATCTACCCCGAACTGTTATCTTACAGCTCAATGTCTAAATACCTCCCCCATTTAAGCTACTGTTTGTTGGATTTTCAATTGTTAAAACTCATGGCTAAACTGATACGTAACAGAAAAATACAATAAATATTGAAAATCCTACTTGTATTACAATATATGGAAAGTGGTCATTTTGTTTATGTGTATGTATAAACATATATATGAAAAAGGGTTAAAGGGGGGCGGAGCAAGATGGTGGAGGAGTAGGAGACCTAGATTTCGTCTGGTCCCAGGAATTCAGCTGAATAGGGATCAAACCATTCTGAACACCTACGAACTCAACAGGAGA